>NW_015386480.1:1442623-1523840 GCF_001527695.2 Protobothrops mucrosquamatus
GCGGGATTGGCCTAGGGGGGGATTTTATAGGGATTTTAAAGGGATTTTATAATATTAAACTTAATACAGGTTATTTAATATATATTTTAATTTGGCTTTTAGAGATATCTATTGTATTGTACTGTTTTTATTTACCTGTAAGCCGCCCTGAGTCCCTCGGGAGAAGGGCGGGGTATAAATGGGATTAAATAAATAAATTTATGGGGAAAGGCAATCAGATGTTGGTTTTGCTGGAAATAAGACTTACCTATGTTTTCCTATGTGCACCTGTTTTTGTAGAGTATTTCTTGTGTGAATCATAAACAAGCAGTAGGATTTGTAATGTAATGCATTTTTACAAAACCTTAGCAAAAAGTTGGAATGCAAATGCAGATTTGGAATTCAGAATCCTTGAAAGCTGCTACTTTTGAAGGTTTTATGCAGTTTTCATGTATGCAGTATTGCAAGGAGGAATACAGCCTGTTTCAGCTGCAGACTCGTGTCTCAACCAATCAATCAGAACAGAGCTGGAAGGGACCTGGGAGGTCTTTTGTCCAGCAATCCCCAACCTTTGCAGCTTGGTGGCCCGGCTTGAGGGGGGAGGGGAACTGGGCTGCACCAACAGCAGGCTGGCACTCATACCCATGATTGCCCACCAGCTCACCCTGAGTTCTTCTGGGGTGTTGGCTATTTTTGCCAGTTTAGTGTCATCTGCAAATTTGATGAGTTCCCCTTCTGTTCCCTCATCTAAGTCATTTATGAAGATATTGAAGAGTACTGGGCCTAAAACAGAACCATGTGGTACCCCATTGCTTACTTCCCTCCATGTAGATGTAGTACCATTAAGGACTACTCGTCAGTATGGTTCTAGTGGTGATGCTGTCTGTCTCACATTTGTCTAGTTTACTAAGAAGTAGGTTTCTACTTTGTTGAATGCCTTGCTAAAGCCTAAGTATTCTATGTCCACCAAATTTCGCTGGTCTACTAATTTAGTCACTTTGTCAAAGAATGAAATAAGATTGGTTTGGCATGATGTGTTTTTAACAAACCCATGCTGGCTTCTAGTTATAACTTTGTTTCTAGTTGTTCACAGATCTATTTTTTGATTATTTTTTCCAGTATCTTCTCAGGTATTGATGTTAAGCTGATTGATCTATAGTTTCCTGGGTCTGTTTTCCCCCCCTTTTTTGAAGCTCTTTTCCAATCCTCCGGTGGTTCCCTGGGAGCTCCATGATTTTTGAAAGATATGGTACAGTGGTTCTGAGATGACATCTGCCAGCTCCTTTAGAACTCTGGGAGGTAATCCATCAGGTCGGGATTTGTATTCATCAAGATCAAACAGGTGTTTTCTAGTCATTTTCTTTTTTCTTTTAATTTTTATTTCTCTAGTCTGTCTTCTACAGTTATGTTTTTGATAGATTGGGCTATGAAGAGAATGAGTTAAGCAGCTGTTTTCTCTCTACTGTCTGTTACTTCCTTGCCATCTTCTCTCTTTAGTGGACTGTTTCCTTTTTTCTTGTTTTTTATATGTTGAAAGAAACTTTCTTTCATATATGTGTGTGTGTGTGTGTATAATGTATATATTTAAGATATATATATCTTAAAAACAGTACTGAAGATAGAAGAGTGATTCCTGGGTATGCTCATGACGAGGAACAAGAAACGTGAACACCAGGAAAATTTAAAAACTATAAAAGTTTTAATAAGTTAAAATCCTAGCTTTCGCTGGCCACTGCCAGCATTATCAGGGATCAATCTAGGTCAGTGGGAGTGCTTATTTATACATGATCAAGCTGTTTTTGCACCCGACCCATGGATGCCGTCATGGGGCTCAGTCGGCCAATCAATGCTCCGGTCGCAGTCTCCGTGTCATTAGCCAGTTTATCCTCGCTGCTCTTACCTTCGTACACCTTGTTGCTCACTTTCCTCCCCTCCTCTTGTGTTCCTACGTTAGCCACACATCCTACCTTGCTAGAAATTCTTGTTAGCAATCCAAATTTTGAAATATATGTATATGTATGTATGTAAGTATGTGCAGGTCTTGGCGTATTCCTGTGTAAGATTGAGAGTATCTTGGCGACGTTTCGACGAGGTCCCACTCGTTATCTTCAGGCTGGGGTCTTCGGCTTCGTGCTTGTGCGAGCAAAGTCAGCAAAATAGATTGAATATATATGTTCAATCTATTTGTAACAAAACAAGCTGTACATTAATTGATAATGGCATTATTTATGTCCTTTACACTTGCTATAGATGTTATGTGTTTGATGAGAAAATCCTTATATATATACTTACATTACTAATTGCTTATATTAATTGAGCCTAACCAGCTCAAGTTTGACTCCGCCTTCCGAAGTCGATAAAATGAGGATTGTTGGGCAATATGCTGACTCTGTAAACCACTTAGAGAGGGCTGTAAAGCACTATGAAGTGGTATACAAATCTAAGTGCTATTGCTAGTGTTATTATTTGCATACATTTATGTATTGTCCAGCTCCATAGATTCTGGACAGTTTTGAGTAATAGGATTAAAAGCTATAAATGGCAACTAAAGCAGCAACAAAATAATGAGACTTTAGCAACCCCAAAGAAAACACCAATCCTATCACCATAAAAATCCTTGTTAAATTCTGGCTTCAAAGGCTTGTTGTCACAATCGTTGAAAATCAGAAAAGAGAGTACTTTCACATACATTCATAATCATTGCAGTAGTTAGAACGTAGTACTGCAACCTACTTACGCTGACTGCCGGCTGCCTGCAGTTTGGCAGTTTGATCCTGACCATCTCAAGGCTGATTCAGCCTTCCATCCTTCCAAGGTTGGTAAAATGAGGACCTAGATTGTTGGGGGCAATATGCTAACTGTAAACCGCTTAGAGAGGGCTGTCAAGCACTGTGAAGTGGTATATAAGTCTAAGTGCTATTGCTCTTGCTATTTTGTAGTGTGGGAGACCAATAGAGAGAAGGGTATCCACTTGAATTTTGTAGGGGTGGGACTGCAAACAAGTGGGATGGATTCCCTTCAGGAGAGTTGGTCTCCTGAAGCCAAGTTCTGCAGGGCTTAATAGATTGTAGCCCAGCACCTTGGAGCTGATTCAGAAACCTATTGGTAGCAAGTGCCATGACCACAGAATAGGCATAATAATTCTCTCATTGTGGCTGCTGCATTGTACCACCTGCAGATTCCAGGTTGTCTGTGAAGGCAGCTTCAAAGGCAGAGTGTTCCAGGTGTCCAAGCTTGTGGTGATGTGGATGTGAGTCAGTCCCTGTCCTTGGGGCTTCTTAGTCCATTTGGGGCCACACCTAGCACCTGAGTTGCATTTTATCTATTTTTATTGTCTTTTTATACTTTGTTAGCTGCCAAGAGTCTTGAGATTGCATCTGCTATAGACTTGTGGTGGCGAACCTATGGCACGCATGCCACAGGTGGCACGCAGAGCCCTCTCTGTGGGCACGTTCGCCGTAGCCCCAGTCCTAGGCCTGCAGCTGGGTTTTATACAACCTTTTCACTTTAGGTCTCCACTGCCATGTGCAAAAAAAAAAAGGTTCAATCAATCAATCAATCAGTTTCAACTTCTCGCAGGGAAAAAAAGGATCTCGCAAAGTTGGAATTGATTGATTGAACTTTTTAGTCCCACCCAGTCTGCTGTTACCACCGCAGCCATGCCCACCCAATGGGCCACACCCACCCAATGGACCATGCTCACCCAGCACCCAATGATACATAAGTGGGTTTTGGGTTGCAGTTTGGGCACTCGGTCTCTAAAAGGTTCGCCATTACTGGCATAGACCTATGAGAAATAAAAGAGCTGCCGTAAACTGGGCATAGAAGGAGCTGTTAATCCAGGAGGACACCCAAGGCAGTCACATTTCAAGAGATGCCTTCAACAAAGGAGAGTGCATTCAAGGACAATGGCCTCGTGCCCTCAGGTAAGGCAGCATTAGCTATCTCCTAAATCAAAGCACTAATCCCCCCCACAAACACATTTTCCATGTTTTTCTAATCCAAGATTGGGAGTGGGAGTTTCCATCATATTCATGGCTAGTAAGGAGATAAGTCTCTCACTTCTTTTTTTTCCTGGATTTTGTTTTTCTATATGTACTTTTGTATTCATACATGGTAGCAAACATGATTTTGACATATTAATTTTGGGAACCCCTTAAGGAATATTGAATGTTGGGCATAATAGATCATTGACTTTTGTTAATATTTGTTCTTCTCCTCCATATTAGCAGAGACAAATGTCTGGGGAGGGACTTCATCTTCCATCTGTCCTTGCAGGTGCCCATGGCAAAAATACTGCTGACCCCATTTGTAAAGAAATTAGCATTTTTCCCCCTTGGGATTCCTCTTGTTCACCCAAAATCTTACAAAGTGTAGCTCAACCCTGTGTTCTCTAATGGTTTCTCCTCCTTGCTTCTACCTGCACATCTTTCTTGCTATAACCACAAATGTTTTGGGGATGTAACGTTGAACTTTATATTAACAGGTGTCCATGTGGCTCATATCTGGCTTGTATAAAAAAATAAAAGTTGCCACACTTGTGAAGCTACAAAAACTCATTCTCTTGCTCTGAAAAACTATTTTGTCTAATTCTGTTTGTGCAACAATACCAAACACGCAGCCAAGGGCTGATGTCAGGAGGGCTTTTGCACAATACGGTTGTGCCCACTCCTAGATTGGGAAGTCATTGAAAAAAATTACTCATGCCCAATGGCCTGGGGGGGTGACGGGAGCACCACAATACCCTCGTCTGTCACCACTGCTCTGCCAGCTGCTTTGGTTACCAGTTGGCTTCTGGGTGCAATTCAAGCTGTTGGTTACCACCTATGAAGCAGCACAAGAGCTGCTTATCCAAGGGATCATTTTTCTCACATGGTTTCTGTCTGCCCAGTAGAATCGGGTAGAAGCGGCACGCTCCAGGGCCTTCCAAGGACCTCACCTTTTGGGACCTAAGAAGTCTTCTTTCTCCAGACTTGTCCTTTGGTGCCGCAGGTCCCCAGAGGTCTGGATGACTTTCACCTGATATCAGGCGTGAAACCTGGCTGTATTCCCAGCCCTGGGATTAGGGGTCCTACCGTGTTTTCCCAAAAGTAAGGCCTACCCAGAAAATAAGACCTAGCTTGATTTTGGGGGGTGGGCCTAATAAAAGCCCTACCCCCAAAATAAGCCCTAGTTTTGGGGCGAGGCACACAGCTAAAAATCAAGCCAGGGTGAGAGGTGGAGCGGCCCCACGCGTCCCACACCCACTTCCCTTGCAGCCAGGCCTCCCTCGCCGGCCCACTTCTGCGGGGTCCCCAATCCTGCATTTTGCAGTCGGACCTTTCCGGAAGGCCACTGCAGCGGAGAGTCGAGCTATGGATTCAGCCCATGGTTCAGTTCTGCAAGAACTACTCGGCTGCAGCCGCCTTCTGGAAAGGCCCGACCGCCAAATGCCGGCCGGAATGCAGCTGCAGCAGAATGAAGCGGCTCCTTCGGGCCCCAGGAAAATGGACCGGCTGGGCGGGTGAGTCTAAAAGACACCACCTGAAAATAAGACCTGGTGCCTCTTTTGGAGGCAAAAAAAAATAAGACCTGGTCTTATTTTCAGGGAAAAACAGTATTTATTTTATTATTTTTATTTATTTAAAAGATTTACATGGCCACTCATTTAAGCAACTCTGGGCAGTATATAACAACAATAAAACTAATAACTATAAAAAAAATCATAAAACAGTAAATAAAGTGATAAAAACGAAAACCCTATGTCTTAATCATCATTTTGGGATGCCTCACAGCAAACTCCAGTTGCTAAATTTCTGCTGGTTTTCTAGCATGTTGGGTTTGTTTCCTCTGGATAAACACGTTTGTTTTCCTCTTTATTCTTTCTAACTTTTGAAACGTAATATAAATTTGCACAATCAATTTATAAGTATATTAAATGGGTCAGTGTCCTACTTGTAGGTTTCTGCAGGCATTTATCTGCTGTGCAAGAAAAGATGATAGAATGTAGGAAATCAGATATTTTGCCTTTTTAAGCTAATCATATCCCTACTGACAATCCAAGGGTTCTCCAGGGGTTTTCCCCGTGTAAAACAGTTGCTTGCCCTGAAAGGGTTCTGCTTAATTTAAAGTAATTACATCTAGATTATCACTAACTTACAACCAAATTGGGACTGGAATTTTGGTTGTTGAGCAAAGTGATTGTTAAGCAAGAGTACATGTGACTGCTTTGCTCAGTGACTGCGATCCTGGCTCTCCCAGTTGCGATTGTTAAGTGATCGTGTGGATTTTTAAGGAGGAACATGGAGTACCCTGGTGGGGGAGGCCAGTTGCCTACCTGTCTGCCGTGGGGCCACTGCAACTTCAGGCAGGGGTCCTAACTCCTTTTGTTCGGCACTCTTGTAATTTCAAACAGTTGCTGAATGAACAGTCATAAGACAAGGACTACTTGTATTAAAAATCCAACAAAAACAGTTCTTTCTTATCAATCTAATTATTACTGTTAGCATCATTAACAGCACATTGGGTTAACCAAGTGATCTAGAAACTTAGGGTTTTATAACCTTACGTATATTCTTGCTATACTCCTTGAAACCTGAAAATATTATATGCAATATAATTATACACACACACACACACACACACATACATATACATACAGATGTACATGGGGTGAAACTGAGATAATGTTTAATTTTTGTTGAGTTTTGTGGGTTCTGGTTATTGCACTATAACATTTAATCCCTTTTTTATCTAGATGAGGTCTTCTTTAAAGTAAGTTGAATATGATTCTAAGATGATAGCAAAACAGGAAGTAAAGCAGAGGGTCTTTGCTGGAATATTATTTGAGCAGGTCTAAATTGAAGAAATTCTGATTTACTCCCTGTGTTATTTAAAGGGCTCGGTTAGATTTGACTCTTGTGAAAATTGTGATCACTTTTCTCCAGAGAGTTCTGAAAATATATGCACGGTCCCTGGTTAAGTTCAGTGAATTATGTATGATTACGTTGCACCTAACATTACTCAAGTCATGGAAATACTCAAACAATTCTTATAATTTTATCTCTAGCCTGCCTTTGTTTTTATCAGCTACCCAGTCCTTTTGAACTTTTTTAAAAGGAACCTGGCTCTGTGTAGAGCAATGTTTCTGAACCTTGGCAGCTTTAAGGTGTGCTGTCTTTAGCTAGGGAATTCTGGGAGTCAGAGCCCAGGCATCTTAAGGCAAGCGGGATGGGGAATGACGTCTACACATATTAAAGCTGCCAAGAGTTTCTCTTGAATGGAGCTGAAGACAAAAGATCTGGTGCTGCTTTGTCAGTTGGAGAAATCATACAGGTAGTTCTCGATTTATGACTGCAATTGAGCCCCAAATTTCCAGTGCCAAGCGAGACAGTTGTTAAGTGAGTTTTGCCCTATCTTACGACCTTTCTTGCCATAGTTGTTAAGTGGGTCGCTGCAGTTGCTAAGTTAGCAACACGGTTGTTAAGTGAATCAGCCTTCCCCATTGACTTTGCTTGTCAGAAGGTAGCAAAAGGGGATCACGCAACCCTGGGACATGGCGACTGTCATGAATGCATCTCCAGATTTTGATCATATGAGCACCGGGATGCTGCAATGATTGTATCAGTCACTTTTTTCAGCGCCATTGTAACTTCGACAATCACTAAACGAATGGTTGTCTAAGGGGTAGGCAACCTTGGCTCTTTTATGACTCATGGACTTCAACTCCCAGAATTCCTGAGCCAGCCTGGCTCAGCTTGGAAACCTCTCCCTTTTCCCTCAGCATGGCTGGCTCAGGAATTCTGGGAGTTGAAGTCTACGAGTCATAAAAGAGCCCAGGTTGCCTACCCCTGGTCTAAGTCGACTATGCAGCCTCCCTTCTGATAGGCAGTGGGGCCCATCCAAATTATGCTTCGTCTAGTCACCTCATGAAAGGAGTTTATTTGCAGGGGCTCCTCATGCAATGTCACTTTTTGGGGCCAAACCTGTGATAATGCTTAATGAGAGGCAGTTCCAGCTCTCCCAGCAGCACCGCTGTGTTCAGGATCCCATGGCAAGCAGACCATATCTCCAACTGCCACAGGATCATGATTTACAGTCTTCCCTGCCAGCATCCCACAAACCATCAGCGAGGAAGTCGGAGGTCAGGGGAGGCCTTGGCTTAATGACTGCTATCGCTAAGGGTCCCGGTCATAGGGGATCGGGCTTGATGACTACATCACTTAAGGACAGAAATTCCTGTTCCAGTTAGTTTCGTTTAAGTCAGAACTACCTATATTAGATTTGTATCTAAATATTTCATTTCAGATACCACATGCAGCCCACCCTCTGCTTCTTTTCCTCCTAACAAGAATCCTTACTGGCTGGGCCAAAAGAGGGTTCTGATCAGTGCTAGTCCAACAGGTTAGCCCTAACACGTCACTCTCATTGTTTTGAATATAGTGTGCGCAAAAAAAAATCCAGCCATGGTGCAGTTTAGTTGGACTTTTTCCCCAGTTAGGTTTATTTATATGGAAACTTCCTTTGTTAAACTTCATTTGCACCTGCTACTTAATTGTCTAGCTAAAATTCTAAATTTGTAATTGCTTTTAAAATGCGCTTAAAACTTTTGGAGTCATTGTTATGCAATAACAGATGCTTTCATATTCAGTAAACTATAAACAGCAGGTGAAGGGGAAACACTTAAGAAACTTTGTCTTAGAGATATTTGTGCTTAACTAAGAAAAATTAACATTGAAAGACACACAATTGTTTAGATCAGTGTTTCTCAACCTTGACAATTTTAAGGCATGTACTGCTCACCAGTACAAAGAGCCAAACCCAACATTACCCATCCCACCCCCCAATGTCCAGTCTGTTGCCACCCAATCCGGGATCACCGAGATGTTGTGGGAAACTCTGGGTTGTTTAGGTTGCTGGAATTTCACACCAGGGCAAGCGGCCTTGAAGATGCCCAGCGTAACCGGTAGGAACAGCTGTGGTGTTCTTCATATGTCAGCTCCCCCTCCCCATTTCCCACCATTAGATAAAATGGTGTGGATTGCCCCATATGCCTCCCCCCTCCCTTCCCCTTTGATGGCAGGACACCAGCAAGGCGCCAGGCCAACGATGGAGATCCTGGCAGTGACTTCCACTGTGATGGTTCCTAAGGTGGTTTGCAGTGAATTATACGCAAACACACCTAGACAGGTATGCACCTCAAGCACACACTATGCTATCTAGAATCCCCAATTATTTGCTTGAACAATAAGCATGGAGTAGGTCTGGCTTCAGTTCTGCAGATCACAGGAAGTGTGCTAAGCAAAAGGTGGATAAAAATCTTTACACATTCTGGATGATCGAGTACTGTCACTTTGAGAATTAATGTAAACAAGGGTTTAGTCACATAGAGTAATTGCATATTCCACATTTGTTATTTGGGTCACTCCTCTAAGGGTTTTCCACATACCAGTGAGAATAAACTTGTCAGCCTTGCATCTTATTCTTCTTGCTTCTTTTGAGCAACCCCAGCTATTAGCGTTTGTAATGCCTTACTTTTGGAAATAGATGGTGTAATTTACACTCCCCTTGCCACACCCTTTGCTTTGCTTATTTATATATTCATTTCACTTCTGTTCTGCCTCTTTCTGTGCTCCAAGCAGCTCAAGGCAATGAACACCCCCTTTTCTTTCTCTTTTCCAACATCCCCGTGAATCAAGCTAGGCAAAGAATTGATGTCTGACCTAATATCTGGTCTCCATTGTTCCTGGTTTTTTTTGTAGTAGATGTTCTGTCATTTCAGTGTAAATAGATCTGATTTGTGTCTTTGTTTGATTTGTGCCATTATCTTTTTCTTTCTAATTTTCAGGCAGGCAAAAAGATAAAAGAATGGATCCATCCTCAGGGGCCAGGTCAATTGTTGTTCATGTGGAGGGAATGACATGCAGTTCTTGCGTGCAGACAATCGAGCAACATGTTGGGAAACTAAATGGAGTTCATGTCATTGAAGTAAGTAATTTTGTTTTTATTACAGACTGGAGGCTGGATGGGATGCAGCAGTGGAGGTCTGCTTTGCATGCAGCTTAGCAGAATAATCTTGACAGGTTTCCACTTTAGATTCAGTATTCCTAAGAGGGGGGGACGGTGCAATTCAGAGAGCCTGAATTTGGTTATCTTCCATATAATTGGCAGTAAATCAATCCATGGTACTATAGCTAAAGGCAGAAGAAAGAAACTACAATGTTTTAAAATGATTACATTTGTGTAATTAGATTACATGGGGGCTTCTAGGCTGTGTTTTGCCTATGGCAAATGGAAAATTTGCTGTTAATTCAATGGGCTTCCCGGTAATGTCCATTTGCCCTTTTAGAAATTGAAGCAGCAGGATATGTTGACAGTCTGCTGAAAAACAAAACAGATTTTAGATATTATAAGAAAGTTTCTGATGGTAGTAAATCTGTGAGGGCTAAAAGCTCAGAGAAAAAGTTCCTCCTACTTGTTGCAATCTTTGTATCTCAGCGGAATCCCGACTTTTGCCAAAGAATCAGGGCCCGTGCCCCTACTTACCGATGCTGCATGTTTTACAGCAGTGAAGAGGCTAAGATGAGTAGAGGTGCTTGTTCCACTAGAAGAAGCTCTCAGGAACAGCCTATCTGTTTTAATCACAGCCAGGCACTCCACCCAGCAGAGGAGGAAGAGGGAGAGCCTTCTTCTACTGCTGGTTCCCTGCAGAACTCAGGTTTGGATGGAGAAGTCACTGGTGCGGAAGGGACCTCGGGATGCTAAATGGAAATTTTTGGTCTGCTGGGATTTATAACCCAGCAATCCAGCAGAGTCTAAACTTCGATTGGGAAAGCCTGTATCCCATTGTACTTCCCTCGTGGAACCTAGCCTAGAGCTTGCATGTGTGCCTTGGCATGTGTTATTCCCTTACAGTACCTATGGCACATAAAATAACATTCATTTAAGTTTCCAAAATAGCTGCAATATCCTGAAATTATCAAATGTTGCAAGATGCGAGAGTTTGCCAATGTGTTCTGGGATTTGGCAGAAGATTGAGGCCTTTTTAAAAACATTTTGATTTTGGTGTCCAGAGCTCCTTCGGCACTTTCCTGGTACACCCGTGGTCTCCGGACTACAGGTTGGAACCGTTGTTCTCTGCTTAAGACTCAAACTGTCACAGTCTCTTTTGGTACGGATTAATGGAAGAAAAGCAGGGTAATAGTAAGGTTGTTTTGGGAGGAGTCCTGCAAGGGAAGCTACGCAGGGCTTTGATTATCCACCTCCCTGGCCCAGTTTCTTTTGCCTCTGGACACTTGGCGTGGGACCCGTCCTGAGCTTCCCACCTGAGTGGAGCCTTTCACTCAGCTGCCCCAGATTCCAGAATAATCAGTCAGGCTGTTTAGGTTAGCTCCTTTAGTTTCTCCTGCAGGCTTGATCACCATCACCTTTCCATTTTTGCATGTACAGTACATTTCTGACAGACAGTGTTTAGTTCTTTATTTCTGGTGTGTTTGTAACTTTTTATTAAAATGTTAACATACTTTACATTAAACTTATCATTAACATACTAACTTTAAACTACATGGCAGTTTGTGTCATGCCTGAAAGAGCAGGTGAAAATCCATTTAACTGATGCCCAGGGATATTCTCAGCTAAGTTAGCACCTGCTAGGAGTAGATATGGGTCAATAGAATCCGGGGTGGGGGTGGGGGTGGACTTAGTCCACTTGTGGCTACATAGAGATTCCTGGCTATTTCTCTTTAACTCCATCCCCAGATTCTGCTACTCCTTCCCTTAAAGTTTGCTTTCCTTGTTTTCAATGTGTGTGAAATTTCAAAGCTCATTTTCCTAGTTAAATACTCACCAGTTATATGCCACAGACTACTTTTAAAAATTGAGTAGGGGGGTTGTTCTATTCATCCCAACCTATGACTATATACACAGCCCACCACAAGTCAGTGTAGCATTAAATGTAACATGTTCCATATCAGCCACCTATTTAACTTTCTGGGCATGACAGTTGGAGATTAGGCTAATCTTTATCTGTCATTACTGTACTGTATATAGATTGTAATGTATACTTATGGCACTGTAGAAAGTTCACGTGAGAAATGTATACTGTATTATTGTGTGAGAGATTTCTGAAATCGTTTCCCTGCTTTTATTGTAGTTCACCCTGTAGTTAGTCGTCTTGTCTTACCAATAAATCCGAGTTAATTTATGGTTTCATAGGTACTGCCTTACACTTCCTTCTCAGGTGAGTGAAATTGCCATTCAGGGTGTCAGTGCAATAAGCCAAAGCTGCTTGACATGTTAATGCCAGTTTAAGACGATCTTAATCTTGCTTAGCTCAGTTGCCTTTTCTCTTTCTCTGCAAGGTTTCTCTGGATGATAAGAATGCCACCATTATTTACAACCCCAAAGAGCAAATCCCAGAGTCGCTCCAGGAAGCCATTGAAGACGTGGGCTTTGATGCTGTTCTTGACGAGGCTAACCCACAGTTCGTTCCGCATGACACCACTTTTCTTACCGTTCCCACCCAGGCTGCTCTAACCTGTGAACAGATTCGTATGGACCTCCTAAAGATCAAAGGCATCCTGGATGTGAAAATCTCTTCTGACAAAACAACTCTAGTTGTAACATTTATCTCTTCTATTCTAAATAGCAAGCAGATTAACCAAATAGTACCAGGATTAATTTTGGATAATGTAATACAAGATAAAAGTCAAGGAACATGTGAAGATGTAAGTTTAAACCAAATAAATGACGTGGTGCTAAGAATGAAAATAGAGGGAATGACCTGCCATTCCTGTACTAGCACCATTGAAGGAAAAATTGGCAAATTGCAAGGGGTCAAGCGAATTAAAGGTAATTAAAAATAGAGCACTTTTACAGCTTTCGTCCTTTTAAACCATTTTCATCAATTCTCCAGTATAACCTAAATATGCAAGTTAACTTCCAAGAGGTACAAAATATGGATGACCGTTCTGTTGATGGAGAAATTTACCTGTAAGTCCCTCATAAAGCCACCATTCAAAAAAGTACAGTATTTCTAAAAGGTAACATCCAACCTTTTGTATTCTAAAACAGAACTGAGAAACAGAACCTATGCTGAAAACATAACAGATTTGAAATAATTTACCCCCTGATTCTACTAAGTCACTAGGACTAGGGAGAACAGAGAGGATGGTGGTTCTTTCAAAACTGGAAAAAGTTTTTCTGGTAGGCAGAGACTCATCCAGCCTCCATAGCATGATGTAACTGCTGCGGATCCTGGCACTTCCACTCCAAAAGCTAAATTCCACCTCTTTGCTCTATGATTTATTTCTGTTGCTTGCTGTCACAGCAGTGCTATAGTCTGCAAGTTCCTCCAGACTCTTCTAGCTGAACAAATGGATGCTTTCCAGGTAAAGCTGCACAAAATGCTCCATTACTGAATAGTCTTAACCACAAAATGGCCCGTGTCAAGTACTCTGAAAGTTACCTGTTTGAAAGGCATTTCAGAACACTCACAGCTACCTCTGGACTGCTTGGAAGTATCAGCATGCAAACTGTTCCAGCTGGTTTGAGGTGGCCCATACCTGAGCTGTTACCGAGCTTTTTCAATCATGTTCAGAATGAAATAGCTGTTGAGTTTTTTTCCAGGCAGGGAATGAACAAGTGTAGCAAAAGCCCCTAAGACATTAATTCTCAACTCTAGCAACTTTTAAGATGTGAGGACTTCAACTCCAGAATTCCCCAGCTAGCCATTCTGGCTGGGAAATTCTGTGAATTGAAGTCCCCACGTCTTAAGAGTTACCAAGGTGAAGAAGCACTGCCCAAGGATATCAGTAATGGATATCAAGAGAGAGGAGCAGAGGAGGATCAGAAAAACAGTGGGAGGATCAAATGGCTGGCTGCTTGGTGGGACAGGCTGAGAGCTGTGGAGGGGAGAGAGGAACAGACTGCACGTTTTTTCTCCTTGTGGGCCCGCCTCTACTCGGGACCACCCACTCCCGGAAAACAGCGGTCTCTGGGCTAGGCTTTGAGTACCCTGATTTCCAGCTCCTCGAGTTGACTAGACCCTTAACCTACAGAAAATCTTTTCATGGAAAAATACTTTATGGAATATCAAAAGAGAATCACGCAAACCCTTCTTCATTTGTCTTCTAGTTTCCCTGGATAATCAGGAAGCCACAGTCGCCTACCAACCTCACATCATTACATCCGAAGAAATAAAGAAGCAAATAGAAGCGGCAGGGTTCATCGCCTCCATAAAGAGAATGGCTAAACCCCTCCCCTTCGGTTCTGTTGACATAGAGCGGCTCAAGAATAGCCAGAGCAAAGGCTCGGAAAGGACACCGCAGGACAGTTCAGAAGACAAGCTGAATGTGAAGACTATCACCTTCCTGGTGGATGGCATGCATTGTAATTCGTGTGTGTTCAACATTCAGAGTAGCCTGTTGGCGCTTCCTTCGGTGACCAGCATCACGGTGTCTTTGCAAGAGAAGTCGGCCATTGTCCAGTATAACCCCAGCCTCATCAGTCTCGGTGCGCTCAGAAGAGCAATTGAAGCCGTCTCCCCGGGGACCTTCAAGGTCTGTGTTTTGGACGCACACGAAAATGCCGAGTGTCTGAACAACTCCAAATCTCCATTGAAGCCTTCTTTTCCAGGAGCTCTTCACAGCATCGGGCCTCGTCCCCTGACACTGGTGACCATCATCCGTATAGAAGGAATGACTTGCAGTTCATGCGTGCAGTCAATTGAGGGACTCGTTTCACAAAAACCTGGTGTGAAGTCAGTCTGTGTGTCGTTGCGGGATCATAATGGGACAATTGAATATGACCCAACACTGACTTCTCCAGCCGATTTAAAAAACTCCATTGAAGACATGGGCTTTGATGCCTCCCTAGCTGGTAAGTTATTCCTTAGATTCCAGGTAGTCTTGAGAAGACAACCACAGCCATTTCTTTAGGAGAAAGATTTCTTGGAGGGGAGGCATTATGGGGACAATATGGTAGTTTCCTTCACGGGACTGGCTTAAGTGGGCGGCAGTGCTGAAGGCTGCTTCCACCCCCCCCAATCCTGGGTTTTCAGGTCAGTCAGTCCACCCAGAAGCTCATCTAACCAAGGGCAGGATCAGGCCAGGAAGGATGGTAACCATTGTGCCTACTGTAAATAGCTTAGCTTAGCTTAGTTCGCTTTTGCTTTGCTTTTTGCTTTTTCCTTGTTTCGTTTGTGTAGTTTGTTTCACAACTTTTGTAACAATCCCCTTGCAGGAGAAATGCTAGAGAAGGCCCTACAACATAGTGTTGTCCTGACTCCGCACAATTCATTTAACCTGCATTTTCCTTAAAACAGATTTAAAGATCAACATTACACGTTACAGCTTTCTGAGTAGCAAGTGGCTGTTTCTTTTCTTTTTTGAGCAGCCAATTTGTCATCTTGTTCCTCTGTAGGGAAATCACTCTTGGTGCCCTTAGGGGGGAGGCGGGATAGGAGAGGCGCAGGGTCAGGCACAGGATCCTTCTGGTTGTGCTGTCCTTTTGTCCAGAAAATGACTTGGATCCCCATGACGTGCTCTGCGTGCCGTGTCTTACGATTAGAGGTGGGGAATGGTGATTGGTAACCTCCTTTCAGCTATCTTAGAGCCCCTGGTCATACTAGATGTTTTGGGGAAAATACAGAAATTCTCCATATTTCAGTATCTTCTGACAAAACTCAAGGAAAACAAAAGGAAGGTAGGCGCAAGTCCAGTTTCCTTGCTGTTTGCAGTTTTCTTTTGCACCCAGACAAAACCCAACGTTCCGAGGCAGCTTTTGCCTGGAGCTTTTTCATTCTACCATCCGCACTTAAGACAGTAGCAAGGGGCCCTGGGTAGAGATGTGCATCTTTTGGGCTCATGGGACCCATTTGGAGTTTGGGGAGATTCCTGAGACAAATCAATGTGGTGTTGCAAAAAAAATAAAAAAATCATGGCTTAAGACTAGTGAGTCCCAAATTTAATTCCTCCTGTGCCAAGGAACCTTCCTGGCTGATTTCTGTCTAGTCTAGTTGCGCTCTCTCAGTCCAGCCTGCCTAACTGGGCTGGTGCTATGGGAGAAAATTGGAGAAAGGAGGGCTGTGAGAGAGGCCTTGAATTTCTGGAGGAAAGGCAGCAGTGCATCTAACTGATAAATATAAAGGACTCTTTCACAACATGACAACCATGAAAGGCTGGCCAGTTTCAAGTCACCCGGTGCTTTCTTTCCTAATCCTGCAGGGTGCCTGTTTATGAGGTACCCAGCCGCACTTCTGGAAAGAAAGTAGGAGCATATCCATCACATTATTTATTTCTGTCTACTCTATTAATAAAGATGGGGCACAATGACCCAGTGGTTAAAGACGCTGAGCTTGTCAGCTGGAGGGCTGGCAGTCCAGGGTCGAGACCTCAGCTCTCTGTAAAGAGGCGAGTTCCCGTTACTTGCCCCGGCTTCTGGCAGCCCAGCAGTTTGAAAGCAGGCAAATGCAAGTAGATTAATAGGCACCACTTTGACGGGAAGGTAACGGCATTCTGTGCACCTTTGGCGTCTAGCCATCCTGGCCACATGACCATAGAAACTGTCTTGGGACAATGCTGGCTCCCTCGGCCAAGAAATGGAGATCGGCACCATACCCCAGAGTCGGACACGACTGACGGGAAAACCGTTACCTTTCCTGTATTAAGAAGGGCAGGAAGGCTCAGCGGTCAAAGACACCGTGGTTGTCACCTGGAAAGCCGAGAGCCCGGGTTCGAGACCCAAGCTCTGCACTGTGGAGTGAGCTCCCATCCTTGCTCCTGCCCAGTTCAAAAGCATGCAAATGCGAGTAAATAAATAGGTGCCACTTTGGTGGGACTGTAACAGCATTCCAAGTGCCCTGGGTTATAGTCAAGCTGGCCACGTGACCATGGAAATGTCTTTGGATAACACTGGCTCCCTCGGGACAGGGGCAATCTGTATCTACTGCATTAGTTTTACTTCTTAATTCAAAGAAAAATTCCTTAAAAACTAAAGTCAGGGGAGGCAGGGAGCTTAAGCATCCAGAAAGATCAGCATATCTACTTCTGTCAGGAGAATGTAGTTGTTTGAAGAGCCGGAACAGCGTTTTCTGATGTTACTTTTCTGCTGCCAGTATCGCCAAGCCCAGAGCCCGTGGTGCTGATCACTGGGCCTTCCCAGGAGAGGCTGGCTAAAATTCAAGAAAGCAAACCGCCCAAAACAGTCGCCCATCCCAGCCTGGGGCCAGTTCCCAACAGACCGGGTCTGAAGGCACCATCAAAATGCTACATTCAGATCACTGGCATGACCTGCACTTCCTGCGTGGCAAACATTGAGAGGAATCTGAAGAGAGAAGATGGTAAGAAACCCTTCCCTCAGGCTGATTAACATTTGCTGTCACAGATGCAGCAATTTATGACTGATGTTGACCAGATCTCGGGTAAAGGCAGAAGGATGGCTATTCTGATTTGAGCTCCTGCCCAAGGATGAGGCAAGGGCCCATGTGGTGCAAGGAGAGGAAGTGTCACGCCCCCCCTCCATCCCCACCCCCCCATGCAGCTTTTAACATTTGGTCTTTGAGTGAGGAATCGTATCTGATTCACTTGGACCATAAGTCACCCTTTTTTCCCTGAAGGGTGTCATGGAGAGTTCAGAATTTACACTGCTAGAGTTTTTCCAAATTTCATTTTCCATATTTGTGGAAAATAAAAAGAAACACTTGTAAAAGGAACCCCACAAATCAAGGTGTTGGGGAGCAACAGCACCACATCACACCCTGGACCTGGGCCATGAGATGTCTTAAGAAAATCAGTTTTACACTGACGAAAACAGCAGTGTGGTGTGTTTACTCAGGACACTTGATTGTACAGCATACTGATTATTTTTTCAGTGTTTTCCCCATGCCATCACTCTGCTAAATAACTAATTCCTATTCAAACCACTTAGTAAAGCTCCTCATCTTTCCTATTACCTATTTCCTTATCTTCTTATGACTATAACTTGGTGCCTTGTATCTTATGATTTATATTGTTTTATTTGGTATCCTAGTATGATGTATGTTGTTTGCTTATTTAGTATCCTATCATTATCATTAAGTGTTGCATCTTATGATTTATGATGAATGTATTTTTATGTTGACTATGATCATGATTTATTACTGTTGCTTATATGTAAACTGAGAACTTACGCACTGGAGACAAATTCCGTGTGTCCAACCACACTTGACCAATAAAGAATTCTATTCTATTCTATTCTATTCTATTCTATTCTATTCTATTCTATTCTATTCTATTCCATTCCATTCTATTCTATTCTATTCCCTGTTTCTAGGAATATGCTCTGTGCTCGTTGCCCTGATGGCTGGGAAGGCTGAAGTGAGATACGACCCTTCCATCATCCAGCCCCCGACTGTAGCAGAGAGGATTAGAGAACTGGGGTTTGGTGCTCTGGTGCTGGAGGATTATGATGAAGGAGATGGCATCTTGGAGCTGGTTGTAAGTATCAACACATATGCAGTTTTTATACCACGTATGAAAAGGATGGAAGCACTTGAGTAGCTGCAGTATAGGAGGGCTTCTTAAAAACGTGGAAGTCCTGCTGCTTGTTATGTCTAAGTGAGACCATATTGAAGTGGTAGAACCAGCCCTCCAACTCCACTTTTAGTTCTTGTTCCTCTTTAGGAAATCTTTCCCTGTCTAAACATGTTTAGGTGGAAATGAATATAGTGATCTTTCCCCCTCAAAATTATAACAAAAAACCATTTCATTTTGCTGTCATATCTATTTTTGCCTGGGTGCCAAAAGGTTTGGGCATGTTTCTGTTGCTGTTTCCAAGTTTCTAGCCTTAGTGGGAGATTTTTTTTCTTTCCTCAAACAGAAGTGTGCTTCTGTATATTTGCTTTTTTCTTAGTGTCCACATCAGTTTTTCCCCTGTTGGTCAGGAAGGCAAAGAGTGCACTTCGCAGGGTAGGGCTGTATGCAGACTGGGAAACACAACTGCTAACTGAGAGAATGGGTGGGTGTTGAAATGCAGAGAAAAAAGCTGACTTTCTCAACTCCCCTGGAGTTTTACTCTTCAGTGGATGGTTAAAATTCTTAATCATAACTATTTATCTGTGCCTAGTTTCCATTCTGCAGGGGGAAAAGGAGTGATTTGTTTGTTTGTTTTGCTTGTTTCCCGCCTTTATTATTTTTTACAAACAATTCAAGGCAGCGAACATATCCAACATACTTTCCTCCCCCTATTGTCCCCACAACAGGTGAGTTAGACTGAGAGAGTGTGACTGGCCCAGGTCACCCAAATGGCTTCCACGGCTAAGGCTGGGCTAGAACTCACAGTCTCCTGGTTTCTCACCTGGTGCCTTAACCACCAAGCCAACTGACTCTATTTACCAGTTTGAAGAGCAGAACAATTACAGAAGCAGAACAAGAGTAGTGATGAGCTAGGAGAAATCTTAGGTTAGTTTTTTTTAGGGAATTCTATCATCTTTCATCACAGTTTCCTCTGATTCATTATTTATGAACTAGGCAGGCAAAATTACTCCTTAAGAGACAATATTCTGCAAACAAAGGTTTTTCTCTCACAGGTAAGAGGGATGACTTGTGCCTCGTGTGTTCATAAAATAGAATCCACCCTTATGAAAACGAAAGGGGTTCTGTACAGCTCGGTGGCTCTTGCAACCAACAAAGCACACATCAAGTATGATCCGGAGATCGTTGGCCCACGAGATATCATACAGATTATTCAGGTAAGTATTTTTGTCAGTACAGTTTTGCTTTTTGCAAGCTTGCTGTATTTCATTTTATTTACTAGATTTATTTTTTCCATAAAAGTCATTGTAACTAAGTAGAGGAGAACTCATTGAAAAAGATACTGCATATGGAAGCTGGTTTGAAGTTAGAATTTTGTGATCCCACTTTGTAGATATAATAACATGCTTAGGACAGAAACTTAGGTTCTCCCGGTTTGGTTTATGTTCTTATTTTCCCAACCCCCCTTATATTTTCTTATTTCTCATGTCTGTTTATTTACACTATAAGCTGCTGCTAGTGTTCTATCGTTGTTAATTGTATACCCTTCATTCTAAAGCAACATGTTTTGGGACAATGGTTGTTGTTAAATAATATGCGGAAATGTCTAAACTTATAAAACAGCTCTGACGAAGAGTCAGTTTCCCTTTGCTGGCAGTATATATATGTCTTACTGATTTTAGCTAAGATCTGTGTGGAAATGTGCATCTTCACATTATGTCTCTTTCTAGAATCTGGGATTTAATGCTACATTGGTAAAGAAAGACCGATCTGCTAGCCACTTGGACCACAAGCAGGAAATAAGACAGTAAGTCCCTTTTTGTGTTTATTTATAGCTTTGCACGTTTCTTGGAACATGATTTTTTCCCATGACAGTATACTATATACTGTCTTTTGAAGTTTTTACCTAACTTCTTAAGTTATGGTTTATTCTAATATTATCTTGTCCGCTTATTATTTAGGTGGAAACGGTCCTTCCTTGTAAGCCTCATTTTCTGCATCCCTGTAATGGGGCTCATGATTTACATGATGGTGATGGACAGCCACATGTCGGCCATGTACCAGGCTTCTAACCTGACTCAAGAAGAAATAGAAGCTCATCACCCATCAATGTTTCTGGAGCAGCAAATTCTTCCCGGGTTGTCAGTTATGAATTTGCTCTCCTTTTTATTGTGTGTTCCTGTTCAGGCAAGTAGAAAGATATGTTGGTCATTCAGATGATAGGACATAAATGTCATGCCCAAATTCCTTTAAGGACTAATTGCAATACTTAAACTTGAAACACTGACTAGTCTCTTTGGAGAGTAAGAGTAAGAGTGCTTGTAGAGCTTAGGTGGAGCACCTGGTTATGTGGATTGTGACTAGAAAGTACAAAATGTCCAGTAGGCGTCGGCCTTTAAAGTTCACATTTGACCACACTCTTTCACTGCTCCCACCAAAAAACTAATCCTAGAGGTAAAATAGTTTTCCTTTTCTACTCTTTTGAAAGAAAGTCAAAAGTATTTTTTTTATCATGGCATTTCAAGCATCTCTGTCAAAGTTTTTGTTTTTTTCAGTATCATTTTCCCTTGATATATAGTGGGAGACTTCGCTTCCTGGTGAAAAACCCCTAGAACTACTAAACAAAATACATTTCACAATTATTCTGAATTTTCTTCCTAAACCAAACATTTGGTGGGGGGTGGAGGGTAAAGGAAAGGATAGAAGAAGCAAGGAGAAGATGGGAAATAACAGTGGCCCTGTTCAATTTTGCCAGTGAGGCAGAGCAGCCTCACAAGAAGAGCTTCCCCTGGATCTCCCTGCTTGCTCTGTCATCTGCCTCTTGGGAATCTGCCGCCTGTCCGTCATGCCTGGGGCAGGCTGGATGTATCTTCTTGAGATGCCCAGCCTCAAGACTCGCAAAGAGGGAAGAAGCATCTGTGCATTTTCTCCTGAAATTTGGCAATGAACGATCCTTTTGCTGCCTGATTTCTCTGTTTCAGTGTAAATGTCCTGCTGATATTTGCTCTTCTTACAGTTCTTTGGAGGCTGGTACTTCTACATTCAAGCTTACAAAGCACTGAAGCACAAAACAGCCAATATGGACGTGCTGATTGTTCTAGCCACGACCATCGCCTTCGTCTACTCCTTTGCCGTTCTTCTGGTTGCAATGGCTGAGCGGGCAACAACCAATCCAGTGACTTTCTTTGACACCCCCCCCATGCTCTTTGTGTTCATTGCGCTGGGGCGCTGGCTGGAGCATGTGGCTAAGGTCAGGGGAGAAGAGCTCTTCCTCCGGGTCAGAGGGGCGGGTGGAGGGAGACCGTGGAAACGCTTTCAAGTTAGCTGCCGTGTTCCGTGCTTACCTGCGTTTAACTCCGATCTGGGTGTTATTAAAAAACATGTTTCAATTAAAGAGAATGCATATAACAATAATCTAGTACTACACACGAGCGCGAGCGCGCACACACACACTAATGAACATCACACAAATGCTGGCTGCATCCCTCTCCTGCACCCTTTCTGCCTTTTTGAAGAAGGTCTGGAAGGGAGTTCAGGGGCCTTTGTGTGCATTCAATTGACTCCCCATTGTGCTTCCTCAAGAAGGACGTGGAGGAAACGAGAGAGGGGCAGGGAGGTGAGGGGTCCGGCCATCGCACTGGGTGCCACCTTTAGGGACTTTAGTCCTCAAATTTGCTCAAGCTGGAGGCTAATGAATTTTTTTTTTAATCTACCAGTGACTGGCATTGTAAACAGTTAATAAGCAAATGTATTTCGAATAAATGTCACACTCCTAAAAACAAATGCCAAATGAAAGAAAAGATTATGTTTTCCTTGGAACTTACTTAGATTTTCTCTTTCCTTGCTCGCTTGTGAGGAAAGTCTCTCAGCTAAAGACTTCTTGTTTAACCCGTGATTTTGATGCTTGCAGTGAATTTCTTTGGTGCCTTGTATGTAAACACTTTTTAATCTTTTTAGGGTAAAACATCAGAGGCCCTTGCGAAGCTAATTTCACTACAGGCAACAGAAGCAACTATTGTTACTTTAGGTCCAGATAATATCCTCATGAGGTATTTCCAGTTCTGTGGTGGTTTTTTAATGAAATGTTTATATGCTACAGTGGTTCGTCCCCTGTAATTGCCTTGTAGTCTTTATTTCTGTCTTGCACCACTGAAGGTAACATTCTGCCTGTGCAGCTCAGTGTAAATTATAAATGTTTGTAAATGAGACAAGAGGAGCAACCCAACATGGATTTGCATATAAACTCCCCAAAACATAATTTCAGCTGGGAATGTCTTTACATTACTGTAGTCTCCTGCAGATGAAGAATTCTTTGAACAGGAATTTAAAAGAAAAGGGCATTTTGTTGTGCAGGATTTAACAATCGGAAATTCTACATCGCTTCCATTGCTAAGTTTGAATGTTCTGACTTCTCTGCAGTGAAGAGCAAGTTGATGTTGAACTAGTTCAGCGGGGTGACGTTGTGAAGGTGGTCCCAGGTGGCAAGTTTCCCGTGGATGGCCGAGTGATTGAAGGACACTCTATGGTAGACGAATCGCTCATCACAGGCAAGCTGGAGGGGCTTTTCATGGGCCCTGGACTCCGGGCTGGGGAGAGGGAAATTGTCAAAGAGTGCCCTTCGTTTTGTTTTATTTCTGATATACATAGGTGAAGCAATGCCTGTGACCAAAAAACCCGGCAGTTCAGTCATAGCAGGTTCAATTAATCAAAATGGATCCCTGTTGATCTCTGCAACCCATGTTGGGTCTGACACTACTCTCTGCCAGATTGTAAAGCTTGTGGAAGAAGCTCAGACATCAAAGGTATTTTGACTCATACGTTTAGGTTTTGCTCCTGTTCGATGGCCATGGCCATGATTCAAGACAGCAAGTTGATAGCTTAAAGTCCGCAGAATTCCGCGTCCCCTTTTTTTTGGGCCTGCCAATAATTATAGCATCAGCAAAGTATGAGTTAAATACCTTTCTCACTAAAAATCATAACTAATCAAGATATCAGTTATGTACATGTATATTATTTATTACAAATCTGCAGGCTAAAAGCCAAGCCAGCTCAGCTTCAAAAAAGAATTAATGTTGAATTAATGTTGCTTCTTTTTCTCTCCTTCCCTTGCTTTAGGCACCAATTCAGCAGTTTGCTGACAAACTGAGTGGCTATTTTGTTCCTTTTATTGTTGGTGTTTCTGTCATCACACTTCTTGCTTGGATTGTGATTGGTTTTGTCAATTTTCAAGTTGTGGAAACCTATTTTCCTGTAAGTTTCTTTCCTTTTGTTTTTAATTTTTGTGAAGAAATGACCTGCACAAGGTTCCTTCTTAGGCCCAGGACTCTTACAATGTTATGGGTTTCTTCTGAATAGTAAACAACCACTTTTTGCTGATTTAGACAACACACTTCCTAAAATGTCATCGTATAAATCATGGTGGGCCATCTATTGGGGGGGGGAGGTGGTCAAAAAAATCAATATGGTGCCAACAACTATGTAATTGATGCCCCACATTGTAAGGACCCGCTTCAAAACCTCATCCCAAGAAAGCAGGACTCATGGAAGACTTTCATTCCAAAAGGAACTTTTATTAGGAGAAGCTGACAGCAGGCAAAGAAGGCAGGATCTGAGGGGTTCCTGCTCAGATCAATAGGTTAAAAAAGCATCAAGCAAACCCCACCCCAATAGTTTATCCTGTCAGTTCAAACTAGCCAATCCCCATGGGTTTGGTCCGCTGTGGGAACGGAGCTGATAACGGAGTCCTTCCCATGCCTGTTGGGTCTTCGCACCTTTCTCTTCCACCCGTGAGAGATAAGCCAGATGGCCGGAGGCACATTCCTTTCTCACCCCAGATTGACATCAAGGGGAAACAGTTCAAAGAGCAAGCTGATAGAAATAGCAGAGAGGATACATTTTAACAAAGCAAAAGGAGAAATAGTGCATTCCCTGGAGCCTCCCCCCTCCCCGCAGGAGAATGACAGAACCCACAGAAAGAACCCGAAAGGAACAGAACCAACCCCCTCCCCAACCCCATGCACATGTTTTTTAAAAAGGGTGGTGCTTTGATCATGAGTCACATCTGTCCTTTTGACATTTTGCCCCCCCCCCCCCCAATGCCTGCAGGAATACATTCTCAAATTGGTTGAAGGCTGATCAACACCCCCAGGATCACTTGTTCTTAAGGGTACTCTTCAATATCTTCATAAATGACGTAGATGAGGGAATTGAAGGGGAACTCATCAAATTTGCAGATGACACTATACTCGCAGGAGTGTCCAACATCCCAGAAGACAAACTCAGGATCCAAAAAGATCTTGACAAACTTGAACAATGGGCCCTGTCCAACAAAATGAGTTTCAGTGTGGAGAAAAGCAAAGTTTTACATTTAGGCAGGAAAAATCAAAGGTACAAGAACAGATTAAGTGAGCCCTGGCTCAAAAACAGTAACTGTGAGAGGGGACCTTGGAGTCCTGGTTGATGATCACTTGACTATGAGCCAGCAGTGTGCAGCAGCCGCCAAAAAAGCTAATACAATCCTGGGTTGTATAAACAGAAGTATAGAATCAAAATCACATGAAGTATTAGTACCGCTTTATAAAACCCTATTAAGACCACACCTGGAATACTGCTGCCAATTTTGGTCACCATATCACAAAAAAAGACATTGAGAGTTTGAAAAAAAATCCAGAGAAGAGCAACTAAGATGATTAAACTTAGACTAAAACATACGAAGAATGGCTGCGGGATTTGAGTTTGGCTGATCTAAAGAAAAGAAGAAATAGGGGAGACATGATAGCAGTATTCCAGTATTTGAGGGGCTGCCACCAAGAAGAGGGGGTAACGTTATTCACCAAAGCACCAGAGGGAAAGACGAGAAACAATGGTTGGAAACTGATCAAAGAGAGAAGCAACCTGGAATTAAGAAGAAACTTCCTAACAGTGAGGACAATTAAGCAGTGGAACAACTTGCCTCCAGAAATCGTGGGCGCTCCATCACTGAACGTTTTTAAGAAGAGACTAGACAGTCACTTGTCTGAGATGGTATAGGTTCTCCTGCTTGAGCAGGAGGCTGGACTAAAAGACCTCCATGGTGATACTCTAATCTAATCTAATCTAATCTAATCTAATTAACCAAAGGGTTACTTTTCTTGACTATTGTTCATATTCCCTATATTATGTATGATAGATCAATTTGAATTTAAATAGCAAAAAAAATAGGAAATACGATTCAGATGCATTACTTCATATAGTGTTGTTTTTAAAATGCTGCTTTGATTGCATTACTTACATTTACATTTTTGCTGATTTTTGCCCAGTATTTAAATGTGATTTATGATCATCTTCTAAATGCTAATAATTGCTAATAAACATGCCTGAAGATGTGGCTGGAAGACACTACACTTAAAAGGAGTTATGTGTTCTAGTAAAGAAGAAAATGACCTTTGCTTGCACAGAGGAACACTTATTTTATAGGTCACAGAGTGGGAAAAGGACCGTTTTGACCATCAGTTGATCACCTGATTAAAAAAGAATAAATTGTGTACAGAGGCAATGCAAGTTCACACTTTCTGTAATATTTTTTAATGCTGTATCACAACATTTAGTTGTATTCATGGTGGTTAGTGATATGCTTATTGTTGCACCCTATTTTATGCAGCCCTTGGAAGTTACAGCAAGAGGTATTCCAAAGTTCCAGGGAAATCTCTTGAATGTTTCTCTTTGCTGACATTTGAGGTCTGACTCTAGCCTGATAGTGTAGTGGCTATTCATATGGTCAGATGATCCCAGGCCACATTGGTCCTCATAGGCCTTCGCTGTAGAGGAGGCAGCAGAGTCCTGAGAGTCTATCAGAATCTTTCTCTGCCACACCTTCTACAAGATAAAATCAAGGCAGAGTTATTTTGAGTTTGTTTCCCACACTTTCCTTTTTCCCACACTTCTCCCTTTAATGTTTCATAACTTTCTACCGCTTCCCGTGGCAAGATCTGCATTCTTTCACACATAAACAGATGATCTATAAAATCAAGATGTTTAGATTCACACTTCACATAAATCTGTGGTCAATTGAATAAATTACAGTTGGCTGGGTTAATACAAAATGCTAAACCATACACCATATTTTATATGCCACAACTGATGAGTTCCCATAATTCGAAGCCAAAGAAATCACATTGAGGGCAGCACAAGATGTGACTTCATCAAACTTTGAATTCCAGCACTTTCTTTAAAATAAGTGCCCATTCAGTCCTCTCTCTGTGTGCCAACAGGGCTATAATAAGAGCATTTCCAAAGCAGAAGTCGTGATCCGCTTTGCTTTTCAAGCCTCCATTACCGTGCTGTGTATTGCCTGCCCTTGTTCTTTGGGATTAGCAACGCCGACTGCTGTGATGGTGGGAACTGGAGTAGGAGCACAAAACGGCATCTTGATCAAAGGTGGAGAACCGCTGGAGATGGCACACAAGGTGAGAAAATGGAATGTCCTTTTTGCTTGAGTGGCAAAGGCAAAAAGATCTTACATCTTAACTTTGTCCAAGAATGTTATGAATCCCCCCCCCCCAAGTATTTGCTGTTGTTTACAACTCTAAAGAGTGTGGCTGTATGGGTGTTTTGCAGGTTAAAGTTGTGATGTTTGATAAAACAGGAACCATCACCCATGGAACTCCAGTGGTGGTGCAGGTGAAGATGCTAGTGGAGAGTAACCGGATACCACGCAAGAAAGTCTTGGCACTGGTGGGAACAGCAGAGAGCCACAGTGAGCACCCTTTAGGAGCAGCAATCACAAAATACTGCAAACAGGTAGAAGAGTGGATCGTAGAACATAAAATCAGAGGTCTTCTAGTCCAGCCCCTGCTTAAGGCAGGAGGCCTTATACCATCTCAGTCAAATGGTTGCCCAATCTGTTTTTGAAAACCTCCAGTGATGGAGCACTCACAGCTCTGGGAGTCAAGTGTTCTGTTGATGAATTGTTCTCACTATCAGAAAATTCCTCCTTAGTTTTAGGTTGGATCGCTCTTTAATGATCTTCCACCCATGATTTCCTGTCCTGTTCTCCAGTGCTTTGGAGAAGAGCCCCCCCCCCCTTCTTCTCTGTGAGAAGCCCCTCAAGTACTGGAAGACAGTTATCATGTCCCACCTAATCCTTTTCTTTGATAGGCTACAGATACCTAGGTCCTCCTGCGATTTAGCCTTCAGATCCTTTATCACCTGTATTGCTCTTCTCTGCACACTTGTGTGGTTTCAGTGTCTCTTTTGTGTCATTGTGGCCAGACCTTTATACAGTATTCAAGTGTAGCCTCTCTAGAGCATTGTAAAGTGGCCCTGTCACTTCTCGTGATCCTGATGTGATCCCTGTGTTGATGCAGCCCAGGATTGCGTTGTCCTTTTTGGCAGTTGCAGCACACGGCTGGCTCATACTTAAGTGCTGGTCCAGTGGGGTCCCTGGATCTCTTTCACAGCTGCTACTGTTGAGCCAGGCACCGCCTGTTTTACACTTGTGCATTTGTTTTTTTCCTGCCTAAGTGCAGGATCCTGCTTTTCTCACCACTGAACTGCATCTTGTTCGATAGGGTCCAATCCTTAAGTCTATCAAGATCCTTCTGAATCTTGAGCTTGTCTTTCAAAGTGTCAGCAATTTCCCCAGATTGGTGTCATCTGCAATTTGATGAGTTCCCTTTCTATCTCCTTGTACAGATAATTTATGAAGAACAGGGAGCTTGGAGTCCTAATGGACGATCACTTAAACATGAGCCAGCCGTGTGCGGCAGCAGCCAAAAAAGCCAATACAATCCTTGATTGTATAAACAGAGGCACAGAATCAAAATCACAGGAACCATTAGTGCCGCTTTATAAATCCTTAGTAAGGCCACATCTGGAATACTGCATCCAGTTTTGGTCACCACATTACAAAAAAGATGTTGAGACTTTAGAAAAAGTACAAAGAAGAGCAACTAAGATGATTAAAGACCTGGAGACAAAAACATGAAGAACGGTTGCAGGATTTGGGTTTGGCTAGTCTAGAGAAGAGAAAGACTAGGTGTACATGATAGCACTATTCCAGTATTTGAGAAGTTGCCACAAAAAAGAGGGAGTCAACTTATTTTCCAAAGCACCAGAGGGCAGGACAAGAAACGATGGAAACTAATCAAGGAGAGAAGCAACCTGGAATTAAGGAGAAACTTCCTAACAGCGAGGACAATTAACTAGTGGAACAGCTGGCCTTCAGACATTGTGGATGTTTTATCACTGGAGGTTTTAAAGAAGAGACTGGATAGTCACTTATTTGAAGTGGTATAGGATCTCCTGCTTGAGCAGGGGGCTGGACTAGAAGACCTCCAAGGTTCCTTCCAGTTCTATTCTGATTCTGGTGTTGAAAATACTGGGCCCAAGACAAGAGCTTGAGGCGCTCCGCTGGATGCTTCCCTCTGTGTAGATGTAGTTCCATTGAGGACTGCATGCCGAGTGCAGTTGGTCAGCCAGTTATGAAACCATCTGGTGGTGGTACTGTCTATTCCACTTTTTTTTTTCTTACCAAGAAATAGACTGTGGTCTATTTTGCCAAATGCCTTATTATGTCCACAACATTTTGCTGGTCCACTAATTTAGTCACTTCATCAAAGAAGGATATACGGTTTGTCTGGTATGATGCATTTTAACAAACCCATTCTCGCTTCTAGTGATTCCCTTGTTCATTTTAGGTGCTCATAAATCCACTGCTTGATTATCTTTTCCAGTATTTTCCCAGGTATTTATGTCAAGCTGATTGGCCTATAATTTCCTGGATCCATTTTTTCCTCCTTTTTGTAGATTGGTACCATGCCAGCTCTTTTTCTTCCTCGCTGCATTTATTTTGAATACAGACTTCTGCCTTTCCGAGAAATTCCTCATTCTCACGGATGAGACTCAAAGTGGCTAGACAGGCCCGTAAAAGTCTAAACCTTCCACTTTCTCCTTTATTAATCCGAGTTTGCACTTGGTGCAGATCTTTTATGATGTTAGGAATTGTCTTCACTAACATGCACTGGTGAACAGTTCTTGAGTCATTCTCCCATTTTCTCATTCTTAGCCTAACTCACCCCTCAGGAGCGATAAGAGTACACAGGAAGTAAAGTGAGATTTAAACATGCTACCTTTGCTCCTTAGAAAAAAAGATGGGTTCAAATATAAGTAAAGCACGGGCAGAAGGTACAAGATCTGTACTTTGCTAGATATTTCAGATACTTTAGGCATCTACTGTAATTCAAAATTGCTTGCAGATGTCCCTCCTGGAGGTCCTCATTCCTTACATGTCCTCCAGATTTGGGAAGGCTTATTATTGCTCCAAGCACCGCTGTATTTTATTCCCACATCTTGTATTGGAATCTGTATTTGGAGCTCTTGTTTCGAATGATGGTCCTGCTTTTGCCCAGGTGAGTTTGTTGTGTGGTCCTTTCGTTTCTCCAGGAATTGGATGCAGATACCCTTGGGACGTGCACTGATTTCCAGGTGGTGCCTGGCTGTGGGGTTAGCTGTAAAGTTACCAATATTGAAGCCCTCCTGTGCAGCAAGAGTGAAACTGTAGAAGAGACCAATGTCAGGAACGCTGCTCTAGTGAGCATGGAGGAGAAGGCTGAGCCACTCATGCAGCCAGCTTTGATCATCAATGAGCGGATACCAGGTGAGTTCATGTGGGCTTGTAACACCTGTGTTCTTGGCAAGGATTTGGCTTCTGGAGAGAGGAGGGGGGCCAAAAGCCAACAAGTTCTGTTTTCTGGATTGGCATGTTAAGCCTTGTAAGGCAGTTGTGTAGTAATGCTTCCCCATTCATTCTATGTTAATTCACAGCCAAACACAACCATGTGAATAAAATGTTCCTTTGTTCCCAACAGGAAGCCGCCTACTAGGCAAGGACTTATATTGCTACAGAGATTCTGCTTTCCAATTGGCACAAGTTACATAATGATGGCCATTAAATAGCCTGCTTTATGTAATTGGAATACAAGAGTTTGCAAACGAAGCCTGGGGTCCTCTTGGTTTTTTTTTTGGGGGGGGGGGAGAGAGGTTAGCAAAGGACAGTTGGGCAGGATTATCTTATAGCTGCCCCTGGGCTTTACTGGCCCATTTGGGCTGTTCTGAGAATGGAATCTGGTCTAGATACATTTGCTTTGGGCTTCAAAGAAGCCATCATTTTCCAATTCACATGTAGAAGAAGAAGAATCCTAGGCAGAACTGAAATTATTTTTTTGAATGTTAAGTGATGATCCAGGCTAGTGTCTTCCTGACCAGCTTTCTGAGACTAATTTATTCTGTGACCATTGAAGGAAATGCTACTGACTTTGCACAATAAGATGTTCAATAGCTTACAGGGGTTTTCATTTCATTCTGCAGATGGAGGGGACAGCTGATTTTTCTGGAAGACAGTGAGGTTCAAATACATGGGAACATAATTAGGCATAAAATTATATCACTTAAGAGCTTAAAACAGTCCGACCAGAGTCACATGACTTTGATTTTTGTTTTTATTTATGGGCAATCGTAATCAGGCTAGTTCAGGTCTCATTCTTTCCTTAGCTAGAAATAAAGAAAGATTCTTATAAAATGGCAGTGCCATTTATTATTAAATAGATATCAGTAGAAGTTTGGTAGCATCTTTTCCAACCAACAAATATTATTTAAAAAGCACAAGCTTTTGTGAGTTGCAGCTTCCTTGATTAGATAGAATGGCAAGACTGATGTATGATTTAAATGATGATGAGATAGGGAGTAGAAAGGAAGAAAATGGTTAGTTTATGAAGATTCAGGATACATGTGAGACAGATTATCTAGTACTGTACTTTATCAGTTAACAACTGTAATATGTTAAGAACCATTGTGTGTGTTGAGATTTCCTGAGATAGCATGACACTTTTTAGTGTACATGAGTTCAGCAACCTCTACTTCAATTATGTTATAGTTTCTTTTTTCCATAATGGCATCTATGCGATCTGCTATGGGGTGTCTTGAAATGCTCTGGTGCTACTTTGTTCTTGTTTTAAATCCTTGTTTTGATGACCAACTTCTGTCTATTATTCATTTTGTGCATCTGTTGTGAGGTATACCTTGTGAACATCAGTAGTATCTGTGAGAGGAATCTAGATGTCCTCATGGTCCACCACTATATATGAGCCAGCAGTGTGGTACAGTTGCTAAAAAGGCCAATGCAGTCCTAAACTGCCTTAACAGAAGGACAGCATCAAGATCATGAGAAGTGATAGTACCGCTCTATACTGCCCTAGTAAGGCCACACCTGGCATACGGCATCCAGTTCTGGTCACCACAATGCAAAAAAGATGCTGAGACCCTAGAAAGAGTGCAGAGAAGAACAACAAAGATGATCAGGGGTCTGGAGGTTAAACTATACAATCAATAGCTAAGGGGACTAGGAAAGTTTAGCCTAATGAAGAGGAGGCTTAGGGATGATTTACCCTCCAAAACATCTGAGGGCAGAACAAAAAGCAGTGGGTGGAAGCTCGTTAGAGAGCGATCCAGCCTGGAACTAAGGAGAATTTCCCTGAGCTATTAGTCAGCAGAACCGACTGCCTCCCAGGCTTTGTAGGAGCGCCATTGCTGTGGTTTTCAAAAAATATTGGGCAACCGTTAGTCCAGGATGGAATAAGGATGGGGCTCCTTCCAGCCCTATGATTCTAAATCCCATATCTTTTAATAACATTTCTTAGCCTGAAAGGGTGCAACATATTTCTGTTTTTTGGCTGATCTTGACTAACACTGTTCTTGGTGTTAAATTGTTCCTCTTTTTGGGATAATGGAAATTTTCCTTTCAGACACATGGATGTCTCACAAATATTCTGTTCTCATTGGAAACCGAGAGTGGATGTCTAGGAACGGCCTCCTTCTCAGGAGTGATATTGACGAAGCGATGACTGAGCACGAGCGCCGAGGCCGCACGGCCGTTCTTGTCGCTGTGGATGGTAGGCTTGAGGATTTGGATAGTCAGTGTTTTAGTTTAAAAAGGCCGAAGGAGATGCAGGGAAAAACTGGATGTGTTGAAACAGTTGGGCAGGATAGAAATCAATTGGGGGGGGGGATTATTTTCGAAGATGCACCTCATAACAATTCCAAACTACTCCAGAGTAGTTCTGAATGAGCATTTAGGAGTATTTATTTCATTTACAATAAATATAAATGCACAGTCATTTGACATTTTAAAATTTGTTAATCATTATCATTGACTATTTCTCTTTAAATAACGCAAATATATAAACTATCAAATAGTCTTGCCTTCAAATATTCAAAAGAGTTGATTCAATATGAGATGGACAGCAAATAAATTTATTAAATAAATGTAAATTGATTCTTATTAAACTCTTTTAGAAATAAAATATTCTGTTTGTTTCATTGGAATATTTCAATTGAATTTATTGGCCTCAATTGAACGTCACAATGAACCAGGGTTAACCCCAGCTTGGAGGATCCCAGTACCTTCTTGCTTCCATTTGCTTAAACAAGTTTAGGATTATTCTCTGTGAAGGTGTGTCATGATGTGCAAGTTGCGCCCTCCCTAGACATATACACATTTCCTGTGACTGTATGTTTCTAAAGACTAATTTTATGGCTGGGTGATTTTTCACATTTTCCTGCAAGAAAAAGCTGAAATAATGATTAAGTTTGACACATTTATTTTGCCTAAAAAATGAGAAATCTCCCCCCTCTTGATTCTTCACTGCTGCCCCTGTCTCAGACCCCCAGAAGAATAATTGCCCCTCCCTTTTGCAGATCTGTACCTTGTTTCAGTATTTACAACTGCAAAGAAGAGGAAGGTAATGCTTGAGCCTCCACTGGCACCCCCCCTGACTGATTCTGAGGCCTGAAGCAAGCCTAACCCAAGACTTTTTTCTCTTTTAATCCTAACCACGTCTTTGATTTTAAGTAACTTTGGCTCCTGGAAATCCTTCATACCATTCATATAAATCAGCGGTTCTCAACTTATGGGTCGCGACCCCATTTGGGGTCGATCGACCATTTCATAGGGGTCGCCAAGCAAGGCTGTCTGCCATTTTTTCCCCCCTTTTCCGGCGGGTGCCTTACCTCCCTTGGGCTGGGCCAGCTGGTGGTCGGCCTGCTCCGTCTCTGCTGCTTGCCAGCTACGCCTCGACCGGCGCAGGGGGCGGAACCACGCCTGCGCGGCGCTCCCGGGCAGGGAAAGTCCTCGACTTACGACCGGTTGGGGGTCGCGGCATTAAAAAGGTTGAGAACCACTGATATAAATGGAAATCATTCATATAAATGCAACATGATATATTTTTAAAATTTATGATCTTCCAATGCACCAGTGTTACTACTTTGTCACGCCGTTGTTTGTAGTCAGTCTGTGTGCTCTTGTAGCAACCAAGTGGCCCACTATTATTCCTCTTTAAACTTGTAGGCTGCCTGACTCTCAACAACTGTGGGCAGCTCACAACAATCAATAAATGGATTGTTTTATTGTAATTTATCAATAAAATCAGTAAAAGATAAAAATATAACTAAGTCAGATCCCAGTAAGTTTAGGAAGAAACATAATGGGAAAGTAGGCCTTCTCTAGCGGCATCTGTGCTTTCATGGGAACATGTTTGTCTTCTAGGGGAGTTGTGTGGTTTGGTAGCCATTGCTGACACTGTGAAGCCCGAAGCGGATCTCGCTGTACGGACTCTGAAGGGGATGGGTTTGGAGGTGGTCCTGATGACAGGGGACAATGGCAAAACTGCCAGGTCGATTGCTTCTCAGGTAAGCTGCTGGATGCCCAAGGGTTCCTTTGACGCCTCCAAGGCTTCATAATGCAGTCAACTTACGTTATATTTTCACTTTATCTTACATAACCCTCACTGATGATTGGAGATACGCCTTTGGAAAATCGGAATCTCTTGAAATGCAAGGTGGTCTTGGCTCACCCTGATTCCAGAGCAGAGTGCTGTTCCTGTGTCCTTCCTTTGGGGTTCTCAGCCTTCTCCCTTTTGTTTTTAGGTTGGCATCACAAAAGTATTTGCTGAAGTGCTCCCCTCCCACAAAGTTGCCAAAGTGAGGCAGCTGCAGGAAGAAGGAAAACGGGTGGCTATGGTGGGTGACGGCATCAATGATTCCCCAGCCCTGGCCATGGCTAATGTTGGCATTGCCATTGGCACGGGCACCGACGTGGCTATAGAAGCAGCTGACGTGGTTTTGATCAGGGTAAGTTGTGCGCTGGAGGGGAAGACTCTGCCCGAGAGCAGAGTTAGGCTAAGCCTGCATCAATTCGTGCATTTCCTTTCTGAAATGGAGAGGAAAAGTTATGTGGGAATCCAAAGGGCTTTAATTCAAGCTCTGCTTGATGGAAGGGTCCCTGTTCAAGGTGCCCCATAGGACACCTTCAAAGAAGGGAGCTCACTGCCTCTAGGCCAAGGGTGGCTCAGGAATTCTGGGAGTTGAAGTCCACGAGTCATAAAAGAGCCAAGGTTGCCTACCCCTGCTCTACGTTCAACTCTTAAATTGCTCTTACTTAGAACGTCCTCAGAGCACATCTTTTCTTCATTTGAGTAAAGAATGGATAATGTTTTGGTGGCCAGAAACCCTGTTTTGATGAAAGGGGAAAAGGCCCAGTGGGTAGAGAGGTGGCACAAAGTGAGCAGGCTAGAGCCAGGATTTTTAAAGATTATTTTCTATTTCCTTTTCTGGTAAAGTGCTTATTTATCGTTTGAGGCCTCTTCCATCTGACCTTAGGGACCCATTTTGTGTGTTACTTCTCCAGATGAGAGCCAGAAGCCCAGCAGTCTAGTGGGAAGTAGATTAAGGGAAAAGGGATGCAAAGCAGACCTGGGGGTTATAGGTTGTCCAGCCTGTCCCCTACGTGTTTTGATTATATATGTATTTCTAAAATGGTCCAGTGGTGTTGAGTTTGCTGAGGTCCAGAAAGTGATGTAGCTTTGTTAAGTGTTACCAGGAATCTAAAGCGTTGATTGATAGAATTAATCATGTTAAGTAATTTCTGAAACAACATATTTTGCAGAATGATTTGCTGGATGTGGTGGCAAGCATAGATTTATCACGGAAAACCGTTAAAAGGATACGGATCAACTTTGTCTTTGCTCTCATATACAATCTTATTGGTGTTCCTGTAGCTGCAGGTATGCAATGTTTCTTGGTGTTGAACTGCTGTATGGCATCCTCCACAAAAGGTCTTTAAATTGATGTGCATCCATCTCTTTAAGCAAAGCAAAAAGCTGCGGGAAACGTTACCTGAGAAAAGAAGCATTAAGTGGGCATCAGATTCCAGACTTTCCTCCCACTTTGCTTCAGTCAGTCTAGGTAGAGAAGGAGCAATTCTTGAGTTTAGGGAGGCAAAATAAATTTGGATGGGTAAGACATTTCTTCTGTGCAAGTGGCTTCCTGAATCCCCTCTTTTCGATTTGGGTTCTAGTTTCTCTTCTACCCCCCCCCCCCCAGTGACAGGAAATAGTTGTGAAGATGCTTCACGCTCTGTATTCCCATTGGTGCTTCCAAGTTTGAGTTCCGGCGCTCCCTTGACCTCTGGCGTGCTTGGCCCTAGGTGTCTTCCTGCCGATTGGTTTGGTTCTGCAGCCTTGGATGGGATCTGCAGCAATGGCAGCCTCCTCGGTGTCCGTGGTGTTGTCTTCTCTGCTGCTAAGACTGTGAGTAGCTCTGCAGACAGGAGGGGAGGAGCACCGGGTGACGTGTGCAGGAGAGGGGGAGGAAGCAAAACCACCGCTCATCTTCAGCCACTGCTCAGTGGTTCCATTAGTGAAAGGCCATCCAGAGCTTGATCTTTAGCTAAATGACGAGGAGAAGCCAGAATACATTTTAGTCGTCTGCCTTCCTTGTGGGCCGTATCCTTGATTGATTGATTGATTGATTGATTGATTGATTGAATTTATATACCGCCCTATCTCCCTTACGGGACTCAGGGCGGTGAACAGGCGATAATAAAAACCACAATAAATATACACAAATTTCTGTCTAAAATCAAATTAAATAACAGGCCTGCTCTAAAAATACCCCATAGTGGAAGAGCTGGGTATCAAGGACGGCAGAGTTGCTCTCTAGGTCTAGAGCACTGGTGGGTTGATGGGAGAGGAACCTTAGGAGAAGCTGCAGGCAAAACCAAGCAAAGCAGACTGGGATCAGAAGAGGCCCTCTCCTTGGGGGAAAGGGAACCATGCTGCCTTCAAAGTGCTCTGGGCCATCTCTGGACCAGGAAGGCTTGTAATAATGTCATGTTAAACAAAAATGTTTAGTAAATGTTAAAGCAGGAAGGAAAATCTTTTGAGGCTATAAAAGCCATAGCAGAGAAGTAACGAAGTTTCTTGACTGGGAGCAATTTGGTGGAAGAGTTGTGTCTTCAAACTTTGACACAAAGTTTGCTGCTAGTATCCCTCCCCCCCCCACAAATGTAAAAGGTGCCAAAAAGGTCAGCCTCACACATGGGGCTCTTGGGGCTGTAAGGTCTGGGCAATCCCTGGCTCAGGTTTTCAAGAACCACCCACCAATCTAGGTTATATTCCCCTTTAGTTATAAGAAGCCTACCTGTGAGAAGTACGAGCGCCATGCCTGCACCCAGGTGAGGTGCAAGAGCACTTCAGAAATCAGTGTCCATATTGGGATTGACGATGTTGGACCAGGGTCTCCGAAACTGAGCCTCATGGACCGAATTATCCACTACAGTCAAGCCTCCATCAGCTCCCTCTTCTCCGACAAGCGCTCCCTCAGCAACATTGCCCTGAGCGAGCCTGACAAGCATTCGCTTCTGGTTGGGGATTCCCGGGAGGAAGACGACACAACCGTGTGAAGAGGTGGAGCAGGGCCACGGTGTCTGCTGTTCGGGCATCTCTTGTGCTTGACCTGCTGAGCTGAATGAGGGCGCTCTGGGTTTTCTGCCCAGGGAGATCAGTGTGTTCCACACTGTTTTGCTCCTCTTAGCAGCCAGGATGGGACAAAAGATTCCAAAATGTAACAGAATCTGGAGCTACAATACTGAGTTGCTTTTCAAGTTGATTTTTTGGGAAGAAGCCAAAATAACAATATCTTCTGGTTGCTACAGCTCATAGTTTCTAGGTCTTGTTGTTATTTTCCCATTTGCCAAAGAAGTGTGCCTTACTTCTACCCGGAAGCAGAGGCATTCTCAGGAAAGGTCACGTCTGGATCTGGGAAAGAGCAGAGCAGTCCTCTTCTGAGCGCCTTGCCTCTTTGGCCAACTGCAGATTGGACCCTCCTCCTCCTGGGGCTGCTGGAAGGCAGTCAAGCCCTGGTACCTTCTGGGCCTCAGCAGGACTCCATCTTTTCTACCCCTTCCCACTCTGTCAGGTCTCTCCCCTTCTTTCTTTGGGTGGGAGTCCAGCAAAACCAGCCCTTCCTTTTTCCTCTGATCATCATCCAGACCCCGGAAGAACTCAAATTGCCAGTTGCCTCCCTCTCGTTCCCGGCCCTTTTCGTGGGCTCCTATCCTGCTAAGGATAATATGTCAGGCTTGCATAGCTCAGAGGATTCCGAGGCAGAGGGCTCTTGCACCTCCCTGCAAGATCTGTCCTCCTCCAACACTAACTGCAGAAGGCAGATTTGGCTTGATTATGAACAGCTGTTTGGAGAACAAAATTGGCCTTGCAGAAAACTTTTTGCTTTCATAATTTTGAAATAGTGAGTGCAAGAATTAGCCTTCTAAGATCCATGGTGTCTTTTTACCTGATGATGAACTTGTCTTCATTTAAAGCAATCAATCAGAATAGAGCTGGAAGGGACCTTGGAGGTCTTCTAGTCCAGCCCCTTGTCAGTGAGCAGTGAGATCCACTATCAGGGTCAAAGTTCATGAAAAAATATTTATTTAATTTTCAGTTTTGTTTAAGTCACAAAATTTAGGCATTTTAATACCCCTTATAAAACCATTTGGAATGTACAGCTAGAGAAAAATAGCCTAAATCATAGCTTTTAAAAATCCTTTCTCCTCTTTTAGCCCTCCGGGAATGGCCTCCAGAAGAGAAGAGAGAGGGCTCAGAAAATTGCAGGGATTGTGCTGCTGACAATACACAAACGAAGAACTGCAAAATTCTTGGTAGATTAGTGAAAATCCACTTTCAGAGATCTCTTGCACTATTTATTTATCTTTCCTGGGAATGCACACAAAAAGCATCCTCAGTGGCCCGTTGCATCCACTAAGGATTCCAAGAGAGAGTGGGAAAGTAAGATTGTGTTCAAAAAAACTTTAGCAGGGAGAATTAAACATGTCCTCCTGAAGGCCTCCTTCCTACGCCTGTTGGACGCAGGTTTTAGCTTTCTAGAGCAGAAGTCCCCAACCTTTTGGGCACCAGGGACTGGTTCCATGGAGAAAGGTTTTCCCACGGATCAGCAAGTGCGTGGTTTTGTGTGCTGCCTGAATCCCACGGATGGGGCTTTGCTTGTTTGTGTGGACCGGTTGCTGGCATGCCGCAGCCCGGTACCGGTCCACGGACCGGGGGTTGTGGATCCCTGATCTAGACCCTGATCCTGATCTTAACTGGAGTTTGATCGGGTTGTTAGGAAACGTGGCTCAGGTCTGGCTTACCCCTTTCCAAGATAGCACTTTCCAGATGTCTTTGGATTGTGGCGCCCGGCAACCTCAGCTGGGCCAGGGCATTGCAGCTCTTCCCATTCTCCTTGCTGGCCAGAAGACGGGCCCATGACAGGAGTAAGCCTCAGCTTTGAGGAGGGACCGTTGGCTGGCCCAGGCTCGGGGGGAGAACAGGCACTGATGCTTTTGAGACGGAGCAAAGTAAGTTTGGTTTTTTAAAAAGATCACATATAAAAAATTCTGTTCACAGAGCGGGGCATGTCTTATTATATATGGATGTAATCTGCCTCAGTTTAGTCAAATGAATTTCATAGTATGAAAACTGAAAATTCACATGGCGAACTGAATTTCGTAGTTTCAGGAGGAAATCATCCCTTTTTTCTAAATATCTTTTCTCATCCAGTTCTCTGCCATCCTGGCACGCTTTGGTAAGATTTTTAGAGTCTTTATCTTGATATATTTGTTAATAATGTTTTATACTTGGTTTTGTTTCAAAGAACCAAAAGTTGCTTCTTTGCCTTGAATGTACAATGCTCATCAAAAATGTAAAGTTACTGTTTCTAAAAAAAAAAAAAGTTTCTTTCCTGCCTCAAGCACGCTTGTTTATCAGGAATCTTAAATTATCAAATGTCAGCCTAACAGCTTCAAAAGCTGATTTTAGAACAAGCTATGCATTTCATTTAAATATATTTATTTTTGTTATTTGCTTCTGGTAGTTCCATGTATCTGAAACATGTTTTTCTGATTTATTCAAAGCAGACATACATGCAAGACAGGATTTTCCCCATGTCATTCCTTCCCGTTTTTCTCTGGCTTTAAATTCAAAATTCCCTTCCCTTCCTAGCTGGGTGTCCACTTCTTTTAAAACACGGCCATCCATCTCTCCCTTTGGTGTCCACCTCTATGCATTTCAAGCAGAACCCATTTTTTTAAAATAAAAATGCTGAAAAAATGCTCCAGGGAGGCCAGAGTGAGTGATGGCGCTTTTAATGTCTTTTAACCTCTTAGGTCTTCCAAGCCAGCCTCCATCACCTTAAAATGCACCGGATTTACTTCCTGGTTTCTGGCATCCAGCAGCATGGCTGGTGATAGTGCAAGTTGCAGTCCCAGCATTTCTTCAGGCACCCCAAGCCCCAAGGGGGGAGGCCTCCAGAGCAAGCTTCTCACGCCAGCAATGTGCAAATAGTTCTCAGCTTAGCAACCATAATTCAGACCAGAATTTTGGTCATAAGTAATTAACAGTCGTAAATTGAGGCACCCATATTACCTAACCCACTTTTTCAACTGTTTTTACAGTGGTGATTGAGGGAATCACATGGTCATTAAATGAATCCATTCTCCTGAATGGACATTTTCCCAAAAAGCATTGCAAACTGCAGTCACATGACCCTAGGACGCGTCAACTAGTTGGTTGCCAAGCACCCAAAATGAAGTCATTTGTGCGTGTGTTTTGTGTGTTTGTGACATTTTATGACAACTGGAAGTACTTTACAGCTCTAGTATTACTGGTCACAAGTCAAGGATGACCTATCTATCTATGTTATGCAAACATACTTCAATGCATCCAAAATTAAAATGATGCAGGGATTGTTTTATTGCATTTATGATGGAGATTTCTGAAGGTTTTATGTCTGTTCTGCAAATTCCATGGCGGCAGATATTTTATCTGCTGCTGCTCATCCCAGTCTTGTTAAGGAGGTCTATCTAATACAGACACCAGTTGATCAAACATTTTGGGTAGATTCAGAAAACAGCAAAGAGTCATTCTTCAGATTCCTTATGGTGATCAGAATTGTTTTTCACAAATGAAGGCAAATGTCTTTCCCTTTTTCGCCAGTTTGAAAAATTAGTTAAAAAGAAGAAGAAGCTAGAACTGTTTTTGCCTCTCTGAGCCTCTTTGCTTCCTGCAGTCAAAAAGCTGAAGTCCCAGATCTGCTGATTCCGTTTTCAGGAAACAGTCCAAGGTTGCTAAAAGAAAGCTAAAAAGAACTTTAAGCAATCTTGTGCAATATTAGTTTATATGAAGCATATGTCAACGATCTTCTCAAGAATGTGCCTTCACTTCTATAAATGTTATGCTGGAGCATTAAATGATGTGTTAAATTTTTCTTTTAATGATACTTTCTGTTTAGAACAATATATTGTAGCTAAATATTCTCATCCGTCAGAATTATTTATTGCATTCTTGAACCTAGTCTCCTTTCACAGAATTAAGGAGGATTTGAAAATCACAGTGTCCAGTGATCTCCCATCCAGGCTTCTGGTTTAAATACTTCTGGTACAAGAGTGGGCACTGCAAAGGCAAAATGGTTCACAGTTAGATAGTAGGAAAAGTTCCCTTGCAGCATTAGGATGAAATCAACTTCCTTGCATTTTTAACCCCCTTGTTTCTGGTTCCATCTCGTGGAGCAGCTCTGAACAATTCTGCCTCTTCTTCTCCATTTCAGCCTTCAGGTCCTTGAAGGAGGTCATCATGTCTCCCCAAAGTCTTAAGAGAAGGTTGAGCATACCCAACGCCTCCAACTTGTGGAGGGCCACAAATTCTCCACCAGAAGGCATCCCCCCCCCAAATATCCTAATATGCTTTTCCCTGACTTTACTAAAGAGATCCAGCAATGCAGAAATACTGCTCAAGGGAAGAAACATCAATATTTCAGGTTTCTGGCCATCTTTATCAAAATCATCCCATGCTTATGGATAGTTCTTGGTTAACAATAGAATTGGTACAGGAACTCAATCGTTAAGTGATATGATCATAAAGTTCAGTGACACAACTGTGTTAACTTAAAACAGCCATTCCAGTTGCAATTATTAGGGGAATCCCTTGCAGTCCATTAGGCATGACATCTCATGATTCCCATCTGTGATTTCCTGCTGTCTTCCCCAATGACTTGTTGGAAGCTGACAGTGGTCATTAACTAAGAGCTGCCTTGTATGGAAGCTGAAAAAAATCCACCTTAATTCTTGAAACTTTTGTGAAACCCTTTAAATTATTTGCTATTACATGAATTCATTTTCAGGTTACTAGATTTCTTTATCTGTGACTCATAGTGAATTTGTATTGACTTCAGACCAAAATATATAACTAAAAGTATGTCAGTTGCTATATCCTAAATAAAATTCTGAACACGCTCAAGCAGAATACTGTTTTCATCCCTTTCCTAAAGGATGAAAGAAAGACTACTCTTCTTGGAAGGGGGCAAGTTGTTCATAGTGAGGAGAGGGTGCTGGCATCAGGTTCAACCCTCCCTAGTTTGCACAAATATAAAGTGGGGACATTCAGACTTGAGTATTTTTGCTAGTATATCTGTTCCAATGAAAGTAGTCCTGACTTACATGGTATTGGTTTCTTTGTCTGGTCTATTGTAGGACTGACACGGCGCCACCTAACACAGTTTTCTGTGGTCTTAACAATGACAAGGGTCACTGTCTTCATTGGTTTTTGGGCAGGAAAGGATATAACTAGCAGATCAACTAAAGATGGCTGAAGGATCTCTTGGCCAGCATGAGTCAGAATTCTCAGATTACTTATTCTTCCGGGGAAGTGTGACTCCTCCCAGAGCAGCAGATGGAACCAGAACAATATCTCCATCTTGCTGAAATTCAGTCTTGAGCCTATCTGTTCTGACCCAACTAACACACAAGGCAATGGGTGTGAGTAGAATATGTTTCTTGCACCATTCATTATAACAATATCTCCAAAACTCCCCCGTGTCACAAACTCCCTGTCAACCCACGGCATTAAAGAGCAAAAGAAACTCCTGGGACATTTTTTCTCCAAGAGTATAACTTTACTGAAAAGCCTTATGGGTACAGAAGTAGAAAAGCCAGTTCTGACGTTTTTGCATGCAAACAGCATAGGAAAACTTTTCCTCCCCCCCCCCCCAACCCAGACCTCCCATTGTCCACCAATCTATTGCACTTGCTTTATTCTGGAAACGGCCTGTCTGCCTCAGACGGTTCTTTCAGGCGGGACACTTGCATTCCAGAGGTCCCTCCCAAACCTCCCTTACATTCCGATGCCTTCCCTCCCCTTCCTGTTACTGTTGTCTGGTTGTGAGCAGGGTTGTGTAGCAAGTCAACCATGACACTCCCAAGCAGTTCAATGAATAAGCAGTTCTTTGAGTGCTTCTGGGTCCCGTGTCTGATGGCCCCTATTCCAGCTCATCCTTCTCCGAATCAGCAACCGATGGGGCCATCACAGTATCCTGTCCCACCTCAATTTTCACAGCCTCCAGGCTCTGGGTAGGAATTTCCACCAAGTTTGCTTGGCCTGTGGGGATGAGATATATTGATGATGCTTAATTCCAAAGCAAAGTTTTATCTATTCTGAGTGGTTGTTTTATGTAGAAAATAGTATATGGGTGAAGGCTGAGCCTGGGGCAGCCTGCTTTAGTGTCCAAGACCTCGATCTGCTTCCAATACCACTCCTTCCAAGTAGAATTGCTGCCTTTACAAAGGAGAGGGACCACTATAAAACAGAGCCTTCAATCCCCAAGCCTTGCGAGCAGCCCCAAAGGATACCATACTGATTGCTATCCAAAACCATTGAGTATCTTAACAAGACAAAGAGTGGTACGCCACTGCCATCTCAAGTCCCGCTGTCAGTCGTTTACAACCGTGACCAACATTGTTTCCAGCTCAGGCCCCGATAATCCACTCATCCAGGACATTTCTTCCCGATGCATGAGAAACCATGTACAATGGCCAGCAGAGGGAACTGCTTGGTCCTACAGAATCCAAAAGGAACGAGTCAGCTGGAATAATGCTATTGGCCAGCATTTTGCAGACATAACGAATGCAGAGAAGTATTGGAACTTTACTGTTTTCAATCTGCCTTAATGTAGACCAGGGGTAGTCAACCTTGGCTCTTTTATGACTCGTGGACTTCAATTCCCAGAATTCCTGAGCCAGCTTAGCTGGCTCAGGAATTCTGGGAGTTGAAGTCCACGAGTCATAAAAGAGCCAAGGTTGACTACCCCTGATGTAGACCCAAAAGTGGTTCATACTGACTGGACATCCTGTTCACATCCAGCATTGCTTCATCTCCTTCACCGTTGATGGCAGAAGGCCCCCTGGTGGGAGCTTAGCAGAACAGCTCCCAAAGTGTCCAGCTGGATAGAGTAAATTGAGCAGGAATGTATCCATGTACCCAGAAGAGGTCACCTTACAAGCCACCCTTCTCCCTTCTGGTGCCATACAGATGAGTTAAAAATGCATCGCCACCAGCTGAGACATTTCCTAGAAGATGGGAAATTCCAGAGAAACTCCCGTTTTACGCACACACGTATTAACATAGAGTTGTCTGACAACTCTAAAGAGTGTTTGCTTAAATGTGGTCTCGGTATTACAGAATACAGCATAACAGAGTTGGAAGGGTCCTTGGAGGTTTAGTCCAACCCCCTGTCCAAGCAGCAAACCCTATACCATTCCAGACAAATTACTCTCCAATCCCTTTATTATTTATTTTATTAGCAGTAACTGGCCAACTTTGTGTGTGCTGCGAAGTTGTCCATCAATCTCGACTCAACAGACTTGGGAACCAGAAGATCATATACAGAATTGGATAAAATTGCTGAAGAGAGAATTTTGCAACCCTGGAATTGCAGCATGTAGAGCAGAGGATCACACGGGCTTCCTACCCCGATCCTGAACGTTTCAACCATCAGAAATGGAACAGCAGCAGCAAAAGGCCAACAACAGCAATGCTCTTTTCCCAGTAGAAATCCAGAATGATGCTGGTGCAAAGAATTCATATCGTGTACACCCTATTGCCGTGGTGGCGAACCTATGGCATGTGTGCCAAAGGTGGCACACAGAGCCCTCTCTGTGGGCACGCGCGCCATCGCCCCAGTCCTAGGCCTTCAGCTGGGTTTTATAAAACCTTTTCGCTTTAGGCCTCTGCTGCCGTGTGCAAAAAAAAAAGGTTCAATCAGTCAATTTCAACTTCTCGCGGGGAAAAAAAGATCTTGCAAAGTTGGAATTGATTGATTGAACTTTTTAGTCCCACCTAGTCTGCCGTTACCCTCGCAGCCATGCCCACATAATGGGCCACGCCCACCCAATTGACCACACCCACCCAATGGGCCATGCCCACCCGGCACCCGATGATACATAAGTGGGTTTTGGGTTGCAGTTTAGGCACTCGGTCTCTAAAAGGTTTGCCATCCCTGCCCTATTGAAACAAGATACTTAACAAGATACAAACACAGTTTGGTTGTTGTCTATTCAAGCTCACTAAAGTGATAAGAAGTTTGCCTTGGGTTGAATTCTGTGCCTAACTTAAGAGACATTTGTGCATCTTGCTGTCGCCTCCTGGGATATTTGTGGTGCCAGTTACTTATGGGTCCTTCTGCCTTTCCAGAGAAGGCAGGTGGTGCAGGCAGGGATCCGGCATCAAAGAACTGGGGAATAAACAATACTCATATGTAAATGTTCAAATAATGGCAAAGAGGAAGAGAAAAGAGCGAGAGAAACCAATAAACTAAAATTTGCTCTTAACCATGTAAAGGGATCTGTACAATCCCAGCAGCTACATTTCTAGTGTGTGAAGCTTCTGCAATCCTGATCTGTTTGCAATCTTAGTCCAGTCTGTGGTGCAGGTGGCATAATCAGATTTGCCTTGAAGAGTATTTGGGCTCCCCTGAGGCAGAGGAGATGCCCTCAGAGCCAGAAGACATGCGGGAAGCCAGGAAATGGATTAATTCAAGAACCTTGATAACATTTTAAGTGAACACTTAAGACTTCCTTACACATCATCTTAATTCCCACATTAAGTCATTGTTTGCTTAATGTATCAAAAAGCCACAATGGGTTTCCAAGTACATTTTTCAAAGCCCAAAAGCATACCAAGAGAGGTAAAAAGTCACACTTGTGGCTTAAGACTGTGTGTGAAGCCAACCCACATCCTTTTCCGTTTTAGTCCAGTCTTCTGCTCTCCCAAAAGGCAGACCCTGCCTCCAGGAGGCCCACAAGGGCAGGCTGGAATTGAGGTAATCTGCCTCTAGAAATTCTTGGTTGCCACTCTACTAATCCACTCTTAAAAACAGCCAAATTGGATGGTGTGTGGATGAATGCCAGGTTTTAAGAGACAATCTACAATGTTCTTCCTTTAGTATATCCTGAATCTCCCTATCCCCAATTTGACTTAATTGCATGATCCCATGTCAAGAAAGGAAAACCAAATTTATTTCTGCTGACTAGCATAATTTTATATCCATTTATGAAATTTCCATTGGCTTTTTATTCTAACCCCCAAATCCCCCAGAGATTGAAATGTTACAATTGTTCCACCCTCTTAGTTATCCTGATTACCTCTTTCTCCTGTTCAATGTAGAGTCAGACTCAATGCAAAATTCCACATATTTTTGTACTTGATTATTTACATACAGGCATTACATACATCTCTATCTATTTGCCTTTTGTCATAAGCAAAAATATGGAAAGACAGGAGGTCTTTAGCTACAGGAAATGTAGCTAAATATCACTATACATGGTATTTCTCCCAATCAGAAAATCCTAGGGCTGGAAGGGACCTTGGGGGTTTTCTAGTCCAGCCCCTTGCTCAAGGGATGAGCCTTATGCCATCCCAGTCAAATGGTTGTCCAGTTTATAGTTGAAAACTTCCAGCAATGGAGCACCCACAACCCCAGGAGGAAAGCTACTCCACTGGTTAATTGTTCTCAAGTCAGGAAATTTTTTCTCAGAACAAAATTGGATCCTTTTTAACGAGCTTCTACTCCTTTACTCCCACCATGTTCAGACATCACTTTGTAACTTGTCTTTTGATCTTTAAATTTTTCACTTCTTTTTTTGAAGGTCTCCCACTCCACACAACCACATCCCCATCCTGACCACTTGTTCTTCATAAACTCTTTGTATGTGTAACCCGCTCAAACTGCCTTTTTCATATGCCTGCCCATTTTTGAATACAATCCACATTAACTGATCACCTATTTATTCTTGACCTTATCTCTTTTGATTTAATACCGTGTTTCCCCAAAAATAAGACCACCCCAAAAATAAGCCCAAGCCTGTTTTTTTTGGGGGGTGGGCCTAATATAAGCCCTACCCCAAAAATAAGCCCGGGAAGGGGGGTTGGGCATGGCCAGCACAAGCGGCGGCGAGCACGCAGGGGCTGATGGTGTCCGGCAGCAGCTGCAGCCCCCTGGCCTCTGGGCACAAGGCAGGTAAGTCCGGAGGCGGAGGCGGAGGCGGGGGGAGGCAAGCGATCCGGGCTGATCCTTTCACCCAGCGGGAGACTGGAAGCTTCCTCTGCTTGCAAATGGGGCTAATCGCTCTGTTCCCAAGCGCCCCATTTGCAAGCAGACGAAGCTTCCAGTCTCCCTCTGGGCAAAAAGTGTTTGGCCCCCTGTGGGGCACTTGGGGGCAGCTCCACCCCCTCCCCACCTGCCTCGCCTCGTGGCAGTGGCACAGTGCGGGGTGCCAAGCAACCTCCTAAAGGCAGAGCCACAAGAGATGGCAACACACATGGAGCATGCCAACCAACCATGGGGGGGGGGCTTAGCCTGGCTCATGCAGATTGGCAGTTCCTAACTTGATGTCGCCCCTTGGTGTGGTTTAGACTGTAGCTTTTGTCATGTCCAGCTACTGCTCCCAACGCATCTGAAGGGCAGAAAATAGGTGAAACTACACAGAATACCGCAGGGTGTTTTTGTGTGGCTATTTAACTGCTAGGAAGGAAAAAAAAACCCCACTCCAAGCATTTTCTGAAACAAAAGTATTTTCTTCATACTGGAAATAAAGTACAATTACAATGATCATGGGAGCCGCATTCTAGACATGGACACGCGTTCCTACACAGGTACAGAGAAAATACATAGTTGCACCAAGTGGAAAAAAAAACATTTGACATGTTTAGAACTCAGCCACATCTCCAGGTTCAACATGTTCACAAGCAAAGAAATTGGCATTTCCCAAACAACTCGGCATTCTGGCACCTCCAGGCTCACAGGACTGTTCCTCATTGGATAAAAACTGCAGGACTACACAGCTTTCCATTACACAACTTTGTATATCCTTGCTTCTATTACCCGAGTTTGTGTTAAACTCTTAGTCTAAGCTTGGTTTCAGCACAACCCCGAGGGATACAGCATCCTGCCTAGACTCATTTTCATCAGAAATCAGCTCTGCAGGAGGGGAGAAATGGTGGGTGCCCCCCAACCCCTGAAAGGATCCTATATATCCCACCATCTGGGTTCTACCAGGCAAAGCAACCTTCCCAAAAACTCCCCAGAAGAAAAGGCACAGCTATATGACAATTGTAAGGAAAAGATTGCAACTTGTTCAAGCAAAGCAAAAGCTCAGTTTTCTTAAACACACCAAATGTTGGATGCTTAAGGCACTTCTCAGGAGGGAGAGGGTGTATTTCAAATGCTAAGGAGTTACAGGCTCTCATGTGCTTTGGCCTTACCCAAATTAATATTCTGTGAGTACTGCAAAAAAAGATGTCTGCTAATTTAAGGAGAATTAGCTCCCCTCCCCCATTCCACTCTAATTTAATGTTATAGGCAAGAAATTATTCAAAATCATGGAGTATTTAGCAGGACGTGTCCCTTTCACCAAGAAAAGCACCTAATGTAACAGGCCGGCCATTAAAAGGCTCCTTCTCAAGGACAAGAAAGTAAAGCCTACTCAAAGGACAATTGGCTTAGTCCAGATGTGCAAAGATTACAAAACTTGCTCTTTGCTTTTCAGTGAAGTTCCCCAATTTAATATACATCAATGTGGTATTTATTTGGACAGTCATTAACATGTAAATATATTTCTACTAGAAACTAAATGAAAATACTAAAATGTACTTTTGCAGTCTTGACTACCCCGATGTACAAAATTTACTGAATTCCCAAAGTATACCTGTGGCTGGAAGTATGGGCTAGGGAATAGAAAACCCCAAAGTTTAATATCTATTTTATTTTATTGTGCGGAAAGGAGCATTTCAGAAAATTGCAAGTGTTTTGATCCACCTTTTATTATTTCTGAAAATACTGACCCTGTTGTAAATATTGCCTCGAGTAAGGCACTAAATCATAATATACAAGGATTCAGAGATACAGTTAAACCATTTGGGAATGAAAAAGTGGAAAAAGGCCTTTCAGCCTCTGTGTTCAGAGAGCGCCCTGAAGCCTCCGCCTGGTCCATCCAGGGGAATGAATGAATGAATGAATGACCTGGGCTTCCTCAGGACTGAGCAGGCTCCATGCAGAAGCAGTTCCTCACAGGCTTCATCATCCAAAACTGGACAGTGGATATTATTCCTTATCATGATGCATGAAAATGACATCCCCTAAAACTTCAAGATATCAGACAAGACACAAACATTAAAGAAAAAAAATCTAAGTGCAGGCACATTGTGAAAGTCTGGATTTTTTTTCTCCAGTTCTGGAATGTTTTACAAAAATGGGACATTCATCTCAGAAGGAAAGCATGGAAAGGAAGTTTCCCTCCTCCTCTTCGAGGCTCAAAGATTTTAAGGAAACCAGAGACTTCAGGAAATTCAATACTCAAAACGTGGCAGCCCCATTGCCCGTCTTGCAAAAATAGCGGACTCTGGCTTGGAAAGGCATTATGGATATCCAGAGAGCTAACAAGTTTCTCTTAAATACAAACTTTTTAAAAAATACTGTAATTTTAAAAATGTAGTGCATTTAAGACCTTGGTTTACTTTCATCCAGCTGCTACCAGATCCAGTAATTTAAAAAAAAAGGTAAGAAAAACAATTCTTAATCTAGTTTAATAATTTTGGAACAAATTATAAGTTAAGCTGTTCATAACTTTGAGAGAAAAGTATATACACAAATAAAAAAGGTTCCTTTATGAGACAGTAACTGTAATTTCTATCTTAAAAAGTATCCGAAGAAATTATTCTTGCTACGTCTTCAGCACGTTCTTTTCAAATAAGATACTCCACCATTTCTCCTTCTTTGAGGTCCTGCCCCAAATTTTGAGGTGAGTTTTTCCTTTCTAGGGTGCTGGAATGGAAAACAGAGCCATCTGCAGATACGAGAAGGAGAAGGCAAAGTGTGACCATGATTAAATGGAAAAAAGGCTGGTGAGAAAAGTACTCTTGAAATCAACGGGCAAAACATTCATCATTTATGACCAGGTTTCACTGGCCATCTGTTTATCTAACCAACCCTTTTAACACAAACCTCGGTTGTTGGGAAGAGATGGTCAAAATGGGTGTGGCTTTACTTGACACCCTTAGCATGAGGTTCCCACAAACAAAGAGGGTGCGGGAGATCCTGCAACGAGGAGGGGGTGACACACTCCTACTTGGCCTCTTGGAAGAGCTTCAACACCAAAACCACAGGATTGACTGCCTGAGGCCTGTGTGGCTCTTTTGGGGGGGTCTAGCTCGCTCAATGCTGCCATGCCCATTTTCTGTGGCTTTGTCAAAAACAAAAACCACGGCAGCTTTCAAAAGTCGCATCCTCCAGTTGGAATGAAACTACAGGGACTCCTCATTTAGCAACTGTCTGAAGTTAATGCCAGTGATGAGGAAGGAACTTTGCAATCCATCCCCACATTTACAATCTTCGTATGTCTACAAAACAAAGGAATGCTGACGTCAGATCGTTAGCACATATGTGCTTTCTCTTAGTGACCACTTTGCTTAATGACCCAGTTGCTTGTCCCAATTTTGCTCGCTAGACGAAGATGACCTGCACAATTCCCAGACAACTCAGCCAGGAAGGCCAGGAATTCTGGGGTCCCAACACACACTGGGGACGAGCAGTGCACATGTGGCCAACCCTGTCACTACCTGATTGCTCCGCTCCTACTGGCGCTTCCTGACCAAAAGTGTGAAGTCCAGATTGCCCGGAGGGAGCGGCTGCATCCCAGAGGAGCAAGAGAGTTTGCTTGGAAGAGGTTCGAGGCAGCTCCTCCCTCTCAGTTCTCAGAGTACATCTTTAAAGATGCAAGTAGTTTGCATTAGTTTGGCAAGATTTCTGTCTATAGGTGAGCAACAATAAAGGAAACTGCTTAGAAGAAACTTTGTCTTTGGGCCCGGACTTCAGGCAGTTTTGGGGAGCAGGACCCAGCAGTGGAGGATGAGACACAGGCCAGTTTGCTTGACCTCTACCATGTCCAGTGCTGGAGACCCAACTGAAAGTAACACCCCTCCATACCTGATTTGTCTGCCCCGTAGGCCAGATTCACCATTGGGAGTCTTCCTGCTGTGGGGGGCGCAGGGGAGGCGGCAGGGGCCTTGCTCTGCTCACTGCCCCGGTCCGTCTGAGTGCTGCAGTCCCGACTGCCCGTTTTGGAGTGCCCAGAGAGCAGCGGCGTGGAGGGAAGAACCGGTGAGGGGGTGGAAGGGATGGACTCCGAGCGGCATTCTGTTCCCAGCAGAACACCTGGCAGGGAAGAGGGGTGGGTGGTTACTTCAGGTTTGGCTCTGCCATGGGCTGCTGACCCTTGCCTATTCCACCCTCCAGGAAACCCACTTTACCAAGCAAGCAAGCAAGCAAGCATGTGCATGATTGAGAAAGGAAGCAGGTTTGCAACTGCTGGTTGTATAAATTGCAGTCTCCAAGCAGAGGTGAAGTCCTTATTGGCAATCTATAAGGCAGCCAATAATCCTCATTTATCCTTATAGTCTGTCAGCTTATCTTTAACTTCCCAGATGCCAGAAGCAACTTTCAAAATCTTTGTTAAAATGTAAATCTTGCAAGCAGCATCCTTAAAAACATCATGGGGAGTAGGAAAAAGATCAATAGCAATATAGATAAGTTAGAGATTACACTGCTCTCTATGTAATTATATACATAGATTCTTTCTCCTTTTAGATTTTTTTACTTGATTAATAAATATACATTTATTGGAAAAAATTAAGTATGTATAAATTTGGAATGATTTGCTCAATCTACATGGAACAAAATTTCATAATTTGTGTACTCCCATGTACTTCTAATTTGTGGCAAATAAAAGCATGTAGGTCTTCGCTTCGGCCGCTAGAGGTCTGCATGCCCCAAATGGTAGATCTTTACGCCCTCTGGGGGTGGTGCAATATTTCATAGCAAATAATGATAATGGAAATTAGAAACTAAAAATTTACTTAATAATGTTTTTAGTGAATTTTTTGTGTTTCGTGATTTTAATCAAAACAAATTTATGCTCCAAGACTAAACATTTTAGGAGATTGATCTTTAAATAATAAAATATATACTAGCATTCAGCTCTGAGATTTAAAAGACATGTAAACATCATTTTTGGGGGGTTAAAAATAACTTCTGCTTCTCTGGTTAATCTTTCCTCAATAAAATGCAGAGCACTCACTGTATAACTCTTACAACTTCTACTTACTAACATGGTATCTTTGTATTAATTTTTTCCTTTGGCTTGTTTATTAAAAAAAACCCTAAACAATCACCTAAGCTGCCTTTCCAGCTCTTGTCCTCCCTCTTCTCTTCCAGGATGGGGGTGCTGCTGAGTGTGGAGGAGTGGGAGAGCAAGCCGGAGCCAGCGTTGGAGATGGAGATGAGGGACTTGGCAGGCCGCATGGAAGACAGCTGGTCAGTCTTGCTGGCCTCCTTCCGGGACCGCTGCTGAAGGACCTTGATCATGGCGTCCTTCTCAATGATCTGCGCATGAAGAGTCTTGATTCTAAGGTGGGATACAAGAGCAGCCTCCTCATTTCAGTCACCCCCATGTTTTTCAGGCTATATAAGCTGAATGTGCTGCCTGGGTGTGTAAGCCAAGGGACCTTCCAAAGAAGCCCTGCCAAGCCACATTAGCCTCAACCTAACATTTCCAAAAGTGGCGTGGAGGAATTTCAATAACTCCAGGAAACACACTGAAAAGGGAGAATACCGAAACTAGAGACTCATTCCATCTACAAAGGCAAGAGATGGATCCAACCCTTTCCTCAAGTGGGATTCTCCCCCTCCTCCCACAACCTCCTCTTGGCCAACTGAAAGGCCCCGATCCCTCTCAGAATGGAGAACTGACACTGGCCATTTAGCTAATGAGCAGAAATGTCAAATATCGCCTTCCTCCTCCTGATTGGAAGACAGGTTACTCCATTGCTTTGCTTTATCTCTTGGGGAAATGCTAGAATGTGGGTTGCCAACGTATTTTCCTGCCTTTCACCCTCTGAGTATTAAAAACAGGCAGGAGAACAAGATTCATCACTCATTTACATGATGAAGACACTGTGTGTCCGCAATTTCCCAAGCATGTGCACCCCAAAGAGCAGTGCAGGACCAGGTTCTCCTTTTGAATGCTCTCTGAAAACAGGGCGCCTTCAAAGGGCCTCTTCATGGGGCTTAACAGCTAGCTGGGGCCACTGCAAGCACGGGCTTTCCCTGAAGCCTAAACCATTCAGGACTTTCTGTCAACTTCTGAAATGAACCGGGCTGAAGCCATCTTTGTCATTCCAAGTTGCCACATTGGTTAGGAGGAAGGAGGGAGGGAAGAAAACAAAAGTATTGCTAGACTAAAGTCAAAGCGGTCCCGTGGGAACCAAAGTCATCCCCATAGGAGTTGGAAGGTGGAGAGAAGGTGTGTCACGGAGCCCACCAATTGCTTTCCTTGGGTAGCATGATCAATCGCATAGTAGAGGGGAGGGAATTGTTACATTTAATTATATTGAATCCCTGGGGGGGATTTTAGACTTGGTTTCACTTTTGACTGTGCCCATATTATGTTGAGGAAACTTCAAGCCTCAGAGTTCTGATTTATTTGGTTTCATTAGTTGGAACCTTGACATTTTCTAGGTCAATACAATCATCTTATTTATGCTTGACAAGCAAATGGTCACTGATGTAGATCTTTCAGTTCTGGAATCCTGTGCTCTTTCTACCTCACGCTAGTTAGTTACTCTACTTTGTGTCAACTCCAACTTGGCCACTTTTCAAAAGTAGCCCATACAGAACATCCTATGGTGGAATGTGGTCTGGATTCCCAGGAGGGAGGGAGGGGTTGCATCCCAGAGGACCAAGAATCAGTTTAGATAATTTGGTTGGGAGGAAGAGGGTCAAGATAGCTCCTAGCCTAGAGGTTCACAGAGTATATCTTTAATGAGGTAAGTACTTACTTTAATTTGGCAAGATTTCTGCCTATGGGTGAGGAACAATAAAAAAAACTGCTTAAAAGTAACTCTCTGTATCTTTCTTGGTTTTTGGAGCCTGACACTTCCTGAGCAGTCAAGACTTTATGGATTTCTGGGTAATTAAGAATTCTGGACTTCAGAAGCAGCTGCTCCTTACCTGCCCTCCATGTCAAGGCACCTCCGGTTAGCCAGAAGGATCTCCTCCTCTTCCTTCTGGATGCGAGCTTCCAGGGAAGTGTCGTAGCTGGTGTTGGGCGAAGGGCTGATGACAGAGGTGTCTCTGCAAACAGTATTGGATGGAGAGTCAGGGATCCCTGCTTGGCTTTTAGACATAGAAGCTTCCCATTTATCAGACAAGAAGGAACCCAACTTGTTCCATCATCAGCAGAACTGCAAAATGCAGCTGGTTGAATTAGGCCATTTCAACCATTGGAGACCAGGGGGAAACAAGATAATCCAATTTCCCCTGCAAAAGAAATCCCCATATACAGAAAAAAAAATAGTTTGTTAGATTCTGAGATGCAAGAAAATATGTGTGTCTTTAGTTTAAATGACCAGAACAGGAACAGAGAGAGAATGGCTAGTGGGCATATGTGACTCAGGGTGGCATAAGATTTCAATCTCCTCCCCCTCCCCAAATGATAGGGATAAGGCCCCTTGGGGTCTTTGTTGAATCTGGGCTGTGCTGGAGGGCCACCATCAGATCCCCCCCCCCAAATAGATTGTTGAATGGGGGGGCTGGGAGAAGGGCAGGGCCGCTTGCCTGGGTGGGTGGGAGGCAGAGGCAACGGATTCAAGTGGTGAGGGCCATGGGGCAAGATGGGAGCCAAAAGGGAAGATGCCCCTCTGAGCTCATGCCCAGACCATGGACGGTGGACCCTGGGAAGCTCAAACCTTTGGCTGCTGCTGATGGATGCCAGGTCAGTCAACAATAAAGCACCTCCCTCATTTGTGAGGAAGAACAACTGACCTGGCGTGCCTCACTGTGAGAGAGATCTTGGAGACCTAGTGGACAATGGCTTAGATCTGAGCCAGCAGCAGCAGCCAATAAAGCCAATGCAGTCCTAGGTTTCATTAACAGAGGGATAGAATCAAGATCACGTGAAGTATTAGTATCGCTTTATAAAGTGTTATTAAGCCCACACTTGGAGTACTGCATCCAGTTGTGGCCACTGTATTATAAAAAAGATGTTGAGAGTCTGGAAAAGAGCAACAGATGATTAGGGGCTGGAGCTAAAACATATGAAGAACGAAGGAATTGGCTATGTCTAGTTTAGTGAAAAGAAGGAGTAGGACGTCACATGATAGCAGTCTTCCAATATTGGAGGGGCTGCCACAAGGAAAACAACGGATGGAAACTAATCAAAGATCTCTCCCTAGAATCTAGCAACCTAGAACTAGGGAGAAACTTCTAACAGTGAGAACAATTAACTAGTGGAACGTCTTGCCATCACTGGAGGCTTTTAAGACTGGACAGTCACTTGTCTGGAATGGTCTAGGGTCTCCTGCTTGTGCAGAGGGTTGGACTAGAAGACCTCCAAGGTCCCTTCCAACTCTGTTCTGTTCTTTTCTGTTCTCAGCAGCCTTTGATACCATTGACCAAGGTATCCTTTTGCAGCAGCTACAGGGACTGGGGCTGGGTGGCACTGTCTTGTGCTGATTCAGCTCCTTTCTCCAAGGCTGGCCCCAGTTGGTGTTAATAGGGAGTGAGAGAGAGGTCCAGCTCTCGGCCACTCTTTTGTGGAGTGCTGCAGGACTCGGTAATTTCTCCACTCCTTTTCAGCCTCTACAGGAAACTGCTGGGTGAGATCATCCGTCACCCTGGGATGAGAGAGCATCAGTACACTGGTGCTACAGCGCTGTACGTTTCCATCCCTGGTGATCCGAGCGATGCTGTGATTCCCCTCTCTCAGTGCCTGGAGGCTGCAAGGATCTGCATGGGGACAACAGGCTTCAGCTGAACCCAGGCAAGATGGGGCGGAGGGGAGTGCAAGGGACCTCTAGATCTAATGGCTTATAATTATTAGTGCTGGATGGGGTTGGACAATCCCAGACAGATTGCAGTATGCAAACTGGACTGACTTAAAGAGCAGGTAGTAGTCGTGGCTAGGAGGACCTTTGGGCAACTTTGCATTGTGCACCAGTTGCGCCCTTACCTGGATCCTGAGACCCTGCGCATGGTCACTCATGCCCTAGTCATCTCTTGGCTGGATTACTGCAACATGCTCTAGCCTTAGGGCTATCCTTGGAGAATATTCTGAAGCTGCAGTTGGTGCAGAATGCAGTAGCACAAACAGTCCTGGGAGCTCCTAAGACTGCACAAAAAACACCATTATTGCACCAGTTGCATTGGTTGCCAGTTTGCTTCTGGATCCAATGCAAGGTGTTGGTGTTACCTTTAAAACTCTACATCAGAGGTCCCCAACCTTTTGGGCACCAGGGACCAGTTCCGGGGAGAGAGGTTTTCTGCAGAATGGAGGGGGGCCCTGGTTTTGTACACTTCCTGCACCCCACGGATGGGGCTTTGCTTGTTTGTGTGGACCGGTTGCTGGCATGCCGCGGCCCGGTACTGGTCCACGGACCGGGGATTGGGGACCCCTGCTCTACATGGCATGGGTCCAGGGTATCTGAGGAGTTGTCTTTCCCTGGTGGGACAAGTCTGCCCCACTTGTGCCAGCAGAAGAGGCCAAGGAACTGAGGCAGATAGAATCAAGGAGGAGAGTCTTTTCTTCCCCTGGAGGGGAGAACTGCCCCTCCTTTGGGGTCTTCCAAAAGGGTATCAAAACCTGGCCTTGCCGGCTGGCCTGGGACCCCCAGGGGGGGCGCTCACTGCTGGAGGCGGCTGACAGGGTAAGAAGATCTCATCACTGTCCCAAATGTCTGGTGGCCTTTATAGCCGTGGTTTTAGTGCAGTTTTTAATAATATTTTAATGTCAGTTCATTTTAATCTTTTAACTATTTTTCATTTATTTCTATAATTTGTAAGCTACCCAGAGTCACCTTGCAGGGGAGATGGGAGGCATAGAAATGAATGAAATGAATAAATTGTATTAACCTTTGGGGAGATTTTGGTGAGGCATAAAAAATGAAACGAGCCCAAAGCTTTTCCTTTGAAAAGCAGCGGGCAAAGTGGAGGGTGGACTGAAGAGAGAGCCTGCAACGTCTCAGGGGAAAAGGAAGGAACTGCTTGTAACAGTTTGAGAAAGTGCCGGTGTGCTATTTCCCTCTGCCGAAGTTGCTGGCTCCCCATTGTGGGAGGGAAGCAGAGCAATCTTCTTTGATTTGGGGGATCAAATGAAGCAAGATTGAACTTTGACAAACCTGGAAGACCAACCAGTTGTTTACTAGACAAGGGTCTGTGTGGCGGTCGACTTCCTCGGATGCTGAGAGGAACACTGAATATACAACTAGCAGGGGGGAGGAAAGGCGGGTGCCCTCAAGAATTAATGGATTAATTTTAAGATTTCCCTTCTTAAAAATAAATTTCATTGCGTGAGAGCTCAGTTACAATTCATTAGATTTTGTTCCATCTCACAAAGACCAAGATTGAAATTGGATTCACATCTAACTGCTCTTTGGTTGGTAATCTTCTCTCTCACCTCTCCTCCCTGTTGACCTTTCCATTTGGTTCCATAGTTCAGTTTAGCAGACCTCAGTCAAGATTAGACTCCATCATCAAAATGCAATCTGATCCAAGAAGCTTTACAATAAACTACCCTGAAAGTGTCCATGGACCTTCATGGGTATAAATTCATTCAATTGAATTGTTAAGCAAACTTATGCTCAATAAAAACTGGAACTAAAATAGCCATTGTATTGGTAGAAAGAAGGAAAATAGAAAATAGAATCCATTGCTAGAAACAAACCATTTCAAAATTCATCACCACTGTCAGCTCTTGGGGGGGGGATTAAGCTGGCAAATGGAGCTTTCAAATCAATTTTACACTCTGCTGAAAATTAGATACTTAAGTGGCTAACACTGGTAAGATCAGAAGGTGTAGATATTTGGTTTAATGGAGACACACATAAAATCCATCCCATTTTTTTTTTTAATGGAACCCAAATGGTTCCAGCTTTTTGAAAAAAAAAGAAGGAAGATATATATTTGAAAGGGGATACAAATTGGAGAGCATAATAAGTTATAGACTAGAAATGGAAAGGAAGAACTTAGGTAAATGTGTTTGCTATTACGTGATCAAAATATATTGTATTAATTGGAAAATGGATTTTCCCCAACTACCAATATTCCTTAATTCTCTTTGGGTTTGATTTGCCAGGATGAAATTGGAAGTGTTGTTGGTTGTGTGAGTACACTGCATGCTGCCTGTTTCTCCTGTCAGATTTTGCATGATTCTTTTGCAATAGTGTCTCAATGTCTGTGTGTGTGTGTCCGTGTGCGCACTCTTACCGGTGAGCAGCCACAGTGGCTGCCGCATCCAGTGCGAACTGACGCATGACACTTTCTTCTAGATACTTCTGCTCCCACTTTGTCATGTCTGCCTCCAGAGCCAGGATCCTCTCCTCCTTTTCGCGCAAGAGCTCCATCAGGCCAGCAGCACTGTACTCGGAGGAGGCGTTGGCCGTCTGAGAGCTTCCCTGGCGCTGGCAGGAAAAGGCAACAAAACAAACCCACTGAGAAGTGTGCAGAACTGCAACCAATGTGGTGGTGCTCCTTGGAAAGTCACGGTGGAGAGAGGGACACAGGAATGATGCTGGACTCCAAGCTCCCTTCCAGCCCTATCATTCTGTCAGTCCATGTGCTATATGTGTTCCCAGAACAGAGCATGTTGCACCTCTGCTCCACAAGCCGCATGGCTGCCAGCCTGCTTCCAGGTCCAGTCTGAAGTGCTGACATTGACCTTGAAAGCCCCTCATGGCATGGGATCAGTTTGTCTGAGGGACCGTCTCTCCCCAGTTCTATCAGCAGGGCCCATGAGATCTGGCAGAAAGAGATCAGCTAGGGCAGCGGTTCTCAACCTGTGGGTCGCGACCCCATTTGGGGTCGAACGACCATTTCACGGGGGTCGCCAAACAACGCAGTCCGCCATTTTTTTTCCCCTTTTCAACGCAGTCCGCCATTTTTTTTTACCTTTTCCTTAGCTGTGCTACTCCCTCTTATTCTATTGGCTTTTGAAAGCCAATAGAATAGACTCTATTCAAGAGACTCTATACTCTCTTGAATAGAGTCTAATTCTATTGGCTTTCAAAAGCCAATAGGAATTGTCCAGGCTGTCTCTGCCCTGCTGAGCCCGGCAAAAGTCCCAGTCTGCAAACGGTGCTTCAAGTTGTCTGCAGCTAAGGTGAGCTTTCTGGACGTTTCCACCCCTCCCTGCTGAGCAACTCCTAAATGTAAGTAAAAGAAGGCCAGGGGTGGGAGGTGGGAGGCCGGTGGGCGCAGGGAGGGTTGCTGGCGCACGTGGGGCCCAGTGGGTGCCTTACCTCCCTTGGGCTGGGCCAGCTGGTGGCCCAGCCAGTGGTTGCCCTGCGCCCTCGTTGCTGCGTGCCATGGCCGCCCAGGAGCGCCTGGGCCTGCCGCCGCACTGAACGTGCGGTGGCCAAGGTAAGGCTAGCAGAGCAGCGGTGGGCGCAGGGAGGGTTGCTGGCGTGCGTGGGGCCCGGCGGGTGCTTACCTCCCTTGGGCTGGGCCAGCTGGTGGCCCAGCCGGTGGTCGGCCTGCGTCCTCGCTGCCGCTTGCCATGGCCGCCCAGGAGCGCCTGGGCCTGCCGCTGCACCGAACGGGCGTCTTGCTCCGCGATTGCTGGCTCCGCACAAAAGTTTCTTTTTCTTTCCTTTTCTTTTCTAAATTCTACCCCTCTTTTCTAAATTCTACCCCCCTTTCTCCCCCTCTCCTGTCCCCTCTCCCATTCTTTTCTCTCCTCTCCTTCCCGGCGGCGAGATTCGGCCGGCTAAGGGGGTCGCTCTAGCTCGAGCAGGAGAGCCATCTCTATGCTCCTGGGTCACGTGTGGTCGTGTGTATGGGTCACGTGTGGTCACGTGGGTGCGTGCGTGTGGGTCACGTGTGGGTCACGGTGTGTGCGTGTGGGTCACGTGGGTACGTGCGTGTGGTCACGTGGGTGCATGGGGTCGCGGCATTAGGAAGGTTGAGAACCGCTGAGCTAGGGGATGGCCTTTGGGGGTCCCAGGAGACGTGCCTGCTCTGGGGTGGCGTCCTCCTTATGGAACATCCTTCCCCCTGAAATTAGGTTCATCCCCTCACTTTGGACATCACAGAAGGAAGGCGATGTCATCAGGCCTTGGGGGCGGGGGAGAAGGAAGTGGAGAGAGGTTCAGATGGCTCCGTTTTCTGGAGATGGCCGTTTTGGTCCTCTCTTTGACTAGGTCAGGGGTAGGCAACCCAAAACACCCAAAGAGCCACTTGGACCCGTTTCCCACCGAAAACAAAACACTGGGAGCTGCAAAACCCTTTTGATATCTAAAATGAAGATAACACTCCATATATCCTTTTTTACCTTTATTATATATATATATCTTTAGTGTTATCTTCATTTTAGATCTCTCTCTCTCTCCCTCTTTCTGCCCTTGGTCTGCCAGTCCTCTTCCCCCACTCTTTCTTTCTCTCTCTCTCTTTCCTCTCTCCCTCTCCCTCTTTCTCTTTTTCTTTCTCTCTCCCTCTTTCTCTCTTTCCTCTTCCTCTCTCTTTCCTCTTCCTCTCTTTTTCCTCTCCCTTTCTTTTTTCTTTCCTCTCTCCCTCTTTCTCTCTCTTTCCTCTCCCCCTCTCTCTTTTTCTCCCTCTCTCTCCCTCTTTCTCTCCCTCTCTCCAATCTTCTGCTCACCTGGCAAGCTGGCTTCAAGCTGTTCTCTAACAAGCTCAGGGTAGGCAACCTCGGCTCTTTTATGACTCATGGACTACAACTCCCAGAATTCCTGAGCCAGCATAGCTGGGCTAGCTAGCTCACTCCTGCCCTTCCTATTTCCTGCAGAGACGCAGCCAAGGGAGGAGCCCCGCCCAGTAAGCTTTTCAGCTCCTTGGAGAACACCGTGAGTCCACTCTCTTTTTTACTTACACACACACACACAAAGAGAGAGAGAGAGAGAGAGAGAGAAGGGAAGCTCAAGTGCCTCTCTCTGTCTCTCTCTGCAAATGGCAGAGGAGGCTGGGAGCCGCAGGGGAAGGCTCAAAGAGCCACATGCTGCTCCGGAGCCACAGGTTGCCGACCTGTGGACTAGGGGGTTGCAGATTTGTTTATATCCTTTATTTCTTAATGCAGATTGTTACATTTTTTAATATGTGTCATTTTTATATTTGTGGTTTTATCCAATTGCGTGCTATACCAATTTGATTAATAAATAAATACTTCTGCATATACTTTTCAGAGGCTTCCCAAATCTTGCTGGAGTGGAGCAGAAGTTGCACAACTGCATTTACCTGCTGCATCCGGAGCGATTCGAGTTCTCTTTCCAGCCGAGTCCTGAGCCGGTGCTCCAGCTGCTCCCGCTTCTCACAAGCCGCCTGCAACTGAACCAGCGCCTGCTGCATCTTCTCCACCTTCTCCACATAAACCTGCTTCTTCTTCAGCTAGCAAAGGAGGGAGACAAACAAGAGTTATCCGCCATCACAAGAGGCTTGCACAGATTCCTCAGTCACCCCATAAACTGGGTCGGCCGTCTCAGACCGAGGACAGAGCTGGAGCATCGAATCTGGATGGTCCATGTTGCTCTCTGGCCTCTCCAGTTAAGCCTGCAAAAAAAGAGCTGCAAGTGATACAGACCTTAGTTGCCAATCACACCAGAAAACAATCTGCCAGGTTCCAAAAACCAAAAGAGACATGTGATTCTTCTAAGCAGGTTTTTTTTAATTGTTCCTCACCTTTGGACAGAATCTTGCCAATCTAAAGCAAACTACTTGTACCATAAAGCATAGGGAGGAGCTGTCTTCACCCTCTTTCTCTGACACACACTATCTAAATGTTGCTGTCTGTTGCTCCTTTGGAATGCATCCTTATAAACATGAAGAGTGAAGAGTGCATATGCACAATTATGGTGAATATGTCAGCCCTGCTTCTTTCTGAGTCCATCAGATTTAGTGACAGCTATCAGTTCCTCGATCTGCACTTTTTCTGATGCTCCAACCGCTGTATGAGGCAGCTGATATTACCAAGTGGGGGAAAGTGTTGAGTTGTGGAATGCTGCAGGATGCAAGAGACCTTTTAACAATTTGACAGAGACACAACTTTAAAATTTGATTTAATTCGGTTTTATCGGGGGGGAATGTATTTATGTTTTGTTTTAAATATGTTGTGCGCCGCCCTGAGTCCCGCTGGGAGAAGGGCGGCATATAAATTAAATTTATTATTATTATTATTATTATTATTATGTCTGGACTGAAAGAGCCGAGGGGGTTGCCAATTGTTGCCAGGCAAATCGAAGGTGCAGGTCGTCCCTGAAAGCCCTAAGTGCTCCAGGTTCCTGAGGGGCTGCCTCTCTCTCCAGTTGCTGAGCTCTGCAGGAGAGACCTCTGAGGATTGCAAGGAAGGGCCTTTTCTGATGTTGCTCTTCTACATAACGTCCATTCGGGAATCTGAGTTTCAAGGCTGAGCCTCCCCAGTTTCTCTGAGCCTTCCTCCCAGGACTTTTAACATCGGATGCGATTCGTTTAACAACGGCCTTGTCTAGCGATGGTAATTCAGGTCCCAATTATGGTTGTAAGTTGAAGACTACCTCTACTTCCTGCAGTTTGAAACTAGTCACCTGCTGATGAAAATGGCAGCTGCCCTTTTAGCAACTATCTCGCCCTGCTGGCTCCTGTTCCATTTGCAATCTACTCCAAGATCTCTCTCAGGGCTCTCTCTTGCTATCCCTGGGCGTTTCATTTTCTTTTTCTAAGAAAAAAAACTTCGCCCTTCCTTGTTAAATGTCCTTCTGTTACTTTCATATCATATCTCTCACTCATCACCATCATTTCTAATGTAATTTCTGTCTTCTATACCATTAGCTGCCATAGGCAATTTTATGTCATCTGCCAGATTCCCCCCAAGCTGGGGATGCAGTTTCCACCCTGGCTGCGGTCTCAGGTAGAGCTGGCTGTGCTTGAGAGGAAGAAGGCAAGGAAGGGAACGTATTCCCCCCCCCAAAAAAGTCTTTCCGTCGGGACTTTCATACTGGAATCAAGAGTGCTAACAATGGTGACTCCTGGAAACCAGATCCTTTTCAACCGAGTTCACTCTTAGGCCGATTAATGGAAGACGGATCAATCGCACCCCAATCCTACAAGAGGCACCTCCAGCAGCCTCAATCTGGAGCAGACGTGAGTGGCTGCCAAAGCTCGCCCTGCTTGACAATTTGGTTACAATAAGGCGCCATTGTGCCTTCTCAGAAATGCTGGCCAAACCGATTTGGCAATCTTACCCTCCAAGGAGCGAGCACCTCTGTTTGCTTGTTAAAACACTAGAAAATTACTCCCTAACCAAAATGCAAGGCTTGAGAAAGCAGTTTAAAAATAACCCAGCAATTTCTGTCATTATGGATATACAACCCTTTCTCAACTGATGGTCCCCATCCATATTGGTCCATGGAAAGTTTTCTAGAAACTTCCTAGAATTATGCAATCTACGCATGATACACTTGTGGGGGGAAGAGGGGGAGGACTAGGGCTCATCTCTAGATGGCAGACACAGGGACGTCAAACAATACCCAAAGCATCATGAGTGCTTTGACCGAGAAGCGCCTTCCGATGGCAGAGATATTTTCTCATCATCTTGGGGCCACTTCCAGCCACTCTGAGCAACTGAACTGCTCCAAAGTCTACCCACCATTTGAAGCTCCAAAACATCTCAATCTAGTAAAAGAGGCTGCAAACTATAAGTACTCACAACCATTTGCTTAGTGACTGTTCAAAGTTACAACAGCGTTGAAAAAAAGGGACTTGTGACTGCTCCTCGTACTTACAATTGTCACAGCATCCCCACAGTAACATGATCAAAATATGGATGCTTGGCAACAGGCATGTATGTATGACAGGTGAAGCATTCCAGGGTCAGGTGGCTGCCATTTGCAACCTTCCCAGCCAGCTTCAGACAAAGACATCAAAGGGAGAAGTTGGACTGGCTTAACAATTGTGTGATTCACTTAACAACTATGGCAAAAAGGTCATAAAATCGGATGTGATTCAGTGGATATTCTGCTCCCAATTGTGGCCATAAGTCAAGGCCTACCTGTATTATTCATGGGCACCAAATCACCTCAGGCACACATGATGCCTGAAATCAAAGCACTTTTTTACAAAATGACCTAGATTTGTGCCAACCTTGTGATATTGGCCTCTCCCATTTAACTTCGAGCTTTTAATGTGAGATCTTGTGAGATTTTAGAAGACAGCTATTGAATCTCACACCAGATTTCTAGCACAAGCCGCAGTACCTTGGGGAAGGAATCCCCTCATTACAATTAGCACAAATTTCACAGCAGTGACACCTTTTTCCAGGCTCAAAGGAAGTTGGGCTGCTTTGAGGTCCCGCAGAAAGGAGAGCCCCACCGCATTTCTTCCATGTCAGTTGGGGAGCCAGGGAGGCACGTGAAATGATAACGGAGGAGGAGACACCCCCCCCCCAGCACCAGAGGACAGTTCTGTTCTGAGACGACACTGCTGTCTGAAGTTGAACAATACAAGAGCCCAATTTGCTTTTAAAAGGGGCCTGGAAAAGATTAGGGAAGCTCAGGAGAGCCAAAAAGAAAGGAAAACCCACGTTACAGGATACAAGCAAGCCAGAGGCCTCCAGCTGGTGTCTCTGCCAAAAAACAGCTTAGCTAAGCACACCTTCCTCGCCAAATGGAGTCAAATATTCTCAACAATTACCAGCTCAGAAACAAGCTTCGACCAAACTTTCTATAACAGCTTAATACCTGCTATCAGCATAACCAGAGATCTTTGAAAGTTCATTTTTCGTTTTCAGTTTGTCTGGCAGTTTGAGAATACACGACAAACCCAACACAGGGATGGTGGTTTGAATGTTTGGTCGGGCGGAGTCCAGCTGCCAGACCTTTTCCCTTCCCTCTTCCTCCCCTTCCCAGGGCACAGCGTGGAGACTGGTGCTCATTCATAGAGAACCTTTCACACTGGTTGCCAAGAAGAAGGGAAACGGGGCCTTCACCTCTTGCAGAGTTTCCATGCAGAGCAAAACACAATTAAAAGACAACAAACAGCTCTTCCACGCAGGATGGCCTCTCATCTGCCTGAGATGAAAGCGGGACAATTGTCTCCTTTCCAAGATTTTTCCTTTTCTGATCAGCTGTGAACACCCCCCCCCCTTTTCTCCCAAAGTAAAGAGATCTGTTAATGACTGGCTGCTGGGTGGGGGAAAGCAAGAGCAGCTGCGGGAGTTGAGCCCTGCAGGATCCCACTCCCACAGGAAACCTGGCATATTCTGCAACTGCATTGAAATATGGTACGAAATTTGCCAAAACGGTCATGGATGGAATGATGGAAATAGCCACTCAGACCTGGGCTCTTCTATGTCAGAGATTCCCAGTAAAGAACAATCCCATGTAAGGAAAGACATCACAGAATTCTCGTCAGCCATGAGTCCTGCTCTTTGTACTGAACTGGAATGGCCCCCAATCTGATGACACCCCCCCCCCTCTTTAAAGGAAGCACAGTATAGCAGAGAACTGGCTTAGCCAGCAGAAAATTCTGGGAGGCTGTCGGCCATAAAACAAGGCCCAGGAAGCGAAGTGAGTTGCCTACTTGTCCTTTACAAGTGCAAGCTAACAAATTCTGGGAGAGGTATGGGGAACTGATTCATGTTGCAAAGATCAAGGAAGCAGTGACTAGATCAGTTCCTAGGAACCTCTCTGAATAAAGACAGGACAGGAGATGGCCCACATGGGCTCCGGATGGCTGCTTCTTATGAGGAGACCGTGGTTTTCCACCAGTTTAAATGTCAGGAAATAAGGTCTTCAGCCATCTTGCCTACAACCATGGCAGAACTCTTCAAAGGCACCAAGCTCACTTTCTAATCACTTTCAGGAATTGCCTTTTAACCATCTTAAAGGTAATAAAGATCTTCAGGATGACAGGTCTTCATCAGGTGAATTTATCTTCAACTCCGAACAGAAGAAAGATTAACTGTATATTTAAGAACATAAAAATTTGAAATAAATAGCAAAAGCTGAATGGGATTTTGATCTAATAAATGAATTAAGGATCCAGATAAATTAGGAATATTGACATTTACTATAAGATTTTGGAATTAACTATAAAAAATAAAGAGTTTCCTCTGGGAAACAGACTTATTTTGGCTATCTTGACTATTGCAAGTCATAACAAAAATAAGTGATGATTTTAGAAACAGGATACTAGAAGGGACAAATATTTTAAGCAAAAGAAAAAACAATACAAACCTGGGCTTGATGGGACTTACAAAATGTCATAACATTAAAAATATTGAAGATGACCTTTGAATAATGGGGCCAGAAATTAGTAACTTATAATGTATCAACACTGTCAATAATAATGTCTGCTTCTACCAACAAACTAGATCTAAAATACATTAATGAAGGAATGACAGATGTGGAACAAATTTTATCTGACAAGACAAAGTACCAAAAGTAGAACTATAAATGATAGGCCAAGAGAAGGATGCTTTACAGGTAGTCCTTGATTTACGACCACAATTGAGCCCCAAATGTCTATTGCTAAGCAAGACAGTAAAGTGTCCTTTGCCCTATTTTTATGACCTTTCTTGCCACAGATGGTAAGTGAATCACTGCAGTTATTAAATTAATAACAAGGTTGTTAAGTGATTCTGGTGTCCCCATTGACTTTGCTTGTCAGAAGGTCGCAAAAGCTGATCATATGACAGGGACACGGCAACCATTATAAAAACATGCCAATCGACAAATGTCCGAATTTTGACCACACAACCATGGGGATGCTGCAATATTCATACGTATGAAAAAGTCATGAGTCACTTTTTTCTGTGCCACTGTAACTATAAACAGTCATTAAACAAACGGTTGGAAGTCAAGGACCTTGTATTGGATATACAAAAGAAACTGACTAAACTGTTAAAAAATAAACGGAAAATACAAAGAAAATGACCTGGAAAATGTGTTCTTATTAGATGTACAAAGAGACTTTGTTAAAGTCTTGAAGAAATCTGTGCAATGGGATAAAGAGGAATTGAGGAGAAATCAAATCCCACAACAGTATTTGATTAAATTAAAGGTTAAGATTGTTAGAAGTGAAAGCAAGGAATATAAAGTTGGTTTATGTGATCAAGATAAAATAAAATATGTTGTTATTTTGGGCTACTCTTTTTGGACATTCTGCTAATACCAGGATGATGCAAAGATAATGCTTTATGAAAAGATAACGTTTTGTAAACATAGAGGGGGTGAAGAGTCAGCAAGCTAAACATTTCAAGCATCTTTATAAATGAGGCAGGCAGAAAGGAGCAAAGAGCATTTTTCACAAGAAGTGGCAGCTTTAGATAATGGAAGGCTTTTGTGTTCCTTGCCTTAAATCACCCACATAAGTAATCTTGCAAACCCCGGGTATAGGAGACATCAACTAAGAATGAGAGTGCAGGACAATCCAAGGGTTAGAAACACTGGAAGGGAATGAAAGCTGAACAAAAGGCAGAGAAACAGTACAGAAATAGCTGTCAGGGTGAGAAATCTTTCCATCTGGAAATTTCAAGTCCGTATAACAAGATCTCTTTGTAGTAGGAGTAAGTATCGCGTACTAGCAAAAATCCAACCTGTACTGCATCCAGCAACTACTGAGAGCTTCACTGCTATCCATAGACCTCTCAAATTTCTGGAGGTCTAGCAAATGAAGTTTGTAGCCCTCCTGGCAGTAAAATATAAATACCTAGGACTGCAGGATACATACACGCCTGCCCATGTTTGTGGGGGAACCAAACTCATACAGGATCTTACTAGAACCAGATGCTTGCAATTCATTCCTCTCCAGTCTGCCTCAAAGTCAGTCCTGGGACTCCACCAGATAGGAGATCACCAGTGTGTCTATATTAGTAATGGCACGTTAATGTCAAATTACAGACATAGATTTCTGCACCAAGTGGGTCTCTCTTCAGCAAAGAAAGCCCATGAGGATCCTCATGCAAGGTTTTAAGAAGAGTAAGCCAATACTTTCAGTTAAACCTTTTCTCTAATGAAAATTATTCTTTTGGGCCAGAAAGACCTTTATGGGACTGTCAAGGAGAAGGAGAAATCACTGAACACCATGAAACCAGACACAGAAGACCTGCAACAGATCGTTACCAGGAGACAACAATATGGTCCCTATCATCTGAAAATTGGATGATGTATTAAGTTTTTGTATCACGAGAAACAAATTGTTAGGAATATTTACTCTGGAATGCCACGTATGTCCATTTTTGTTTTAATTGTATTATAAATAAAAAACTTTTAAAAAAATTGTATCTTTCTAGGGCCATCAGCCCTACACTTTCTGCAGCCAAGAATCTTGAAAATGCTCCCATTCTTAAAATGGAAAAATAGTACTAAATTATTTTAAGGCTTTGGGAAAAGCAAAGCATGTACTCCTTCCTACGACCTAACCAAAACATTCTGCCATTTTTTCTTCCTTACTAAACTGGGTTTCAGGTATTCTTCACTATCATTTGTTGTTTTGAATCCTGAACCTGAAAGGGTTTCTGGATGCTTGCAACACCTGCAGTTTAGGGTAGGCCACTTGTGTCCTTCTTACTATCATGACAGTGTTTCTCCAGTTTGGCAGCTTGAAGATACTTCAACTTCCCAAATTCCTCAGCCAGCAAGGGAATTGAAGTTCACACATTTTCAAGTCACCAAACTCTGTATTAAGGATTCAGTTAAAAAAAAATATGCTCAAATAATGTCTGAAAGCAAAATGGAAAGACTTACTTCTTCCTCAAGCTTTACAACCTTGGCCTGTGCATTGTTCAATGCCTGGTCACGGATCTCAATGTGTCTCCGTTGCTCCTCATTAGTTGAGCGAACACCTGCTAGCTCCACTTCCAGTTTCTCCTTCTCCCTCTGTGTTTCTTTATCTATGCAGATAAAGTACAGTAGAAAGGAAAAAAAGTTGCTAGAGGGCAGAGCTCAAAATGTGGGCTATGAGCTTTGTGGATAAAGGGAACCGTGTTTCAAGCACATTTTTCAAACAATTATGACACTCTTATTGTCATAGGATGGTATGAATTGTATTTTCTTAAATTATGTTTCGGAAAGTAAACAGTAGTAAATAACTGGTGGTCAAAAGGAACTGACTGTCTCTCTTTCTCTGTGTGTGTGTATGTGTGAAACATGAGCGTGCGTGTGTGGTTGTATATGTTTGCACAGTGCACATATGTATGTATGATTTGAGAGACTTAGCTCGCCAAGTCCCACAGCATTCAAAGCAGGAGACCAGAGTTCATATAATTCTGGTTTCCACTGTCATCAATCTGTGTTCCTGGACAGGGGTCTCAGCTTGAAGCTGCTTTTGTTCAAAAGCAAGGTAGAGTAGAACTCTTTCCAAATGATTTTGAAGAAGAGGAATTCTTTCTCCCAGCATTTTCAATAGTCAGCCAAGTTACAGGAAAAGACTGGGAGATGAATGGAATGTGAGAAGGGCCAAGGGATGTAAACACAAACAGTCCATCTGTCCACTCCCTGCTCCCCTTTTATCCCAAAGGCTGCAAATGGGCAAAATCCAGCAGGAACATCTCTCTCCTTAAAGTAATGATTGTCTTGAGAGTAATTCTTCATTTTTTTTTACTGTCAGCCAGTTACCTTTGGTGAGATGGGTGGCTATGTAAATTTGATAAATAATAAATAAATAGTCCAGTGCCTAGGTCATGAACTGTAAAAGACATGGTGGAATGCAGTGTTACACATCCCTTAGACCCCTGGCATCTCCTTCCTCTTCAGAGAACGCTGCAGATTCAGAGCCATGGGAGGAGCAAAAGGGGCTTCATGCTACACACAGTCAGTGGAATGTGTGACACTCCAGCCCCCGGAGCTTGGAATCATGGCTCAGGGTAAAGATGTGCAACTATTTTCAGGCCAAAGATTGCATTGAGCCTTTGAATGGCATAATGGAGGCCATGTTCTAAAATGCAGTCATTGCGGTCAGGACAAAAGCTAACTTGGATGCAGCTTCCATTTAAATATAATTAATTAAATGTTGTTAGTATTGCTCCCCACAATTTAGAGATTCCCTGCTTACATCTCTGGATGAAGCCATGTTCAATTAACCACTAGCCAACCTGTGACCATACGGGTCATCCTTTCAGAGAAGCTTCCTCATCAGATTCCTCAATGCCTTCAACAATGGCAGAGCTTCTAAGGTACTGGAAAAGTTCTTAAAATTCAGGGAGATATTCAGAGATGTTTCTGCCTTGAAAGGAGCCTCTGCTGAACTACATAGCATCAGCAAAGGAAGCATTTTATGACATTTTATATTATGTCATAAAGAGCCTTATGATAACCTTTATGTCATAAAAGGTTTTATAAAATTTGCCAAATTTCCATTCCATGGGAGTCATGGGTCCTAGATTTTGGATGCATTCTGTAAGTTAGCCCATTTGAGGTACTTTGGTTCAAAATGTTTTGCCCTATGATGCTTTGTTTTACCCAGTTAAAGGGTACAGGCACAAGGATTTCAGCTGTAGACTGACTGCTCTAAAACAACGGTCTAGCTAACACAACAGGTGATCCTCAGCATGAGGAAGGGGGAAAACAAGTTGGGTCAGGACACCAGGAGTTTTTCCAATATACCTGGCCTTCCCCCTCAAGGCAGCTAAAAATAAGGAACCACACAGCAGAGAAGAAATGGCAGCTGAAGTTTTTAAGTGAATATGAGAAAGAGTTCAACAGTGGTTACTCTTTCACTAGCAAGAGACCAACAGTGGGTGTTCCTGTCTCTCACCAGCTTCTTCTGTTCTCCTGGGAATTTCGCAAACCTATTTTAAGCACTTTGTGCATTTGCAAAACAATTAACTACAGCTCTTGGTACAGGAAATGTAATGGACTCACTTTGTGCAAAGAGCTGGGAGATGGTTTTCCTGTTATCCTCAGTGCCTTCAAATTCTTTCTCTGCAAGTTGCTTATTAGCAGTATCCATACGATCTGCAAAGGAAGAAGAAATGCATGGATCATTGAACTGTTAGGGCTGATTAATTAACTATTACTTTAATTGTTAAGAGTCTATCCCACATGTATCATTCCTCCTGCCACCTTGCACAACTGTCTAGTGAGGTGGGCTGGACTGAGGGAAAGAAAGTGACTACAACCCAAGTCACCCAGTGAACTTCCATGGCTGAAGAGGAGTTGGAACATGGGTGTTCCTGATTGTCCTGGACTTGCTAATCCATAACCCAGTGACTCTATGGAAAGCTATCCAAGCAGTTAACCTTTCTTGCCATTCAACAAAGGAGACAGTATTTCACCATCTAATCTTTATTAAAAGCTGAAAGTTCAGGTAAAACTGTAAAAAATAAGCAATGGCATATGGATAGGCCCACAAACTATACATATGAATATATGTACATAATAACTAGCAGCCATATTCCACAAGAGACCATGTACTCCTAGCTATAATGTGGCCTACCTACTGTCTAGGCTAAAAAATATCACTACCCTACACCCTACAGAGCCTAAACTGCCTAAAGGCATGAAGGGATACATTGCTCACCTGCGAAACCTCCAGATGGGTCAAGATTTCAGTTGAGGAACTGGGTGTGGCTTCTCTGCATAGAAGATGGAGGCTGGAATGGCCTCACTTCCCTTCTCTTTGCCATGCAATACCAATAGCACTTAGACTTATATACAGCTTCACAGAGTTTTACAGCCCTCTCTAAGCAGTTTACAGAGTCAGCCTGTTGCCCCAAACAATCTGGGTCCTCAATTTACCAACCTCGGAAGTATGAAAGGCTAAGTCAACCTTGAGCCAGTGAGACTCGAACTACCAAACTGCTAGTAGCCGGCAGTCAACAGAAGTAGCCTGCAGTACTGCATTCTAACTACTGCGCCACCACGGCTCATCAATGCTTTGTAAGAGGAAGTGATGAGTCAGGAAAGAGGAAGTATGTAATAGTCGCTGAACACTTCCTAGTGAAGGGAACATGCTGCACCTATTTTGGCTAGCAAGGATCAGTGTTGATAAACTTTACCTATAAGCTACCTAAATGCAAAACACCTTATTATTTCAAAGGCACAATACCTTGAATGCAGAACAAGTAGATAATAGATAACCCTGTCCTGCCAGAGCAGCAAATGCGCTGGGGACGGAACACTGGTCCAAGTCCAGAATCTTTAATAACGATGTCCCCCCATGACTCATGGTATCCTCACACTTGGCGATCCATCTCCAAACCTTTTAAGGGACAGTTGCTGTATTCAATTCCAGCCTATTCCAAATTGCCCAACCTTGTACTTTGCTTCCACAGTGATGAACCAAATGCATTGGGAAGTCCCTGAACGGGATGGAAGGGCAAAAGAATCATCAGGTCCTTCCTTCTCTCTTGTCGAGAAGACAGCCGTCTTGGCAAATGGCTTTTGGCAGCCTTATCTTCTCCCATGAATCTTTTTGATCCCTTTTAATGAGTCTTCAACCTTTGCTGCACCACAAGACACCAAATGTCATAGTCTGACATCCTCTATGCAAGTATCAACATCTTCTGTGCAAGAAGGGTCACCCCATTCCCTCCCTCCCTCCAAAAATCCTCAAGGAATACTGAGATCTCAAGGAGGTTTTTAGTGAAAAGGCGTCTGATGTGCTCCCGCCTCACCGGCCAAGACTGTGCCATCGAGATCCTCCCTGGGGCTAGACTGCCAAAACCCAAACTGCACTATCTAGTCAGGAAAACCCGAAATCAAAGTTTCATTTTTTTTCCACCTCAAGCACAAAGTCCAGAAGTGGTCTTCACGTAGCAATAAAAATATTTTTTCCTTTAATCAGTGCAGTCAATTTAGCCATCTCTGCTAGCTCCCTCAGTTTCTGCAAACATTCCTCCGCTGTGGGAATTGATGTGGTCTTCCATTTCTGAGCGTAGAGTACTCTTGCTGCTGTCAGCATATATAACATCAAGGTTCCATATTTATTTTCCAGGTCTTTGTCCACTAACCCCAAAAGAAAAGTCTCTGGTTTTCTTTCTATATTCACTTTAAAAATTTTCTGTATTAATGTATGAATCCTGTTCCAATATTTTCTTGCTATATCACATGTCCACCATAAAAGGTAAAAAGTCGGTTCTATTCCGAGAAAAGAAGGATGCTTCTCTCCGCCTGTGTGTGAACTACCGTGGGCTCAACGCAGTTTGTGCGGAGAATGTGTACCCCCTACCACTCATGAAAGACATGCTAGCCCCCCCGAAGAGAATCCACCTCGTCTTTCACTGTAGCCTACTAAAACCAGAATTCACCTCTCCCCTTTGTCCGCCTCCTCCCACGCCACCGGTCCCTCTCTTTATCCAAGGAGAGCAACACTTTGAAGTAAGGGAGATATTGGACTCTCGAAAAGACAGAGGCAAAGTGCAGTACTTAAGGACCCGGAGGTGTCAAACCGAGCCATCTGCCTGCCCTCAAGGACCCCGGCCCTGGGCAAGGAAGTTACCACAGGGCCTGAGGCACCTAGTTCCCAAAAGATCAGACCAGGACTCGATTGGATTGCTCTGCCCTGGTGGGGGGGGCTTTGGACATTTGAGGGTTGCTTTCAATATACGATTTTTGTGCAGTTTTTCTTCAGAGCTTGCCTTGCTCACGCTGCACTCAGTATCTCTAGTAAAAGTACCTTTTCTCTAGCACCCATGGAGCCGAAGGTCGCTCTTTCCTAGGGAGTAAACGGGGGCCAGTCTGGCAGCTCATCTCTTCCTGTGCTTGGCTGGGTCAAGAAATGGGCCCAGGTGTCTTTACAGATTAAAGACCAGCAGAAAGTGCTGCTGTTCTGCTGCATTTCTGATCATGTCATTTGATAGCCCAAACAACAGGATTGTTCTGGGGACTGAACCAGTATAGGATCTGGTAAGGCACATTCAGGAAGCAGTGCTGGGGGATGACCACTGGACGTCACTGTCACTGACCTTTGGATCTCCTGTGCATGAATGTGAAGATGCTCAGGGAGCTTCCCTGGAATTTGGAGGATGTACGGCCCTCTTTGTCAAGGGAGGCGATGGAGTCTGGTTGCTCTGGCTGACTGGATGTCGGCTCAGTCCAGAGAAGGGGGAGGGAATATTCACCCACTGTCAGAATGGAGGGCACAACCTGATCTGGATAGAACCAGGTTAAGCTTCCTCGGGATCATTTTTTTGGGGGGGTGCAGCTTGGAGGTGGTTCTGGAATAGGGCCTATTCTGGAAGGTCTGGCACTCTGGTTGGAAAAGACAGAACTAGCCACAGGTTTTAAGCATGTTTCTAAATTAATGGGGTGTACTCTGGGTGGACCACAAATGGACAGGATTTAAGAATTAAGACTAGTGCAAAACACAGCATCCCATTTCAGTCCTTGTTCCACGCGTCCTTCATCAACCAGGCTGACTGCTGATTTGTTTTCATACAAAGCTTTGGAACTTTCTTATAAAGGCCTAAATGGTTTGGGATCATGACAGATGAAAGCATGCAGCGGCCCAGGTGAATAGTTTGCTCATCTCTTAAGGTCTGTCTTGAAGGACCTTTCACGTGTCCAGCCATGAGGAGAGGGAGGTTGGGATCTCTCTTTCCCAAAGAGGACTCTCTTTTCTAAATGTTTATACTGCCACCTTCCTTGTTAAATTTAGATAGGTTGTCTTGACACTCTACAGAACAGAATAACTGTAAGTGATCTTAATACAGTGCTTTAAAAAAGATGATTACTATCCTATACTCCTGTGCTGCATTAATAAAAATGGTTTTGGATTTTTAAATTCTACGTTCTCTTTGAGGACTCTTTGGGGGCTACAAACTCAGTCACTTGACCCTGAACTCAGCAACACAGATTGAACTTTATACCTGGGCAGGAATTTCCTCCAACCCAAATTATGATACTGAATGTTTACAAGAGTAAATATAATGTGAACATACAAAGGATTTTACAAAGGGACAAAAAGTGAGCTGCATGGTGTTTTCTGGGGTTTTTTTTAGGAGTCATAGAATTATATCACTGATCTTAAATACAGGTATTCAATCACTCAGCAGCAATAAGAAGAACTTTAACGTTTCTTTTTACCTCTGAGGTCACGATTAAAATCATGAAGTCTACGGATTTCACATTCCAGCTTGTTTCTCATGGTCTTTTCCAGAGACTCCCGCTTGGAAGAAGACTTCTCCAGATTTTTATAAGCCTCTGAAACTTGTTGGATTTCTGTTTCTAGCTATAACAAATAATTAAATGAAAATAAAACACAAAAAATATTCAGCAGTGTGTTCTAATATTCATCTCTGAATTCCATCAGCTCCGTGCAAAACTCCGAGAAGAGTTGCTGACTGGTTTGGACAGTGTGGAAAGGGAGCGTCCGGGCCTTGCAGCACAGCAGCAGCAGCAGCAGCAGCAGGAGTCCCTTTCATCTGACACACAACAACGAACTCCAGGTTAACCCTGAGGTGGGTAGTCGGACTCCAGGATGTCTGCAGGGGAGGCCAGCTGGGAGCCAGATGTGAGGTCCCTGCACACTGCCAGAGGGAGTCAGCATACAAAAGTCACACTACAGGATAAACACTCTGGAATGCATCTCCCTTGCAATACTCCAAGGAATTGTGAATCAACCATAGAGACATTCCAACACCTTGACAAAATCTTGATTTGCAAGGTTTGCACACAGGAAGCTTATGCTTTGTTCTAAGATATTATTCACTTCAAACATGTTGAATAAGCACAATGACTGGGATGACATATCATGCTAAGTAAAAACCAGACAGACTGCATTATGGCTTGGAATAATATAGGAACTCAGCCCTTGCCCCAAACTAGAGACTCATTATCTCTGAATGTCTGGTGTAGTTTTCCCTCAACCTGGCCTGATTTTCATCTCCCGTGATTCCCAGAGAATATTTGCTAACAGCCTAGCTTGAAATGATGGGAGTCAGTAGTTAAGGGAGAAACTCGTCTGCAGCAAGTAGGGTGGGTCGGAGAGGGCCAAGGCCTTAGCTTGAGGCTTTCTGCACACCAACACACGCCTTCTGCCACTGAGCGGTAGCTTCTCTTAGGGTCTATTAAAGTAGTCCCAAATTCGACACAGTACAGGTAGTCCTCAGATTACGACCACAATTGAGCCCAAAATTTATGTTGCTAAGTGAGACATTTGTTAAGTGAGTTTTGCCCCATTTTATGACCTTTCTTGCCACAGTTGTTAAATGAATCACTGCAGTTGTTGTTAACATGGTTGTTAAATGAATCTGGTTTCCCCATTGACTTTGCTTGTCAGAAGGTTGCAAAAGGGGATCACGTGACCCCAGGATACTTTCATAAATATGAAATAGTTACCAAGCATATGAATTTTGATCATATGACCATGGGGATGATGCAATGGTCATGAGTATGAAAAACAGTCATAACTTTGGTTATAACAGTTGTAACTTTGAACGGTCACTAAATCAAGCGTTGTAAGTCAAGGACTACCTGTACACAGATTAAATCAGGAGATGAAGATGGGGGACACTGTATAGACCAGGGCTTTTCAACCTTTTCACCCATTGTACCACTTTTAGGATATGGCAATATCCGAGTACCACCAGTCGCCTAGCAAGGTGACAAAATTTAAAAAAAAAAAAAAAAGGAAAAAAGTGATGAAGTACAGGTAGTCCTCGACTTACAACAGTTCGCTTAGTGACTGTTCGAAGTTACAATGGCACTGAAAAAGTGCCCCCCAAGGCACAGCCGAGCAAGACACCTGCCTGCCTGCCCGCCCAGCAGCACTCCCATCCCCGCTACCCCTTTTCTAGGAGGGTCGCGTACCACCTGCCAGGTGCCAATGTACCACAGGGGGTACCCGTACCACTGGTTGAAAAGCCCTGGTATAGACGGTTGATTCACTAGAGCGCTGCCTTCTCCACAGTATCACCCTTGGGACTTTCCAAACAGAAGGAGAGGGAAGAAAAATGACCTCCTACCTTTTGCAACCTTGCTACTTTTTCATAGCATCCATCCAGCTCTTGCCGTAGAGACTTGTTCTCCTCGGAGAGGATCTCCACCATCTGCTGGGCCCTGGAGACAATGACATAGGGGTCCACCGGCATTTGCTGATAGGGAGACGGTGCTGGTGGGGGCCTGGGCAGGGCCGAGTAAGAGTCCCCTTGATGCTGTCCAGTAAGAGGTTGGCAGAATCGATAAAGGTCACCCTGGTGAATCTGGTTGGGCAAAAAAAGCTGCTGCGTCCGGGGCAGAGAGAAGGGGTCTCCGTGGCTAGGGGTCAGAGGTGGCTGATGTTGAGAAGGCGACAGCCTGGAAGGCGGAAGTGATGGCAACAGCGTCAGGGACCCCAAAGAGGTCAGTGAAGAGGTCGGGCTGTGGTGGTGGGGAAGTCGTTGTTGGAATGGCAGTTGAATCTCTGGGTTTTGCCTGTCAAGGACAACGAATACATCATTTAAATTGGACACTACATTTGTACCTGCAGCTTCCCTAACTTCGTGCTTCTGAGACACCTTATATTTCTATTCCATCATCATTTGAGCTTTGGGCTTCAATTCTCCTTAGACCTTTCTGAAACAGCAGAGCTCATGTTGGTTGGATTATGGGGCTAAAGACTATGAAAGTGGATGGTGCTAGTCCCAGCTTTGGATGCTCAAGTACCTACAGCTTGACACAGCATCTTCCAACTTCAGTTATAATATGAAAAACTCAGTTGCATGGAACAGATGTGATGAAGCTCCAGACTTACAAGACTGTTTACAACATTGTTTGAAAAATCTCAACAGGGTCGGGGAATTACAGCCAAGCTGCTGACCCAGGTTCCTAAGTATGAGCAGACTTCAGCTAAAGAGCTGGCAGATGTTACCTCAGAACCATTGCACCACATCTTTCATAAATCCTGGAGCACCGGGAAAGTACCTGAGGATTGGAAAAGGGCTGATGTGGTTCCCATCTTCAAGAAAGGGAAAAAATGGAACCAGGAAACTACAGACCAATCAGTTTAACATCAATATACCTGGAAAGATCCTAGAAAAGATAATCAAAAAACAGATCTGCAAACAACTAGAAGCAACCAAAGTCATAACCAGTAGCCAGCATGGGTTTGTTAAACCCTATGGGATCACGCCAAACCAATCTTATTTCATTCTTTGATAAAGTGACTAAACTAGTAGACCAGCGAAATGCTGTGGACGTAGTATACTTAGATTTCAGTAAGGCATTTGACAAAGTAGACCACAACCTACTCTTTGGTAAGCTAGAAAAAGGTGGAATAGACAACATCACCACTAGATGGATCTGTAGCTGGCTGGCAAACCGTACTCAACGAGTAGTCCTCAATGGCACTACATCCACATGGAAAGAAGTAAGAAGTGGGATATCACAAGGTTCCGTCTTAGGCCCAGTACTCTCAACATCTTCATAAATGACTTAGATGAGGGAATAGAAGGGGAACTCAAATTTGCAGATGACACTAAACTGGCAGGAGTAGCCAACATCCCAGAAGACAAGCTCAGGATCCAAAAAGATCTTGACAAACTTGAACAATGGGCCCTATCCAACAAAATTAGTTTCAATGTGGAGAAAAGCAAAGTTTTACATTTAGGCAGGAAAAATCAAAGGTACAAGTACAGATTGGGCGAGACCTGGCTTAAAAACAGTAACTGTGAGAGGGACCTTGGAGTCCTAGTGGACAATCACTTGACCATGAGCCAGCAGTGTGCAGCAGTTAACCAAAAAAGCTAATACAATCCTGGGTTTTATAAACAGAGGCATAGAATCAAGATCACACAAAGTATTAGTACCGCTTTATAAAGCCCTAGTACGACCACACCTGGAATACTGCAACCAATTTTGGGTCTGGCTAGTCTAAAGAAAAGAAGAAATAGGGGTGACATGATAGCAGTATTCCAGTATCTGAGGGGCTGCCACAAAGAAGAGGGGGTCACATTATTCTCCAAAGCACCAGAGGGCAGGACAAGAAACAGTGGTTGGAAACTGATCAAAGAGAGAAGCAACCTGGAATTAAGGAGAAACTTCCTGACACTGAGGACAATCAACCAGTGGAACAGCTTTCCCCCATAAGTCGTGGGCGCTCCATCACTGGAGACTTTTAGAAAGAGACTAGACAATCACCTGTCTGAGGTGGTATAGGTTCTCCTGCTTGAGCAGGGGACTGGACTAGAAGACCTCCAAGGTCCCTTCCAGCTCTATTCTATTCTATTCTATTCTATTCTATTCTATTCTATTCTATTCTATTCTAATTCTATTCTAATTCTATTCTATTCTATTTTATTCTAATTCTATTCTATTCTATTCTATTCTATTCTATTCTATTCTATTCTAATTCTATTCTATTCTATTCTAAATGTAAGAAGACTTCATCCATGAATTGTTTATAGGCACAATTCAAAATGCGAAATCTCTGTCTAGTCTGAGATCTGGCTAGTATCTCAAGGGCTCTCTGTTGTTACTCCAACTGGCTGGACAGCTGACAGTGTTGCCACATCTTTGTCTGCAGAAGTTGGGTGTCTCCTGTAGAAAAACCCTTTTTGTAGTTAATTAAAACCCTACAATTTGGTTATTCCAGAACTCCTTGTTGCTCTCTGCTGCTCATTTAGGCTTTGGGGTAGTCCATTTAATTGAATGAAGTTGTATGGGTTTGTTTCCCTGCAAGTGACTGCCTGGTTTTATTCTATACAAGATTTCTGAAGTTGCTTTCTTAGTTTTAATTCAAGCATGGAGAATCTGTGTATTTCCAGATCTGGCTCAAAAAGCGCAAGCTCTCCCAGCCTCCATCACCCACATATTTGGGGTTGCTGGGAAATGGAGTCTGACCACTAAGAAACATCCCAGTTCCCCGTCCTCCCCAGTAAAGTCCTGCTTTTTAACATTATTCATCGATACTGGTAAGCTTCCATTCCATTTATTATTTTTTCATAATCATTTAATACACCTTGAATGTCATGGCCCCAAAACAGAGCAACAACTATTTTAAATCAAGGAATCCATTTTGTAGTAAAAATGAAGCAGTATGCAGCAGAGCCCTTTCCAAGTCTTCTAATAGCTCTGCAGCTGCAAAAACAATTATCATGTAATACTTCCCTAACTCTGTGAAAGCAGACTCACACATACACAAAGATGCACTATAAATCTGAATGATCATTTTGCCTCAAGTATGGCTGTTCTACGAATCTAAGCTGTAGCAGCTAGCAAAGGATCAGGGTAAGAGCTGTAAAAACAAAGAACTGGGAAAAATGACAAAGCAATCCCATGAAGCAGCCATTTTGGCCAGAACAATAAGTTAGGTTTTAAAACACAAGAAGTCACAATTTTGGATAGGTTGGACCACTTATTGATTCATCATCTGGTCCCACCATGACATTTGTGGTTGTGGTCATAAGCTCATCTGAGCTATCTCAAAGGTGCTTTTTCAGGTACCTGGCACCGACTGTATCCTTACACACATACACACACCCCATCACAACTGATGAAGCTTCTTGGATAAGAAGCGAAACCTCTTCTTCTTTCTCAAGGAAAAAGGGGAAAAAAACCCAGTCCAGTTGCCTTTTTGAAAAAGCACCTTTGAGACAACTATGACTGAGGATGACGGGGACTCTCCATAGATACTCATCTGAGCCAGTTCCTCAAGGAGGACCTTTGAAGGGAGAAAACCAGCTTCAGCTGAAAGTGAGGGAGCTGACTGAGGGCTTTGCTCACCCACCGCCTGGCAAGGAGGCCCGTCTGCAGTGGCAGGACCAGGTGGGGCCCCCGTGCCTGGGGTCCAGCTCTCAAAGTACCTCTACAGCCAGTGGTGGCTAAACTATAGTTTCTGACATGACAGAAATAAGACCATAATTAACCCAGAGAGCTATCATGTCGGTTCTATTTCATTAATTTAACTTAAGTTAGATCAGTGGTTCTCAACCTTTTTAATGCCGTGACCCCATAATACAGTTCCCCATGTTGTGGTGACCCCAGGTGCCAGGGGCGTGGCCAAGTGGGTGTGGCTGCCAAGTGGGTGTGGCCACCAAGTGGGCGTGGCCACCATGTTGTGGTGACCTCCAACCATAAAATTATTTTCATTGCTATTTCATAACTGTAATT
>NW_015386480.1:1525514-1526671 GCF_001527695.2 Protobothrops mucrosquamatus
TCTCTCCTCTCCCCTCAATATCTCTGGTTTCTCCTTTCAGTGACTCTGGGCAGGTTAGAGTTCAAAGATGTATTACAATTAAAAATACTAAAAACTCTTTCTCTTTCCTCTTTCCCCTCTCCCCCTCCTCTCTTTCCTCTCCCTCTCTCTCTTTCTCTTTCCTCTCCCTCTCTCTTTCCTTCTCTCTTTCTCTCTTTCTTTCTCTCTCTCCTCTCTCTCTTTCTCTCTTTCCTCTCTCTCTCTCTCTCTCTCTCCTCTCCCCTCAATATCTCTGGTTTCTCCTTTCAGTGACTCTGGGCAGGTTAGAGTTCAAAGATGTATTACAATTAAAAATACTAAAAAATTTTTAAAAGAGTAATGACAGCAAAACCAATAAAAACAACAGAAGCATCCAAGTTAAGTGACCATAGATAGATAGATAGATAATTTAATTTGTATACCGCCCTTCTCCCATAGGACTCAGGGCGGTTCACAGCATATTAAAACAAATAATATACAGAAAATACAAAAAATACAAAATACAAAATACATGCTGGAATAACGCCGATAATTGGGCCATGAGGCGCAACTTTCCCCCAGGAGGCAGAAAGAATTCAGGCAAGCGGCATTTCGGAGCCGCGCAAGTCAGCCCGGGGCTTGGTTGAACCCTCCCTGGCGCAATTAGGGGCGGCTCCACAGAGTCCTAGGCGCCTGACTCACGGAAGAAGCCAGCCAGGAGCTCACAATTAGCGGGCCCGCCAGGAGGCAGCTGACGTGGACATCCCCACGGCGGTCAGGCAGCCCCCGAGCCGGATGAGATTCCTGGCCACGGGGCGAGAACAGCTCCCTCACCGGGACTGCTCAGCCTTCCCGGCCGGCCAGCTGGCCGGGCCTTTCCAGGGCCAAATCCTGCAGAGCTCTGCCTGCCGCAGGAGGGCGAGCCGGGCCAGGCTGGGCAGCGGGAAAGGAGGCGCGCTGTGATTTGCACAACCCCAGTCCCGGTGCAGAGAAGTGCCCCCGCCCCGGTGGATGGGGGGCTGGGAGGGGGAAGCCCCTTCCCATGCCTGGAAAGCAGCACTTCCTCTCCTGTTAGTGCACCCGCCTCCCTGCCGGTACGCTCTGCAAAAGAAAAAAAAAGCTCACTCACTTTGCCCGCGCAATGCCTCAAAGTTCTTCTC
>NW_015386480.1:1527898-1593142 GCF_001527695.2 Protobothrops mucrosquamatus
TGCGCCTGCGCTCTTCACACGCCTCCTGCAGGGCACATTTGGTAAAGTTCGTGCATTCAGGCTGCCGCCAAGCACAGGGAGTAGCACAGCTAAGGAAAAGGGCAAAAAAAAAATGGCGGACGGAGTGGTTTGGCGACCCCCGTGAAATGGTCGTGCGACCCCAAATGGGGTCGCGACCCACAGGTTGAGAACCGCTGAGTTAGATGATCTTGAGTTTTTCTTGAATGAATACACAACACGAATCAAGAGCTGATTTAATTCTTTTTCCTAGTCCAAAACTACCATTTTTTTGTGCCTAGACACCAAATATTTCTATTGCAGCTTCAACATTCTCCACAGCTAGTCAATAAACCTGGATTCTCAGGGTTGATCAAGAAATTAAACCTGTTTTATTGGAAGTTACCTCACCAAAGAAGCCTGTCAGGCCTTGTAAGAGTAAGTGTAGGTTCATGATTATCCTATGTCTTGTTAGAAACAACCTTTACACACAAGTTTTCGTAGAACTTTACTGAACTCTTTTTAATAACAATCAAGACTTCTGTTTTTTTAATGTTTAATATTGTTAAATCTGTGTAGTGTTTCATAACTGCAAATATTGTAAAAATATGTATGGTATTTTTGTAAAATATTTACAATATAATTATTATGCAGTTCTGGAAAAATATTTTGAAAGGTGAAAATTTAAAATTATAAATAAGATTAGGTTTTATTATGAATAAAAAAATTAACAGAATTGGAAGGGACCTTGGAGGTCTTCTAGTTCAACACCCTGCTCAAGCAGAAAACCTTATACCATTTCAGATAAATGGTTGTCTAATCTCTTCTTAAAAACCTCTAGCTTTGGAGCACCTACAACTTCTGGAGGCAAGTGTTCCATTGATTAATTGATCTAATAGTCAAATTTCCCCTTAATTCTAGGTTGGTTCTCTCCTCAATTTGTTTCCATCCATTGCTTCTTGTCCGGCCTTCAGATGCTTTGGAGAATAGGTGGACCCACCCCCCTCTTCATCGTGGCAACCCCTGAGATATTGGAACATTGCTATCATGTCACCCCTCGTCCTTCTCTTCTCTTTAGACCAGACATCCCCATATCAGCAAATCGTTCTTCATATGTTTTAGCCTCCAGCCCCCTAATCATCTTTGTTGCTCTTCTCTGCACTCTTTTCAGAGTCTCAACATCTTTTTTATATCATGGCAATCAAAAATGGATGCAATATTCCAAGTGTGGTCTTACCAAGGGATTATAAAGTGGTATTAACACTTCACATGATCTTGATGTGCTACTAACTTTACTCTGCTCAGATCCATCCATCCATCCATCCATCCCTTGACTTTTGTAAACTTTGCTTACTGGGCTGTTTCAAACAGTAAAAAGCAAAAGGGTTGACTGCTGAGCCCAGCACAATACAGTCCACTGAAAAAGACTCAGCAAATAAAATTCGGTTCTGAGTGGAAACTTTGAGAATGGCAGCTCTATTGTTCACTTGACCAGATGCTCCAAATTGCCTGCAAAGACTTCTTCTGAAGACATCTGCCAAAGCCTCTCACAATGCACTATAACCTGCCTATTCTGGCATTCTTGCCTAGTTGTTCAGAGAGATCAACGACCTTTTTCATGTTTACAAACTGAGCATCTGAACACAAGCTGGGCACTGATTCAGAGAAGCAAAGCATCCATTCCCAAAATATTGGGGCACTGAACAGGCAGTGGCTCAACTGCTAATTCACACAATTTTCTTGCCAGGAAATTAAAAAAATAAAACAAAGAATCCCTGAAAAACCAAAACCTTTGGCATTTGGTGTGACTAACGTATATTTCCTGTCATGTGAAGGAAACACAGCCACTCCTACCTGGATCATCAAATTGTTCAGGGAAAAAGGCCAAATTAGCCTGACTTTCCACCCTCTGCAAACAAGAAGCCACCCTCCACAACCCACCTTGAATGTTCTGAAGAGGACCCACTGCTAGTTCCCTTAGAGTTCAAGGCACATTTATTTTAAGCAAGAAGTTGGGGGTGCACTAGTATTTTTAAAAAAATATTTATGGTCTCTTGAGGGCAGATATGATAAAGATTGGGAAGCAGGAAGGGTCTCAAGTATCTCAAATCTTTGCCTCTCCTGAATCCGTAATATCCCTGGTTCCAGAGCTGGCCCTGAATCCCACAGCTCAAAATGAGCACTTTCAGGCTGAACTTCAGTGGTGTCATATTTTCAGTTGTGGGGGTCAAGGAAAAGGTGAGAAGTTGGGAGGCCAAATGTGGTACAGTGCTGTTGACATGCAACAAAAGCACACACACACACACCATTTGAGAGAATCCTCCAAAGAAGATGAGCCTCCAATCCCCTGATCCAACACTAGCATCCTGGTGCCCAATTGTAACAAGCCCAAATCCCACCACCTTTGACAAGTGCCACTCAAGAACACCTGACAACAGAAAGGACAAAATGGCATCCAAGTGGCAGCTTCCTAAACCTCAGTGCTTTAGGACCACAAGGAGGCTGAACTGCTTACCGGAATGAGCCGTATTCAGGGGGATGCTGGTACCTCATTGTGGGCCCATCAGAGCGTCCTTGCTGGGGCAGGCGGTAGTCACTATAGAAATGCCCAGGATCCAGTGGCTTACAGCTCATGGACGGGCTGGACACATTCTTGTATGGGTACTCGGGAGGAGGCCCCCTGTGCTCTAACCCTTTCACCCCGGGCTGCAGAGGGCCTGCCCCAGAAGTCTTGTAGAAGTCATTAGTCTGCTGGGAGGAGAGAGGGGAAAGCGGGGCACTGGTGACAGGGGCATGGGCCTTCACGCCGCTGGTGGCCAGGGACAGCTGCATCAACCGCTCACTCAGGGAGCGGACGTGACCCTGCTTGAGATCCTTCAGTCCTTCGTCCTGGTGGACCTTCCCTGGGCTCAGCCGCTGCACCGTGGGGCGCCCTTCGGTCCTCATCTTCTGGTTGGAGACGCCGGTGACATAAAACGCGGCTCCAACACTCGCATGTGGTTGACCCCTGAAGTACTGAGACTGAACTTTGGCTTCTTCATAGGTCGGGAGGTCCTCACCTGTTTGGAGCCTTGACGAGAGCTGCTTCTCCATGATACTGTTGTCCATTTGAATCTCCTGGCCCTGGGGCTCCTGGCGAGCAACATGGGTCCCAATGGGGTGGTCCTGGTTGCTCAGCCCTTCGTTGGGAGCCCCGGGGCCCCCACTGCTGGCAAAAGGCAGGGTGGCCTGCTGGTGCAAAGCAAAGAGGCTGCGGCTCTCGTTGGGATTCCCATATCGGAGCTGCTCCTGCAGCAAACGCTGTAAAACTGTCGTTGAGGTTTGCTCTTCTGAATTCCTCATCTCCACTGCGATCCCTCCTGGGTGGAATGCAAAAGGCGGGCCGTGGCTGCCCTGGGTCTGGAGGGGGAGAGAAAGGGGGATTACTGGAGGAGCTAATGAGAAGGGCAGGGGGGAAGAAAGGCAGGGAGAAAACTTTAAAGTTAGAAGAGATAAATAAAATAAATAAAATTAGGAAGGCCCTCTCATGAAAGGTGAGTTTCCATGGACTTTTGTAAAGTCCCCACCTTCCATGGGGAAATGTCTTGAGGCAAGGACCACACTTAAAAATTTCTTTCTGAGGGGCACAGGGACACGATAGGTGATGACACATCACTACAGCAAAAAGGTCCGAGATGTAACCTTAGTTGGGAGAAGAGTTTAAAGGACAAATGGCTGCCCTAAGCTTAAAGGCCTAATTTTGCCCTGCCTTTGACTTTCAAGACCAAAAGTATCGGGCTGAAAAGGTTGGTGCTCTCCATCCAGGGGTGATCTCTGGGCTTCAAAAAGAAGCTGATGGTTGGATAAAGCATCTGGGATGCCCATTCTGGCATCAACCAGGCATGGTCTAGATGAGTTGGAGTGCAGCTCCCAGACTTCCTACTCCATAGGCTCGTGCACTGTGCTGGATGGAGTAAAATGTATGAGAAGAAAGCTTCTCAAGTCACCATTCGTGGAAGGAACTTTTTGTAGTTGCTCAACAGTTAAGGCTTTCATTTACACAATCTCGTCCCAAAATATGAATATGTGTAAATGGTGGGCAGTTGCCATGGATGGAAAAGGACAAACAATCTCTGAAGGCAAAAACACCACTTACTTGTATTGGTGGACTCAGAAGCCGTTCTGAAACATGAGGAGGAGCTGGCTCTTTTTGGCAAAGCAGGAATAGGGGTATATATAGTCACGATCCTGTTTTGATTGGAGTTACTCAATTAATTCTTCACTCTTTAGAAAGATCTGAAAACAGGAAAAGGTGAAAATTAAAATTCTATATATAAATGTATGTGTGTATGTGTGTGTGCTTGTATATCCCCAATAACAAGTTTCTTTTCTTAATTTTGAGCAAAAAGCTGGCTATGTTGTGCCTTGGGACACCACAACATATATTAAATCTTTAATACCTGAGAAATATCCTTTTATTTCAATACACAAACACACACACACACACACACGATTATGGAATCTTCCAAGGTTTTAGTGTTCTTGCCTGAGAATTTTCAGAGTGTCTAGTAAAAGCATCAAAGGTCTTAGAGGTGAAATGGATGCCATTTTTTATCATATTTTTATTGCCTACCTCTGCAAAAGTTTTCAGACTTGGATCTACCTCTTAAGAATCTGAAATACCCAGATTAGAAAGAATTCTAGGAACAGGCAATAATACAGATGAGACTAGTAAGCATAATGTACTGAGAGAGACTGTAAGGAATAATATCTGCTGAAAGGGAAATATTCACAATATTTCTAATATGCAAAGAATACTGTATGGCAGTGACTATAATAATTAGAGTACCAAGACATGAAGACCCAGATTAAAATCCATGTGCATGCCTGATGTCTTGAGGGTCACTTGAGACTAATTAATTCCTTTCTTAATAAATATATTTTGAAGTGTTAATGAACATGCAAAACTGGAGAAATGAGGAAACATGTCTCCTTAATTCCTTGGAAAAGGAATGGAGTAAATTTAACACAAAAAAAATCAAGCCAATGTAATGTTTAAAATATGCACACACTGGTTTGAATTAGGAACTAAAAACCATACAAACAACCATGTTTATGGCTCGGTATTCTCAATGGTTTACTGTAAAGTAGAGAAAGTAGATTTAAATGGATTGAAGACCTGAAACTTTAAATTTAAGCAAAATTATAGCTGTTGGTTGGGTTGGGTGAATTAGGAGAATAGTGAATAAAGTTGTGGAATGTTTTTAGAAAGCAGCAAAGAGATGTAGTGATAACAATGGACATTTTATCTAGACTAGGGAGCTTAACTATGATTAAAACTATATACAAATGACTGTAGAATTCATGTGACCAAAGATAGGAGGACAATGAGAGATAACTCATATCTTTTTTTCTGACTGGTTCCTAAGAGAGCTACTAAAGGATAGCCACACGTCCACCCTTCCTCCTCAAAGGGCTAGGAAAGGACAGGAATGGTAGCATAGTTGGGTCCAGACATCACAAAATTGAGAAAAATGTTTTTAAAAACACAGCAAAGTAGAACCTAAGCCACCAGTCTCCCCCCTCCCCCCCCTCCAATACTCTACAATTCCTGAAAATTATTCCTAGGACTTGTCCTAATCAGTAACAATAAAACAATAGCAAAAGGAGTAAAAAGTATGAAAAAGAGGAGATAAAAAATTCCAACTGAAACATGAGGATAAAAAATTTAACATATCAGAAGATAATTTGCTTGTAAGAAAGCTGGAAATATTTAAGGCTGCAGCAGGATCAGCTTAGCAAACAGCCAAGATAGGCCTTCAGAAAGGAAGCTCAGATATTGGTGGCTTTAAAAGTACTTATTCAGAATCTGAAAAGGAGTGATCGGGTTCCCATGGAGAGTCAGCTTGCTTCTATCCTAATCCACAACTAATGAGGATTCCACACTCTTCATTTTGCCCTAGAAGATCCAGCAGTATCTTGAGATTGCAGTTGTTTCAACAAGACAGGCCATACTCCACATAACTATCTGCAGCATTCTGGATCTGCTGAAGAGTCCTCAGAATTTCTTCTGATGTATCGGTAGCATCTGTCATCTTTGTTGGTCAATGATTGACATCTGTCATCTTAGCCAAATCTGAAATTAGGCAAACCCTTGTCTAACCATTGCCACCATACTGACATCCACAGTTCATGATCCCTATTTCTAAAACCTACACATTCTAGGGTGGTGTTTCTCAACCATGGCAATTTTAAGAAGTGTGGACTTCAACTCCCAGAATTCCACCAGGTAGCAAAAATTCCCCAACTTTGTGGAATTTTGGGAGTTGAAGTCCATACCTTTTAAACTTGCTAAGGTTGAGAAACACTATTCTAGGGAAATGGAACCAAACCCAAGGCAGACTGAGCCTGTATTGTGAAACCGCTAATTCTATTAACAAGTGGCTCTCTGTTTTTAATTAAATTGAGCTTCATTTTGTTTCAAAGTTCTAGTCAAATTTAGAATAGAATAGAGCTGGGAGGAACCTTGGAGGTCTTCTAGTCCAGCCCCTGCTCAAGCAGGAGAAGCTATACCATCTCAGACAAGTGACTGTCCAGTCTCTTCTTAAAAACCTCCAGTGATGGAGGACCCACGATTTCTGAAGGCAAGCTGTTCCACTGGTTAATTGTCCTCACTGTTAGGAACTTAATTCCAGGCTGCTTCTATATTTGATCAGTTTCCAACCATTGTTTCTTGTCTTGCCCTCTGGTGTTTGGAGGATAGTTTGACCCCTTCTTTTTTGTGACAGCCCCTCAAATACTGGAATACTGCTATCATGTCACCCGTTTCTTCTTTTCTTTAGACTAGCCAAATCCAAATCCTGCAGCCGTTCTTCATATGTTTTAGTCCAGGCCTTGGATCATCTTAGTTGCTCTTTGCTGAACTTTTTCCAAGGTCTCAACATCTTTTTTGTAGTATGGTGACCAAAATTGGCTGCAGTATTCCAGGTGTGGTCTTACTAGGGTTTTATAAAGCGGTACTAATACTCCATGTGATCTTGATTCTATGCCTCTGTTTATACAACCCAGGATTGTATTAGCTTTTTGGGCAGCTGCTACACACTGCTGGCTCATAGTCAAGTGATCGTCCATCAGGACTCCAAAGTCCCTCTCACAGTTACTGTTTTTGAACCAGGTCTCACCCAATCTGTACTTATATCATTGGTTTTTCCTTCCTAAATGTAAAACTTTCCTTTTCTCCACATTAAAACTCATTTTGTTGGATAGGGCCCATTGTTCCAGTTTGTCAATATCTTTTTGGATCCTGAGTTTGTCTTCTGGGGTGTTGGCTACTCCTGCCAGTTTAGTGTCATCTGCAAATTTGATGAGTTCCCCTTCTATTCCCTCATCTAAGTCATTGAGAAGATATTGAAGAGTACTGGGCCTAAGATGGAGCCTTGTGGTACCCCACTGCTTACTTCTCTCCATGTGGATGTACTACCATTGAGGACTACTTGCTGAGTATGGTTTGCTAGCCAGCTACAGATCCATCTGGTGGTGATGTTTTTTCTATTCTGCCTTTTTCTAGCTTACCAAATAAATCAACAGCTTCTCAGAAACTGGATAGAAAAGAAAGTCTGTCCTTTTCATTAGATGATTTTGGGCAATCAGTCTCTTTTGACCCTACCTACCTCAGAGTTGTTGTTGCCCTAGGGAAAAACAGCAGGAGAGGGAATAATACATATATAATATGTGACCTTGAACTCCTAATGAAAGGCATGGTATAAGTCTAATAAATGCACTAGGTAATTTCTCTAAGCTGTTTAGCAGCAGTTAAATAACTCAAGAGATTGACTGGACCTTTTGGCATATCATACTGAAGAGCCATGTTACCAAACAGAAATCTCACAATAATAAAGATCCAGAATAGAAGTTCCCTTCACCTGATGGTAAGGTCCTTTGAACTAATTATGGTTTCCAAGTCAACACAAATACTGGAAAATACTTCACAGACTAGTCTCAACATGTTAATGGTCCTTCTTTCTGTTTCATGGGTCAATCCTGGACCATGAGATCGTTCAATATCATTGAGTGAAAACATGATTGTGGCAAAACAAGTCATAGTTCTTTGTGGTCACCAACACAATGGAACTGGGCTGATCACATACTCTAGCATGAGCTTGACTGACTTCAACTCAAGTGATTATCTAAGTCATAATCACTCTTATATCATCATTCCTCAGAGGTTCAGACAACCTATTTGACTCTCCAAAAGGGGGAGGGTTGCTTAGATAGGACCACATTAACTGTCAGGGTCATGTTTCTATTCTAACACTAGACTGAAGCTTCAACCAAAATTGCTTATGAAGGGGAAAAGAACATTTACAAGACCTTCAGGAAATCATGAAGATAGCAATAAAGTTCTGAAGAGAGCCATTCAGATATTATCTCTTATCAGTGTCAAAATGTAGGGTATAAAATTAGAAGTGAAAACAAAATAAAATTGATCTAAATATCATGACAAGCTTCTGCAGCTTTCTCCACATGTAACTCATTAGGTATGTCTGACTACAAATCACATCATTCCAATTCAGCACAAATAAGGACCATAGTGGGGGCTGTAAACACATTCAGAGAACATAAAGTTAATTTCACCTCTTCAATTCCTGCCCCATGTGAAGAAATATTGTAAAAACACAAAGTTGTGCAAATTTTGCTCACTATTTTAAATGCTTCTGCTACACTCTAAAGAGTTTCAAACGTTTTGATCAGACTACAGAGCAATTTAAACATTATTGTGCAAGGCAAAAATCTTCCTACAGGTCAAAATACAAGTCAAAATAGGCAAAAAAATGGTAAGAGAACATCTATCCACTGTAGACAAGTTCAAATCATCAGGATCAAATATACCAAAATTCTGAAGGAGCTGGCAGACATGATCTCAGAACCACTGAATTATATTGTCAACTCTACAAATGAGCATGGCTGCAGCCATTTTCCTTCTCACTCTAGGTTGCCACATAGAACGGAGGGAGGGGGGTTGCCCAGGTGCTTCGTTAGTCAAAATATTCTTTTGTCCCGTGAGAACCAAGGTCATCAGCGGCTCCTGAAATGTGGGACTGGGCGATGCATAAAAAGCCCGCCAAATAACCATATTGGGGAACGAAATTTCTTGCATAGTTTTATGGGTGGACATTTTACTTTGTATTGGAAAATTGTTACTTGTGTATTCCAACTTGGTTTCATTCTTGACCGTGACGATACTTTGTAACTAATAAACATGTTCTTTGAGGAATTTGCAAGCCTCGGAGTTCTGCTTTATTTGTCTTTGTCTGTCGGAACCATGACATATATGTTTTAAAGATTCTGCAACATCAGGGAACTACCAGAGGACTGGAAAAGAGCTGATGTGGTTCTCAGCTTCAAAAACGGGGGAAAAAATGGATCCAGGAACCTACAGACCAATCAGCCTGTCATCAATACCTGGGAAGATCCTGGGAAAGATAATAAAGTAAAACCTAGAAACAAGAAAAGCTGCAAAAACCTAGAAACAAGAAAAGCTATTACTAGAAGCCAACATGGGGTTGTCAAAAACAGATCATGCCAAACAAACCTTATTGCCTTTTTTGAAAAAGTGACTAAATTAGCAGGCTAGCTAAATGCTGTGGAGATAGTATACCTGGACTTCAATAAGGTATCTGACAAAGTAGACCACAGCTTACGTCTTGGTAAAATAGAGCAATGTGGGATAGACAGCATCACCACCGGATGGATTCATAACTGGCTGACAAACCACACTCAATGGGTAGTCCTCAATGGAACTACATCGACATGGAGGGAAGCATGAATGGGATGCTCCAAGGTTCTGTCTTAGGTCCTATACTTTTCAACATCTTCATAAACTATTTACGTGAAGGGATAGAAAGGGAACTCATCAAATTTGAAGATGACACCAAACTGGAGGGAATAACCACCACTTGAGGAGACAGGCTCAAGATCCAGAGGATCTGGACAGATTTGAACACTGGGCCCAAGAAGATGCAGTTCATGGTGCGAAAAGTAAGATCCTGAACTTACACAAGAAAAACCATATTCATAGGTATATAATAGGTGATAGCAGCTGCCAAAAAAGCCAATGCAGTCCTACACTGCATCAACAGAGGTCATGTGAAGTGTTAGTACCGCTTTATAATGCCTTGGTAACACTTGGAATAGTGTGTCCAGTTTTGGTCCTCACAATACAAAAAAGATGTTGAGACTTTAGAAAGAGTGCAGAGAAGAACAACAAAGATGATCAGGGAGCTGGAGGTTAAAGCATATGACAAACAGTTGTAGGAACTGGGTCTGTCTAGTCTAATGAAGAGAAGGACGAGGGATGACATAATAGCAGTCTTCCAGTACTTGAGGGACTGTCACACAGAAGAGGGGAGCAACCTATTCTTCAAAACACTTGAGGGTAAAGCAAGACATAATGGATAGAAACTTAACAAGGAGAGATCCAACCTATAATTAGGGAGAAATTTCCTGTCAGTGAGAACAATTAACTAGTGGACCAACTTGCCTCCAGAAATTGTGGATGCTCTATTGCCGGAGGTTTTTAAGAAGAGATTGGACAGGCATTTGTCCGCAGTGGTATAGGGTTTCCTCCTTGTGCAGGGGGGGTTGGATTAGAAGGTCGCCAAGGTCTTTTACAACTCTGTTACTCTGGGTTTCCCCCCCCTTGTTTCCTACATTTCGTAAGGTTATTTCCCAATTGAGGCCCTCACATAGCAAGAGCACTTAGACTTATATACCGCTTCACAGTGCTCTACAGCCCTCTCTAAGCGGTTTACAGAGTCAGCATGTTGCTCCCCCAACAATCTGGGTCCTCATTTTACCGACCTTGAAAGGATGGAAGGCTGAGTCAACCTTGAGCCGCCAAGAATTAAACTGCCAAACTGCAGGCAGCCGGCAGGCAGCAGAAGTAGCCTGCAGTACTGCATTCTAACCATTGCACCACCACAGCTCACATGCTTCAAAAAACTTGTTTTTTTTAAATGAGACCATCCATTTCATCCTGCTAACTTGCCCTTGTCCACCACCAATAGAAAGAACCTCAGAATTGTTTTGATGTGAGATCAGCTGTATCTCCTGATTATCTACAGCTTTGGGACCGCGGTGGCTCATGTGGTTGGGATGCTGAATCAGAAGACCATTGAGAGGTTGACAGCTCGGCAGTTCAAAACCCAAGGGGTCAGTGCCACATGCCGGCATGAGCTCCATCAATTTGTCCCAGCTCCTACCAACTTAACAGTCCGAAAGCCTACAGTGCAAATAGATAAATAGGTACCACTTCAGTGAGAAAATAGCAGCAACATGAAAGGAGCCCCCTGGGGCATCTGCTGGGCAATGGTGATGTCACTGGCTAATCCTTTCAACCCAGAAGCACAACACAAGTGTAATATTAACTGCAGTTTGCTCTTCTATTATCCATTGGCAAACAAAGTTGAATCATTGTTAGTGAAGAAAAATTTCAAAATACTTATGTAATGAAATCATATAGAATAATTTTACTTTGAAAATACACACTATAAATTCCTGGAGAAAAATGAACACAAATTTCCCAGAACAAGAATAAACAATGTTCTGCCTTGCCCTCAAGGACAAGCACTCCCTGGAAAGGAAAATAAGTTGTTGTATCAAAGTAATCTTGAAACTGATTTTACAGAACAGATCGCATACATACAATTTTAAGACTGAATTTTTTCCACTCTATTTCAAGCATCTTCCATATCTTTCCTTATAACTTCTTTCCATGTATCCTAATACTTCTTCATACAAGACTTATACTTTCTTTTCATGCAATGATATTCACTCAACTTTCCTTTTTCCTTTTTTATGTGTATCTCCCCAAGATTCACACTCAATTCTATCAAAATTATCTCCCACATTCAGATTCTCATCATTCCTTGTAGCTCTTTAATCATAAATAGCCCACTCAACCACTCTTTTAATTTAATATTCATTACCTTGTCATATGAATATTTATGCTTAAACCTCATTATTTGAAACAAACATATTTTCTAAACATATACTCAATCTCAATCACTATTCTCCTTCACTCTTGGGTCTTCAAATGGCCCAGCTGTATTTTCTTGCTTCATTGCCATTCATCTATTTATGTCACCCAGAAAAATATTTTCCCCCCTCTAGTTCAGATCATTTTGAAATGTTGCACAATTCTCCCAGAAGCATTTTTCCCTCTGTTATCATTTATTGCAATGTAAGATGCAACTATCGCCACCCTATGAATTTCTACACTGATACACACGCAGAAGTAATCTCGCCTTTAAGGCCAAATGCTCCTCCTGCACCACAACCTATTATGATTGAAGGGGAACAGCACTTTGAAATCAAGGAAACTCTAGACTCCTGTAGACACCATGGGGCTACCCAATACTTAGTGGCCTGGAAAGATATTCTAGCCTCCAAAAATGAGTGGGTACATAAAAAGCATGTTAGGGCCCCTAGATTACTTAAAAGGTTTCATGCTCATTACCCAGATAAACCTAATTAACCTGTTATTCCTTCTCTCTTTTGTTTTGTGTTTGTCTCGGCAGGCAGATTTTCCTTCTATTAAGGGGGGCAGCATGTCAGAAACCCCTTTGATCCTTCTTTTGGGACTCTGCCATTCTGGTGGGAGGGGGGAGGTTTTCTCTGCTGGGACAAGGGTTTGTGGACGTACTTCCTCTGCTTTGTTCCTCTGCAACTTTGATGTATCTCCTTGGATGTGAAGAGTGGAATGGAGTGTGCCAGGGGCCATCTGCCTTATCTCCAGACTGTTGCGAGGTCCAGTGAAGCACCTGGGAACCTTCTCTTGTCAGCTCCGGTTCCCATAACAACTTTGCACCTGTGGATTGGCTGGGAGTGACTGGACAGTTGGGCTCTGGGGTGGGGTTTTTGAAATGACTGTTTTAATGTAGCAATTTGTGCAGGAAATCTTTAGATCTTGCTTTGCTCTCTTGCTATCACTATCTCTCAATAAAAGTTCCTTTTGAAACACTGCCTGTTTCAAGAGTTTTGCTTTCTTGGGAGGAGTAGATGAGGTAGGACCTTACAGATCTCAAAAGTTGATGAATGGTAAGAGAACTAGGCGAACAGCAAGAGGTCACAAAATAGCAAAAGTTGAGCAGACTGAGAACTTGGGACATAAGCAAATACAGATAATTGCTTCCATAATTGCTTCCAGCTTTCCACAAAACTGAAGGAAAAGAATTTGTGATAAACTATATGAGAACTTACATTTTGAACTGGACAAATGACCACAATGGGGAAAAAAATCCCCTTGTCAGTGAATGCTTTTGGAAAGTGAAAAGACCAATAACACAATCATCTTCAATTAAGCAAACACTGTAGTTGGAAGGGCAAAAGGTTGTGCCAGGTGGCCTCAGCATTCTGTGCTTCTCATCTTACATGTGGCTTCCCCTTTCTTTCCCAATTTCTCTGTCTCTCTGCCAACTATGATTCAGATGAAAATACAGGTGTGGCACCAGCAGGTGCATGGATGGAGGCCAGATTTTACATCCTCATTCCATTCCTTCTCCTTTGCTGATTTCTCATTAACTTGAAACAAGCAGTGCAACAACTGGCAATAAGATCTTGACTTTCAACTATTAACAGACATATCATTCCAAAACCAAGTGATCATTTGTAGATATTTAATCCATAACTGAAGAGTTCCTTGTTGTTAAAGGTCAAACTTTGCACTACCTTGATGACTAGAATGCTACCAAGGTGTTTTCTTAAGCCATCTAAGGATATGAGAGCTGGAACACCCAAAATGCTTTATAGTTGGCCTGATCCAGCTTGACATTTCTATGACATTATTGGATGCTGTTATAATGAGCCACATTTTAGCCCAACTTCCAAAAAGTGGTATGCTGGAAATACAGGCATTGTTCCCCGTGTAGAGTCCAATCCTAATGTATGGATACCTAGGATTAAAAGAATTTGTTCACAAGGAAGTTGGCATTGGATTTGCAAGTGTAACAAAACAATTGATAAAAATGCTTTTTCTGGAAATCCCAGACAGAAATACAGGGACAAAACACTTCAACAGAGCAAAGTCTTGCCCCAATGTGACCCAAAGTCTCCCCAAAAGGAATAACAAGAGCATTGCCATTTAATGTTTAGACTCTGTTCTTCTATTTTGTTCTTTAGCATTTTAGGTCCTACTCTTCTTTGGTTGTTAGCAGCCACATCCCACAAGCATCCCAAGAATGCATTGGCGTCATTCTCCTTTCTTCCAGTGGTTTGGCCATTCCTTTGCTAATTTAGACCAGACCTGTGTGCTGGACGACCATTAATGAAAACCATATGAGATCATCCTCTAACCTTCCAGCACTCCAAACTACCCTCCAAATTCATCAAGAAGAACAGAAAGATTTTCAGCAAAGACTCTGATCTTTCTCATTGGCATAAAAAGTGCTTAAAAAGTGTTAAGCTGCACGGAGAGATCAAATGACACCCATTCTAGCCAGGCATTTATTTGCTGTGGGTTTTTCCTTCCCTGGATGAACTTCAGCCACTGATATGGTTCCTATGATTACCATTAAAAGGCTGCTGCTAAGTGAGACAGGTGTTAAGTGAGTTTTGCCCCATTTACATCCTTTCTTGCCTCAGTTGTTAATCGCACACAAGTCGTTAATAATATGGCTGTTAAGGGAATCTAACTTCCCCATTGACTTTGCCTGTCAGGTCGCAAAAGGTGATCACATGACCCCAGGACAACGCAACCGTCATAGATATGAATCAGTTGTCATGCACCCAAATTTTGATCATGTGACCCTGGGGATGCTGCAACAGTTGTATGAAAAAATGGTCCTAAGTCACTTTTTTCAGTGCCACGGGTAATGTCAAATAGTCACTACACAAAATGTTGTAAGTATTTGAGCTGCTCCAGTGCAGAAGGGGCTCTCATCTCTGGATCCATACAAAAGCTGTAATGTAGATTCTTGGACATGTGGACCCAGGCACTATCAGTTACAAGTCACTTATTATTATGTTGTGTGAATCCAACCAATTGCATCTCATTTAATACATCATGATCAAGCAAGTTCTGGGAGTTGAAGTCAACTCATCTTAAAGTTGCTGAGGTTGAAAAACACCCTTCTAGGTGGAGCTCTATTTATCCTGTAAGAAACCTGGGAATTAAATTATGCTGAAACAAGGTCTGGCCTGGGATCACTCAGGTCTGAAAAGGAAATATCCCAAAACTCAAGGGCTGCATTTTATTTTACTTTGGGGTTCCAAAGCATATTATTCTGACCTGGTAATTTAGCCCCCCTTTTTTACTGTTTTAATCAAAATATGCAGGCTACATCTACTACAGATCTGGCCTGACTATTTAAAATTTTATTTTGTTATTTTTAATATTTTTAAAGTAAAATGATTTAGAGTATCAAAAGTTGTCATTTTGCAACCAGCCTTTGATGACAGGGGCTACTGGCCCCCACCCGATGGTCTGTGGAGCCTGATGCACTCAACCCACCCCCAATCTCCCTCTGTTTTTCCAGCAACCATCCTGCAGAAAACTGTTGGAGGCAGAGTGGCTATGTGCCTCTCAGCAAGGAAGAAATCTTGCCAGTTGAAGAGGGTTTTGCACACACACACACACCCAAGGAGTTGTAATAAAACAGAGGAAGACTGATACAAACTCAATGTAAATAAACAGAGGAAGTTACCCTTGGAACACTAAAGAGAAAACTCCCAAACACGCTCACAATTTTGAAGAGTGAGTCAGTTGTCAATAATCACAACTCTTCTCTTTGGTCCAACAAGCCAGTCCCAGCCATGTGCCCCAGGCCATGAAATGGGGTGCAACCACTGCAGTGGGACTTCTTGCATGGAAAGAGCTCAGGAGCTCCTCCCTGTGCTGGGATGAGCACCTGTTTTTGCTATCCCTGGTTCTAGTTTCTTTTTGAACTGGGTGACCAGAAACAAGATTGAGGAGCCTCTGGCCCAGGAACCCCCAACCTCGAGGGATTAGTGCTGGCCTTGGGGCCCTTGATGGTCCAAAAGATCCATCTTGTCATTGACTTTTTAATATATAAATAAAACCATTGGCTAAGACAGAAGAAACCGTGTTTTCCTTGACACATTACAAGATAGGGGTGACAAACACTACTAACTTGGATAGCTTTAAAAGAGGACTAGATCAATTCAGGCAAGATGGTTATATCAAGAACTTTTAGTCTCAAATGCACAATGTGCACTTATTTAATACTTGAGCTTCAATTCATCTAATCATAACAACTCTGAGCAGTTTAAGAATACCCCAACATAGTAATTTGGGGGAAAACACAACCAAGTAGTTTTTTAAAAGCCGGGGACACATCCTCTATATTAGCGGGGCCCAGGGACCGGTTCCCTGGAGACAGGTTTTTCCGTGGACCAGACGGGGCGTGGTTTTGTGGGTTGCCTGCATCCTGTGGATGGGGCTTCGCTCGTTTGCATGGCCTGGTTTCTGGCATGACACGGCCTGGTGCGGGTCCATGAATGGGGGTTGGAGAACCCTGGTCTATATGAGCCTACTTCAGCTGAAAGGTCTTCAAGAGAGATTTGACTTGCTTCTGCTGGACATGCATTTGGGAAAAACACTGGAGGCCTTTTCTGGTCTTGGTGGCTGGGCCAGGATGACTTCATCTTATAGCCTGACCATCAGTGGTCAGAGAAATACCCTGGCTTTATACTTCATCCTAAGCTATGATTTTAAACTATAACTTAGCTTTCCTTGACCATGAAGTTCAGACTAAAACATAACAGCAATCTATAAAGTTGGATTCATACAGCTAAAGTTACCGGTAGCTAAAAGCAATAAACCATGTTACATTTAAAACTTAACTTCTACGATTCACTCAGTCCTGTCTGATGAAGGCATTTTTTTTTCTGAATTAGGTTTAATATGGCAAGTGTTCTTGTTTCTTAATGAATTTTTAAAAAAATTATTAGCACTCATTTAGCCAATTTTAATGTTTTAAAGCAATCTTACCACTTTATCCAAATTTTACTTATATTGTTAACTGCCTTGAGTAGAATTTGGATGGATAAAGGCACACATCCTGCCCCAGGAGCAATGGCTGGAAGACAGAAGGGAAAAGGCAGGGAAGAGAGGGGAGGGCTACAACTGCTGCATCCATCCTATAAACCGTAGAAGCAGCTTTCTGTTCTGCTACTTCATAATGCATGCTTTTATTAGAGTTCAATTTTCCCTTAAGGAAAAACTGCAGTATGACAACTTGGAAAACTGGCTTTTTAAAAGTCAGTTATTAAGTGCAAAAACAGCCTGGAATCAAATTTGGCTTTTGCAGATTATGAAGACACATCTATGGTGTTTTTCTTGGTGAGAAAACTGAAATGGTTTGCTCTTCCTTTCTCCTGGGATATTTTTTTGGCTTCTCAGTTTAGCCCACAGCCCTGGGGCTCTTCAATGGCCTCTTTCTCAACTAGTTATGAAGTTCAATCTGCTCAGAGTGTGCACTGATGATCCCCTTTCTGATAAGCCATTAGTCTCTTTCTCACCTGGGAAGAAATGTTGTGCTTCGTAATCTGGAGATAATCAGGGATTAAGGCAGGCAGGCACTCACATGAGCTGCCCAGGGCTAGTTCCACCCTCTCCTCTTTGTGGTCCATGGCCATCATTTCAACAGAACCTGGAAGGGCCTCTGCTGGTCCATGAACAGGAGTCTGGATCCCTGCAGGAAGCAAAGCATCCACCTTCCAAAGTGACTGGGCCACCAAAGACTTCCTCACGTTTTAATCAAACCATCTTTGTTAATGTGACACAAGGGGGAAATCTATGATGAGAACTTTGCCAAATTTAATTTAATAAAGAATAAATATAAAATAAATTATGACAATTCTTTTCTGACCTATCCTTTACTTTTTGGAGGGTAGCTCATGCCAGAGTACTCAAAAACCTAGTCTGGCTCTAAAGGCAGCAGCTGTCTGTACCCTAGCTAAATGGCACCTAAACAGGCAAAGAGTAGCAAATGATGTCACAGGAATGACTTTTTAAAAAGGGATTATTTTTGTTTTAGTTTTTGAGGGTTCTAAATCAGGTTAACATATACTGCCTTTCTTCAGTGGTTGTTCACCAAAGAAAAATGGAGGGACAACACGTGTGATCATCTCTATTTCTTGTCCAATGCCCTCTGATATCAATGGCCTAATTTCTGGGAAGGAGTGGCAGAAAATAATTTAGACAGCACTGTGCAGCCACAGGATGCCAACCTTCTATAAGTGAAGAGGCCTGGAAAAGATTCAGCAAGTGCAACATCCAGGTTTTTCATTATTGATGACATGCATTTAACTCACACCAGAATCTGCAGAAGAAACACAGAACTGTACTAGACCCAGTAATTTTCTGTTTTAGCAATAACAGCACCCAAAAAAAGCCTCCTTTGGATTTCTCCCAAATGAGGTGATGCAATCCTTGAACAGAATTCAGGTAAGGCTAATTCCCCAGACCTATGCTTGTCACTGATCAGCAGCTAGTTTCACCCAGGATCTCCATTATGCACCTGGAGCTGGAAAAGGAATTTCAAGGTAGGAGAAAGCCACCCAATTCTCTAAACCAGTGGTTCCCAACCTTTTCTATACCACCCACCCCTAGAATGCTTCTGATATATTCTCGCACCCCTTACAAAAGTTCAAAATAACGACAATGAATTATGCATATACACTGTAATTTTGAAAACCCAAGTTTTCACATACCCTGGAATATCATCTCGCACCCCTGGTTGGGAACCCCTGCTCTAAACCATCTGTGTGGATTTGAAATGACCTCAGGGCAGCTTCTTTGTTTTAACGGTAGAAAGGAAATAAAGCTTACTAAAACCCAGCTTTACTCAAGAATGAGATTGGAGTCAATAGCAGTGTCACTTGCCAGATAGACAAAATAAGACTAGCTGCTCTGTAGCTTAAACAGAGTACTTTGAATCCTGGGAATGAGTAGTTCCTCATTTGCTAATTGAGAACAAAAAATGGAACTAATTGATCATACAGAACAAGCAACAGATCACAGATATGCAGATCGCAAAGCTTTTTTTTAATCCATTTGCAAAACTGGAATGTCTTCCCATTTTTAGGCAGTATTATATACTACCCTCTTCTTTACTTACGAAGGCGCAAATGTACTTGAACCCTCAAATATCTGAATTATTTTAAACAGAACTGTAACTATCCCCAGGGGGAACTTTTCACAACCATTATCCTGTTAGATGACTAATATCGGAAGTGTACTTTGTAACATTGAAAAACTATATATTGAGTAAAAACTTTCTACAGCACATATTTTTTCTATGCTGACTCAATGAGCATCAATGAGATGTGAGTGGAGATTTGCAACAGAGGTAATAGAGATTATGGGAATTGAAGTCCAGCAGTACAAACGTCAAGGCCACCGTCCTAAGGAAAAGCCAGCTAAAATGGCACCAGTCACCAGTCTTTTGTTAAGAAGTACTTTTGTTAAATACTAATTATTTTTACCAAAAAGCTGCTGCTCAATGAACTTGATGGCTTATTTTTAATCATTTATAACAACAAATCCTTGGCATGATTCATTGTTGCAAGCTAGCATTCTGCCAATAAACTTCTCCAAACAATGGCTTTTCCACTGCAATTGCAACCAAGGTTTGTGGTAGAAGCATTTGCTGGTGTGGCAAAAGACCAATGGCTTAGATTCCCCATCGGAGCCACCACTCTGCAGGCCAAGCACAGCAGGGACCGGGCCTTGCCCACTGGACCAACCTTTCCAGGCCTGTCCTAGCCAAAATTCAAGGAGGGCCCTGCTGGAAAGAGCCAGACTGGTGTCACACCCTGCTGTGGGAATTCAGAAGCCACTTGGGGGGGGGGGGTGGAGCACCTGCCCCACAGCATTCTTCTCCCCCCTGCCCTGCCTCCCAGCCTGGGAATAGCCCAAGATGGAGCCTCCAGATGCATCCGGGAGGAAGTGCATGAGATGCCTCGAAGGACCGTCCACCGATGGCATCTGATGGCCGCTTGGACCTTGGTGCCCTTGACGCAGACTCCGGAGCGCACCGCTCCCAAAGAGCGCGCGGGGCATCCGGAGGTTCTCGCCTAGCTCAAGCTGAAAGCTCAGGCCTTAGAACAGAGGAAGGGAGCGGAAGGGGCCTTGTAGGTAGGTCCCTTTGCTCCGGGCACTTCGGTCCAGGCCCCCAAGATGGCTCCTGAGGCCAGAAGCCAGGGTCGCAGGAGCCAAGCACCGTCCTCCGGGCCCTCAACCGCCCGAGGGCCGAGGCCCCCTGCCCTGAAAGGCACAAAGGGCGTCCCCAGCCCTTCTCCTCTCGGGCGGCGGAGCAGAAATCCACGTCAACGCCCGACTCCCTCGCCTGGGATCGCCCCGCACCAAGCTCGCCAGTCGCGCCGGAGGCACCGGCGGCCGCGCTCAGCCAACCCCGGACAAAGCGCCACCGCTTCAGGTGCGCCCAGCCGGCCAAGCGCCGGCGGAGAAAAGCCCCCGGAGGGATGCCGCTCGCCTCACAGCCCGGCCGCTTCCCGAGGCGGAGGGGGTCCCGGCGCGGAAAAGGAAGGGAGACCTTCGGGAAGACACGAAGCCGGCGGCGCTCCCCGCCCGGAGGAAGCCAGCAGTCAGGCGCGGGGGGGCGAGCAACAAAAACCCCTCCAGGCCGATCGCGGCGCCGGCGAGAGGGAGGCGGGGCGCAACAGAGGCCGCCGGCGCGACCGAGCTCCGTCCCTCGCCTCGCTGGGCAGCGTCGGAGCCCCTGGCAAAAGCTCCCGGGCTGCTCCTTTGGGAGGGGAGTCCGCTTCGAACCGGCACCCCGCCCGCCAGTTTCCGCCAGGCGGGGAGCCGAAGCTCCGGAGGGCGCATCCGACCCGCCCTGCCCCGAGCGAGGCTTACCGGGGGCGCCCGGGACGGCGGGCGGAGGGAGTCGGCGCTCCTGCGGCCGGGACCAAAGCGGGCGGTTCAGCGGGAGCGCGGCAACGAAGCCGCCGCCGCCACTGGCGCCGCGCCCGGTCGAGAGTCCATCGCCGCCTCTGCAGGAAGCTCGGCCGCCCGGTGCCGTGGCCAGGCGGCGGCGGGCGGGAGACGTCTTCAGCGCCGCGCCCGGGGCAGCACGGCTGGGCAGCGGTGACAAGGTGGCCGAGCCCGCCGCCCCGGCGCTCCGCAGTGAAGCTCCCCCCGCTCGCAGCGCCAGCAGGGCGGGCAGGAAAAGATGCCCGCTCACTGGCCCGCGCCCGCCCCGTCGCGGACGGCGGTTGGCCGGCCTGCCTGCCAGTCCCGCCCGTTGAGAAAGGGGGGGCACCAAACAAGGGGCCTTTGTCACCGACGGGGAAGAGCGCTGGGCCGGGCCCCGGGCGCCCCCCGCAGGCGACGGACGGCGGCGCCCCGCATGGTCGGCGGGCGAGCGGGCGGCCGCCTGAGGAAAAGCCGAAGCGCCCCTTCCGTCGGCCCGCTGCCCCGTTGTCCCCGGGTCCCTGTTGGGTTTGCTGCGCCCGACACTTTCCCCCCGGCCCCCTGCATTCCCCTCGGCCAAAAGGCCGCTGAAACGCCCAAAGGTGGTGCGGATGGGCGCCTCCGGTCAAGGCTGCGGGGAGGACCAGACCAGGCTCAGCTCCTTAGCCCCCCCCGTCCCCGTCCCCCTCCCTCGGAGCCCCACTCTGCCGGGGGGGGAGGCAGCCCTCTCCGTTGGACCCTGGAAAGAAGGGCTGGACCGAAGGACGGAGGAGGCCGGGGAGAAGCCTCAAGACGTCTGTCCCAAATATCTGCAGGCGTCCCCAGCCTCTTACCTCACTCGCTGCACTCTCTGAGATGCCCTCAGGACCTTTCATCCCCCAACAGCCAAAGCAGGCCTATTCCCGACCTGAGGACCCGGTTGCTTTGCACCAAGAGTCAAAGAAGGATTTGCAAGGCAAGCAGGATGGGGAGCAACTGAAACCCTGCCCTGCTTTCTAGCCCCTCCTCACAGCCCCCCTGCAACAAAGCCAAGGGTGGAAAGAGCGAGAGATTCCTCAGAGGCCAGGCCCTCCCAGCCCAAGAAGCAGACGCCACAATTAGAACATTTCCCCCAGAAAGAGACTAGTTTCCTTCTTGCAAACATCATCCCTTCCGGACATTTTGATCCAAGAACATGCATGCAGGCCTACATTTAAAGCAACAAAAATGGCTGAGGACGCGCCTGTTGCTGGAGCTCATTAGCTCTGCTGAACTGTGATTTTTAAAACTTTTTAAAACTTGTGAAATATTCCACAATAACCATGGTAGATGAACTGGAGTGGCCAGGATAAGGATAATACAGAATCAGGGGACCCCAAATACATCTTCTTAACCATATTTTAGATCAAATAATTTCCAAAATAGTTGCATATTTTCAAATAATTTCCAAAATAGTTGCATATTTGGGCTACTTGACCTTTAATGTTCCTTTCAGCCCTATGATTTCTGATTTTATGACATTCCAGCTTCCCACATCAGAAACATTTCCCATCCTATCTGTCAGGATCTCCATCGTTGGCCTGGCGCCTTGCTGGTGTCCTGCCATCAAAGGGGAAGGGGGGAGGCATATGGGGCAATCCACACCATTGTATCTAATGGTGGGAAATGGGGAGGGGGAGCTGACATATGAAGATCACAGCTGTTCATACCGGTTACGCTGGGCATCTTCAAGGCCGCTTGCCCTGGTGTGAAATTCCAGCAGCCTAAACAACCCAGAGTTTCCCACATCTCAGCGATCCCGGATTGGGTGGCAACGGACCGGACATTGAAGGGTGGGATGGGGAATGTTGAGTTTGGCTCTTTGTATTGGTGAGCAGGAACTTCAGTTCCCGCCTCACCTTCCTGCAACCAACATCTTTAGTAAAAGTTCTGTTCACTTCAATCAACTGGAGTCTGCTTTCCTGAAATGATTGTCTTGGGCAGGTCTGACATTAGGCGAAACTACAATTTTGGTCAACGCGGAGAGGATATTATCTCTACCGTGGGGACTGCATACAATGTCAACTCAAGGGAGTGATCAAGAAGAAATTGAAGCCTGGGGAGAGGCATCTATGAGACCCCCTCCGGGAGGGCTACATCTCTCCGATTGGCTGGGGGAAGATGACCGGCTGAAACCCAGATGGTCCCTAGGGGTCAGAAGAAAAGAGTGGGAAGAGAAACCCAGGGGGTGACATTAACCCGTAGGGGCAGGGCAGCTGCTGACACAGAAAGCAAGCAGAGCTGGAAGGGCTGGAGGAAGAAAGTGATTAGTGTGGGGAAAGCGACTGGGCAGACTGGACGATGGAACAGGCCATAAAGTTCAAGTGGGGGACCTTCGGGAACCTCAAAGCACACCAAACCCTGGTTCGAATAGGCAACCTAATGTGCATCCACCCCCCCCAGCTGGCAACAGAACATCCATTCCGCTGTGATGGCCAGCACCTCAGCGAGCCCAACAATGGTGGCCGCCACCACCCTAGTTCCAGGTGTGGCTGCCTGGCAGGGAGCACTTGCAGGACCAGCCCCATGGGAAAGGAGAGCTGCAAGACACCACCCCCCGGGTGTGAGGTTTAACAGAGACCACCCCCCCCAGCCACTGGGATTCTTCCTGGCCCAGGTCTGGACCTACATGGTGGAGTATGGCCTGGAAATACTTAGTGAAGGAGCCAAGGTGAAATGGGAAAAGTCAGAGGAGGGTCCAGGGGCCCCAGGATCCCAGACAGGAGATGGAAACTACGTCTCAGGAACAAAAGGAGGTAACCCCTCGAATCCCCAAAGACTACCAAGACCTGCAGGATGTATTTAGTGAAAAGGGGTTGGACGCACTCCCACCCTACCGGCCCACTGACCGTTCCATAGAAATCCTGCTGGGAGCCAAATTACCCAAACCCAAGCTATACTCAATGACGCCTAGGGAACTGGTCAAGCTACGGACCTTCATTGACAAAAATCTAGAACGAGGGTTCATCCAACCTGCCCGACCCTGAGTAGCTGCCCTGGTTCTCTTCCGAGAAAAGAAAGATGGGACCTTCGTCTATGTGTGGACTATAGAGGGTTAAATGCTGTCTGCATGGAAAATGTTTACCCCCTGCCCCTAATGAAAAACATGCTGGCCCATCTGGCAAAGGGGAAAATCTTCACAAAGCTACACCTGTGAGAAGGATATTACCGAGTTAGGATCAAAGAGGGAGATAAGTGGAAGACCGCGTTCAATTGCCCCTTAGAGTGTTTTCAGTTCAGAATCTCCCATTTGGACTGCAAGAAGCCCCTGCAAGAAGCCCCCGCAGCTGATAAATGAGGTGCTGCACGAACATTTATACAAAGGGATGCTGATATATTTAGATGACATTTTAATCTATATTGGGATTATGGCGGAGCATGTCAGGATAGTACTAAAGAAACTCTGTGCTGCCCAGCTATACGCTAAACTTTCTAAATGAGAGTTCCATCAAAGCAAAATTGACTACTTAGGTTACTGCATATCCTACGAAGGGATAGAAATGGACCCAGAAAAAGTCTGTGTGGTACTGGATTGGGCTGCACCTCGCACTAGAAAACAACTGCAGAGCTTTTGGGGATTCACAAACTTCTATCGGCAATATATCTCCTCATTTGCACAAATCACCCCCCCCATTACGAACTTGTTAAAAACAAAAGGGGGAGTGCCCAAGCCCAGCCAGTCGCTCCAATGGACAATGGAATGTCAAGCGGCATTTGAGAAACTAAAACGCCTGTTTGTGGCCAAGCCTGTCCTAAAGCATCCAGACCCAAACACTCTTTTTGTCATCCAGACCGATGCCAGTGATGTGGCCGTGGGGGCAGTCCTCCTACAAAGAAACCAGGAGGGAGCCCCGCAACCATGTTCCTACACATCCAAAAAACTCACCAATACCAAGCGTTGGTGGGCTGTTTGGGGAAAAGGGGCATATGCAATGCAATGGGCATTGCTTACATGGAGACACTTCCTGGAGGGGGCTAAAACTCTTTTTGAGGTTTGGACGGACCACAAAAATCTAGAGGCCCTCAGAAACCCCTAAAAGCTGTTGTCCAAACAAGTCCGATGGGCGCAATACTTTAATCGCTTCAATTTCATTCTGAAATATTTCCCAAGAAGGAAAAACTTCCTAGCTGACATGCTATCTAGAATGGCTCAGTATAACAGCTCTAAACCAGAAATAATGAGGCCAGTCATTCCTTTCCACCAACTCACAGCACCAGTAACCACCAGGGCAGAAACAAAAGTGAAAGCCTCAAAAACATAAGGCATTGAAGCCACCTTAAAAGGAATCCTGGAGGGAGATGAAGGGTTCCAGAAACATAAGGATGAGTGCACCATGAAAGAAGGTTTGGTGTGGACGGGAGCTAAACTATACATCCCAAAAAGCCAGAGACTGTTAATTCTAGAAAAAAGCCATGGCTCTAAAACTGCAGGACATTTCGGATTCGTAAAAACACTCCATTTAGTCAAACGACAATTTTGGTGGCCATCGCTGAAAAAGGACATTGAAGGGTATGTCAGCCAAACAACGGCAAGGGAAAACACCAAAGCTTCTTCAAATAGTAGCAGAGCCTAGAGGTCCATGGAAAGAAATCTCAATGGACTTTATTGTGGAATTCCCTGAGAGCTCAGGAAATAGGGCGATCTGGGTCATAACGGATTTATTCTCCAAACAAGTACATTTCGTGCTATCTATAGGCTGCATGGGGCTCTGCAACAAACAATCTCTGATCACGGAGTGCAATTCATTTTGAACTTTTGGCAGGAATTTCTGGGACTTTGGGTGATCTTCCAGGGACTAAGCTCCAGTCATCACCCCCAAACTAATGGAGGGTGTCAATGGACCAATGGGGTTTAGGGCAGTACCTCAGATGTTATGTGAACTACCAGCAAGACAACTGGATGGAACTCCTTCTATTTGCCGAAGTAGCGTACAATAATTCCATCCATAGCAGTACAGGCTTCACCCCACTCAAAATGGCCACAGGCCAAGACTTTGCCTCAATGCCTGAATTACCCATGGTAAAGCAAGCAGGCAAAAACGCACAAAGCTAAGTACTTGCAATCCAGGCAACCTTCAAAAAAACTGGAGCCCAAGTATGTGGACCTTTTCCCATTAAACGCCTGATTAACCCAGTTACAGTAGAATTCAAACTCCCCAAATCACTCAGGCGCCTCCACCCGCTCTTCCACTGCAGTCTGCTGAAACCTGAGGCGCCCTCCCCCCTGCGCCCAATGCCACCACCTCCACCTGAGCCCCTCACGATCAAAGAGGAGCAGCACTTGAAGTCAGACATTCCCGCAAAATCCACAGGAGGGCCCAGTACCTAGTGGCATGGAAAGACTTTCCCCCTTCCAAAACAGAGTGAGTGGACCTCAGTCATGTTAAAGCCACCAAACTCCTTAAGTGTTTAGTTTGTCAATACCCTGACAAACTGAAATGATCTAACCCTATTTTTCCTTGTTCTCTCTCTTCTTTTGTAGTTTTAACGTCCCTGTCAAGGGGGGCAACATGTCAGGATCTCCATCGTTGGCCTGGCACCTTGCTGGCGTCCTGCCACCAAAGGGGAAGAGATGGGGAAAGCATTTGGGGCAATCCACACCTGTGTATCTAATGGTGGGAAATGGAGAGGGGGAGCTGACATATGAAGAACACCACAGATGTTTGTACCGGTTACGTGGGGCATCTTCAAGGCCACTTGTCCTGGGTGTGAAATTCCAGCAACCTAAAGAACCCAGGGTTTCTCACAACATCTCAGCGATCCCAGATTGGGTGGCAACAGACTGGAGATTGGGGAGAGGGATGGGGAATGTTGGGTTTGGCTCTTTGTATCAGTGAGTGGGAACTTCAGTTCCCGCCTCACCTTCCTGCAACCAACATCTTCAGTCAAAGTTCTTTTCACTTCAGTCAACTGGAGTCAAGAGTCTGCTTTCCTAAATGATTGTTTAGGGGCAGGTCTGACACTATCAAAATGCACAGTTCCCTTGGCCAGTGTAAAATCAAAAAGCTTCCAACTATTTTGTAAAGCAGTAGTTCTCACATTGTGTTTATTTCCACGAATCTTGGTTGTACGTTTGTTTTCACCCTGCATAAAATGGCTACTATTTCTTTTTATGCTTTCTTATGTGACTGGCTGATCCTAAGGAGCAAATCAGAAATGTTTCAACAGGCTGCTTCATAAAGCATAGAAAAAGTGCCAGTTTCTGCCATTGTTAAGGGGGGGAAAGCAGCTTTGGCAACAAACTTTCTTCCTTTCAATGGAAGGAAATAAGAGCGTGCTGAGGGTTTCGCTCAGGAAAGCTTGGTCTGAGGACTTGAGCCAAGCAGGAAAAGAGCAAAGAAAGAAAGCAGGACATCCCAGGCCTCTTTTGCCAAGTATTCCCCCCCCCCCAGCCTTCCCAAGCTATGGCACACTCCAAGGGCCAGCTAGATAAAGGAAGTTTGCAAGTTTTCCATGAATAGATCATGCTACAATGTCAGAATGCAGGAAACGCCACAGGAAGAGCTCTGAAAAACCACTCAGTTTCAGCCAGCTTTTCAAGTTACACAATGAAGTAAAAGATTACTTTGAGTCCAGAGAAAAGAACACAGAGCACAAGGATGACTTTGAAAACCATCAATCCAGGAGGCCCCCAAGGCTTTTTGCTTCTGATGCCACTGTCCAGAGGAATGCAGCTGGAAAAGAAACACCTCTGGTTAGGAAGAGGCTGGCCAACAGCTTTCCTTTGGGGTGCAGCTGAACAAAGGCACCCCAAAGGAAAGCAGCACAACTGCCCCACAGATTCACCTTCTCCAGCATTTTCCAGAGGGGGAAATGTTATTGTTTTTTGCAGCCAAATCAACCAACTCTTGCAGCATCTTAAAGATGAACATATGCCATGTAGCATAAATGTCTGTGGATTCTGAGTCTGACAAGTAAAATCCAACTGAATAGTGGGGAGAATGGAAAGGATGGGAGGCAAGCAAACTGCTGCATGAGGTCAGGCATAAAGCAACGGGGCATGAATTTGTACTCTGAAGAACTAGCAGTGCTAAGAAACCCCGCCCCGTTTCATCCAAGAGAATCTATGAAATCCTCCGATACAGGCAGTCCACAATTTATGACCGTTCACTTAGCTTAGCGACCATTAAAGGTTACCAGAGACCTCTCCAGGGCTACTAATGACCTGGATTCAATGTTCAAATGGCCACCCGGAAACCAGACAGCGCTGACAGCTGTGCGCAGCATCCCATGGTCATGCAACCACCATTTATGACATTTTTTTCGCCAGAAATCGGTTTTTACTTCCAACAAGTATGCCTTTTGCGGACAATGAATTCATTAAACAACTGCGGTGTTCGCTTTATGACTGTGGTATTCATTTAATGAGCAATAAAAGTCATAAAATCAGAGGCGGTCACAGTGTGATCTGTTTAACAACCAGCATGACATGACCATAACTCTGAGCACAGTTGAGAACTACAGTACCTGTAGTGTTTCTCAACTTTGGCAACTTTAAGATGTGCGGACTTCAAGCATGTTGGCTGGAGAATTCTGGGAGCTGCAGTTGTCTTAACATTGTCCTAGTGGAGAAATGCTGCTCTAACGCAGGGCTTTTCAACCGGTGGTACGCGTACCACTTGTGGTACATTAACAAGTGGCAGGTGATACGCAGCCCTGCTAGCCAAGTGTAGTGGGGGGAGAAGAGGGGGGGGGAGAGGAGAGGAGATCAAGGAGTCCAAGCAGGCCGGCCATGAGCCGATCTACAACTTCTGTGGCAGCCACCTGTGCTGGCAGCAACAAACAGGCAAAAAATGCAGCAGGGGAGGGGTTGCCCTCCAGGAGGAATGAAGAAAGGTAGCATCAGCTGGAGGTAAGACACGGAGGGAGATGGAGAGTGGAAGGATTCTTATGTGCTTTTGTGACTTTGAAGTTCTGGGATTTGTGCAATGTGCGTTTTTGTGTTCTTAAGGAATGTTTGGCAATTTCTATTTGGCTGATGTCTCCTGTTAGCTTCTATTGCTCTGCTATTGTTAGCTGTAAGTTTTGCTGCAAGGGATTTTGAAGTATTTTTTTCCTGAATGGATTTTGCCTGTAGCATTCCTTTACTTATGAATGGAGCCATTTGGGGAGGCTGCCTTAGCCGGCAGCCAATACATTTTTTTTCTTCCTTAAGTGCGGGCTGCGCTCATTAACTTTCCTTTCTAGCCAGTAGCTAATTCTTAAAGGGGAATATGCCTTTTTAAGCTAGTTCCCTCAGCAGCTTCACTTTTCTGTCTCTGGAGGCTTTTCCTTGTTTGATGAATATATGGAAGAGGGAAAATATGGGGTGTGTGTGTTCAAATTCTTCCTTCAGAAGGAGGTGGGCATGAGAAAGAGGGAGGCAGGGAAGGAGGGAGGGGGAGGCAGGGAAGGAGGGAGGGAGGGAGGGAAGGAAGGAAGGAAGTCCCGCCTTAGCTCTTGGCCACTAGCAGCCGTGCCATTGACTTTGCTTGTCAAAAGGTTGCAAAAAGGGATCATATGACCCTGGAACACCGTAATCATCATAAATGTGGATCAGTTGCCAAGCATCCAAATATAAATCACATGACTCTGGGCATGCTGCAATGGTTATAAGTGTGAAAATGGTCATAAGTCATTTCAGTGCAATTGCAACTTTGAACAGGTTTTTTGTTTTTTTTTTGGTCATCAAGTTTTTGACACCTTGCTAGGTGGTACTCGAATATTGCCATAGCCTAAAAGTGGTACAGTCGGTGAAAAGGTTGAAAAGCCCTGCTCTAATGAATTCTTGCTTCAAAGCTTTGCAGGGAAATGGGGGTGGCTACTGACTATATGCCCCCTTATGGCATAGGGCCTCATTACTTGGGGGATCCCTGGCTCTAATTTTTTCAGCCTATTTGGTGAGCTCTGGTGGAATGTATATATTATGGGCTCCTCTGACTGAGCACTGCCACCTTGCAGGACTCAGAGGCCGTGCTGTCTCTTCTCTTGCAACGCCTGTCCTCTGAAACAGCGTTCTCTCAGAGGTCCAGATGCCTCCACCAGATTAGGTTCAAAAGTGCTCCCAGGCAGACCAGACGACCCCTGGCATCCACATATACTACGGCAAAACAACTGCCAGATCTTAAATTCGTCATGTGCTTTGGCACTTCCAAGGCACCTGCTGTCTCGAACACTTTGCCCACAGGATCATCCCTTAAAGTGAGGCCACCTCGCAAGGGGAGTTCTGGCTGTTCCCCCAGTGCCTGGCTATTTTGTTTGGGTTGGGGTGGTAGCTGAACCCCAATTAGATGTGTCCTTTGTTTATGGTTGCCTTTGGGCTGCTCCCGATTACCCAGAGTTGTACAGCTAAATAAACCAATAGCTGAATTTGCAACTGTCCATTTAATCCCCCCAAATTCCCCAGCACTGCCTCTAATTCAACAATGTCACATTAAGGAAGAGAAACCTCTTGAGCAAATTATAAACTGCAGTCAGAAGCCAGGATGTCTGCTTCTTAGTTTTCTGGCACATCAAATGGATGCTTTCATTAAATTATCTTCCTTTGTTCCTAATGATCCGTAGTCTGTATGTGATATATATTTACTGTCTCAGTTACAAAACACGCAGCATTTAAATACAGAGCTGCAAAATCTCCTAACAAATTTGGGTGCAATCAGGCAAAATGGTGCTTGGCAATCGGCATTTACAACAGATGCAAATCCTGGAATTGTGTGATCATGATTTATGACATTCCCAATTGGCTTCCAACAAGTAAAGTCAATGGGGGAAGCCGAATTTGCTGAACAACTGTATGATTCATGTAACAACTACAGTGATTCACTTAACCACCATGGCAAAAAATCTTATAAAATCAGGTATGCCAGAAACATTAGCCCACCTGAACTGCTCAAGTGGCTGTTAGACAAATGCACGGATGACCGAATCAAAGAACAGCTTTTAGCCACAAAGGCTAAATGGAATCCATTTAGGAGAGGAAACAGTGAGCAACCCACAGGTGAGAATTCTTTTTGTGTGCCAAGCTCAGGATGATGATATTTGTTCAGTCGAGTCTGATTCATGATGATTTATGGGCCTGATATCTCCACATTTTCCAATCTTGCACTATTCCAAGCTCAGGAACTTCCTAGAAACATCTAATTAGCCACTGTTGGAGACCAGATGATTGACCTGAAGAGTCTTTAACTGAATCCAGCTGGGACATTTTCATAGAATCACAGCATTGGAAGAGACCTAAGAGATCATCAAGTCCATCCTCCTCCACAGTTTTAACATTCTACCTCTGTAAAACAACCTAATGAATTGGTTAGGTTTCACCTGAGTTTTCCTTTCCTACAGTCTAGGCTGGACAGTTGGCCGACCACTTCGAAGACTACAATGAACCCTACTAAAGGATTCAGACAAGCTTATCATCAAAAGAGAAGAGCAGTAAGGCTGAAACGGGAACTGAGCTCTGAAGAGAAGGAAAGCACTGGGTTTTTTTTAGCCTAGAGCATAGAAGACCATGATGGTGAGAAGATGAAAACCTGCTTCATAAACCTCTTGAAAAATGATATAGCCAGGACCTAACCTCAAGTTCCAGATGGAAAATAATGGATCGAAGTTACAGGAAAAGAGATGTCAATAGAATGTCAGTAAAAATAGTTCAAGTTTCATTAGATCCAATCTGCGATGCTTTAATTTGGGGTCCTGCATGGAACAGGGGCATGTAGAGGATCAGGCTGAGGCCGAGGGTTGAGTCAAACATACCATCAGTCTGGAGTGCCTACATCCCTGGAAGAGACCTGAGACCAACCCCCCTTGAAGTCCGTTAACTCTTATCTGGTGCCAATTTGCTTTAATCCTGTCAGATCTGCCATCTTTGGCTTGGTGCCTTGCTGGCATCCTGCCATCAAGTATTGGGGGGGGGGGTAGGAGAGGAAATGGGCACTAAACATGTATTGGGGTAGAGAGGAGAAACAGGGAGGGGGGAATGACAGGTTTGAGGGAAGCCAGAGGTATGAGAAACCAGCTGGTTCCAGTCTTCAAGGCCATGAAGCTTAGTAACAGCATGCGAATTGCACCAAACATCCGAGCGGTTCCCAAAACACCTAGATGGCACATCATTGTTAGAAGATTTTTTTTTAAACTAGACAATCTGTGATCTGCTGAGTCATCAGTTCAGAGATATTTCCTTCCTCAAAAGCAATGGAAAAGTTTTTAAGGTGCTGCCTTCACTAGAAAGGTTCTTAAAAATTCAGGGAGATAGTCAGAGATGCGTCTGCCTTGAAAGTTGCCCATGCTAGTATCAGCACAGGAAATGTTTTGTGACATGTTGTATTATGTCACGAACTGTTTTATGATAATTTTTATGTTTTATAAAATTTGGAAATTTCAAATCCACAAGAGTCATGGGTCTCGGATTTTGAAGTAATTCTGTAAGTTAGCCCATTTGAGGTACTTTGATTTAAAAGATTTTGCTCTATGATGTACTCTTTCACTCGGTTAAAAGTTACAGAAAAGAGAATTTTAGTAGTACATAGATGTGATATCTTTTGTGGATCTCAACCCATATATCTAGAGGGAAGGGATTACTTTTTAGGTATTTTAGGCATTGGGGTGGGGGTGGAGAGAGAGGAGAGAGTTTACAAAAACCATCTGAGGGACCAGCTCTCCTATGAACTATAAACCAGTCCAATTATTTAGGTTCACAGACATCAGAAGAGACTCCTTGGAGTTGCTAGAAGCAGTGTCTACGCCTTGGCTGAGCAATGCATTAATTATTGCTTGCTGGAATACGGAGTCAAATGCCTTTTCATAGTCACAGGGGCATGGTGTACTCATTGTGCCTTTCAATGATTTGCTGAACAAACTGCATGTGATCCATTCTGCTTTAGCCATTTCTGAACCCTCCTTGCTCCTTTGGCTGTGCATCATTTAATGTTCTCAATATTCTTTTTCCTATTATCTTAGTAAAAACCTTGTAGATGGCTGAAAGGAGGCTCATTGGGCAATAGCTCTTTAAATCATCTTGGGCCCCTTTCTTGTGTGTAAGAATCACTTCAGCATTTTTCTATGCACTCTCCCAGTATTTTGCTAAATCTCCCCTCATTCACCAAGTTGTTCACTGCTACTGCTGGTTTTAATTTGGCCTTGGTAGGGACTGAATTGTTTTTACCCTTACGTTTCATAATTTCTATTTCTTCTGGCTATAAGTTGCCCGAAGTGTTGCATAAGGAGAAAGGGGAGATAATAAATGAGTAAACAAACCGCAAAAGAACCCAAACTGCTGGCAGGGAGAGCTGTATTATGAAGCGCAGAAAATAGGCTCCCTGTTTAGTGCCCGAGGGAGGCTTCCCCATCCCAGGAAAGGGAGAACGGAGACCTCGGTCGCCCTCAGGCCTGGCGGGCGGAGGGTCGGAGCGGGGAGGGAGGGGGCTCCGCGGCTGCCCTGGCCTTCTGCTCCTCCTGGCACGGGATGGCCCTCTCCGGGTGCCCCGGGCGAGCTTCCAGCCTCCGACGCCCAGAAGGAAGGGGCATCCGGAGCGGCGGGCCAGGAGAGGCTGCGCTGCTCCGCCTTCCCGCCTCACCTGGCAGGTGCAGAAAGTCCGGGACTTGCGCGCGGGGGGCGAGGCGGGTCTTTCCAGCCTCCAGTTGCAGCTTCCCGCCTTTTCTTTTCCGCGCCGAAGATCCCCAGGCGCCCCCCCTCCCCACCGCCCCGCTCGAGGGAAGCGCCGGCCCCGGAGGGCGCCCCAGAGACGCGCGCCGACCCTCTGCGGCATCTCCCCCGCCCCCCCCGGGGCAAAGCAGCGCGCTGGACCCGCAACTCCGAGGCCTTCCGCAGAGGCAAGCCACGTATCCAGCGCCCCGCCCCGCCCGGCCCTCCTTACCGCGCGCCTCCGGGCTCCAGCGCCGCTTCCCCGGAAGAGACGTGGAGAGGCGCCCGCCACGGGAAGCCCCAGCTTTCACCCGCCCGTTTCAATCAGGATTCCGAGCACGCCTTGCAAGGCCAGATGTGCCGCAAAGGCCTTCGGGAAATGAAGTTTCCCTGTTCCGCGCTGGCCTCTCCCAAGGCGGCTTTTATCTTTGCCAGACTTTGCAAGGTTAGCGTTGGGGTCTCCTCGGTCCCCGACGCGCTCCTTTTGCCCACCCTTCGCGCTACAGTTCCAGGCGGGGAGCTGGAGGGCGGGGGAAGAGGCGGACGGCCGCGCCAGATGCCCCGGACCCACCGGGCGCTTGGCGAACTTGAGCCCCGGCGGGCCTTCCTGCCTCCCGCCGATCGTTCTGAGGCGTTTTCCTTCCGTGGGCTTTTTTAGGACGAAGTTTTTTGTAATAGTATTCTAGCAGTGCTATCAGCGGTAGTCTAGGTTTTTAAAAATCTGGCTGTATTCTCAGTTATTTTTCATTAACTTGAGGACTTGTTTGAACCAACGTGCAAACAGGTTTACAGACACAGCTTTAATACCATTCTTTCACAAAGACAGTGTCAAATAAAAGCAGACAGGAACAATTTTTGCCAGCTGTAAAATATTGTAGTAAAAATGCTCAATATAAGTGAAGCCACTCTTTCCAGCAATTGAGGTCCTTCTCTCTACTGAAAATTCTGGGTGTTTTGCTTTTATTTCAAGCACATCCCAATCCCTGCAAGAAGACTTGGCAGCCCATGAAAACAGATGGAAAGGCCTGGTAGAAGGGAGAGGCTGCCACTGGGGGTATTTTGCCACTTTTGACTAACAAGTTTCAGTTATACAAGTCCTTTCATACTCCCACAAACCTTTCATATGCCAACATCCCAAATTGTTTCAGCAGCCCAACTATTTCCTCCAAAGATAAAATCATTTTATTTTGGGCAATGTATACTTAATGGTAAATCTATTTTCAGTCACTGAAGCTCTATACTAATTATTTAATTTAAACACGTGTAAAAGGGCAATTCTACTTCCCACATTTTTGAAAGTGATAGTTAAAATTTTATTCACCCTCCAAATAAGGCATCACATTGAACAAAGGTTGTTATAACACTCCAATTTACTTTTGTGGGAAGACTGAACTACCGAAGTAATTTTACCTATTATGTAAATAAAATCAGATATTGCTAAAAAGCTTCTGACTGGACATTTTAGATTTCACAATTTATCTGCTGTACAGAAAATAAACCAACTGTAGTTCATCTATTTTTAAAATAACAGTGGCAGTCACCAGCAGACTTGGGAGACAATTTGTTTACCCTGCACATACTTTCCATAAAGATTGTCCTATCATCCAAAAAAGAGAAGTTAAAAATTCTGTACACACATATGTACTTTCTCGACATCTGAAACTGTAGTGTCAATGTTTTAAACTGCAATCATCAGAGAAAAGCAAAGAGAATAATCTGAATATTGCTACAGTTCCTCAGTAATTGGCCATGATTCAAACTCTTTAAGTTTTTCCTAGACATGCTAAGGATAAACTACCTTGGTTAGTCCTTAAAACAATTCCTGGGAGATGTTCTAATTACATAAACTTTGTGCTATGTGGTGAAATTTAGGAAAAATATACTCAAAAGGAAATATTTCTACTCACACTTAAACATTTATTTGAAAGCTTACATTAATATCCTGAAATGTATGTTCTTTGCTTGCCTGTGGATTGTGTGAAGCAGCTAATGCACCACTGGGTGATTTTGAAAATCTGACATTAGGGAATTCTGCCTCTTTTAAAAGGGTAAAATATAAATATGTATATTGTAGAAATAACAGAAACTGTTTTAGCAATACAGTATTTCAAATGAGATAGCAACAGACAAATCGGTGTTACGTAAACTGTCATCTTTACAGAACAGACACCTGATATCATACTTTGATTCCGCTTGCTTCCAGTTTACACCTTGCATTCTCCTGCTTGAACAGATATGAAGGTGGTGGAATATCTACTTTAAATGCTGGCATACAGGAACAGTCAGGGAAGTGGTGTTTATTTATTCCACGTTCTATGCATTACACACTGCTCAGAGCATCGACACCTGGAAGAACTTTACCTGCACATAGTTGAAAAGACACAAACATGAGTAACTAGTTTTAGCACAGCTCAATGCATCATCTCAGATTAGAATCAAAGGTCCTCCCTCAACTCCTCACCTCCCAGAGGTCTTTACTTTCTCTTGCTGAAGTGTTTAGAACTCTGGGGGGGGGGATTACAGAAAACTTCAAGGATGTTTGCACAACTAATACAATCAGTAGTGAACTTCAATGATAGATTTTCATTCATGAGTTTTATATTACCCAGGATTAGAAGACACATTAACTCAAGAATTTGAATTAGCCATCCCAACTGATAACACCTGCCATGGACCGATGTTATGCTCATGAAACCTTTAAAGCAGGACAATAAGACTTTCTATTTTTATTTCCCACGAAGGAGTAAATATGTTCTTTTTGTGCATATGGAGCAGAAGGAGCAACGAAGAGGCAGCCCATATATTCATTTCAATGGTCATCTATTTCTGGTTTGACTTTGCCCACTGTGTAGCAATGAACAGAGAAGGTGGCTTTCAAGAGAGAAAAGACAGCCTATCGCTGAAGCATCAAGGACACCAGGGAGATATTAATCAGAAAAATTTAACCCAAATTGAGCAAATTAGATGCTGCACCAAACGTACTTTAAAATGACAAAAATAGAGAGAAATCTATTTATTATCTGTTCTAAAAAAGTCACACCCTAATTCTCATATTCTTTAATAATGTATTTTAGGGAGTTTAGCTAATGTATACCTTTACCAAGCATGCTTTATACCCTGAGGAAATTTCACCATCAACGTTTAGAACCACTTAGGAAAACCTACATTTTGAATGCTAACAGTCTAAACTAAAGAGGACATTTCACTTTCATAGGCTTTCTCTGTAAGTGCACATTCTTTCCCCTTTGGTGTGGATTCCTAGGCAACAGAGACAAAGAGCCTGTCCAGCATGGCATTTCTGGAAATAATAGTGGCAGAAGACTTTAGTTTGGCTTATTTTTCAGACAGTAAGTAAAGGCAACAGAAAGACAAAATGTGTATCTATTGGGAAACAGCTTAATTACTAGAAGAAATAAAATCATTTGCAGAACAATGCAGCCCATAAAGATACAACTATAATTCCCCCCCCCCAAGATGACAGCCAACAAACTAGGAATCCTGTAGCACCTTGAAAGTCATATATTTAACTCTGTGATAAATTTTCATTTTCAGATGCAAATGCAGTACACCAATAAAAACCCACTCCATAATAAATCTGTTCGTGCTTGAGATTCTACAAGGATACTTTTTGTTATAAATACTTTTCACTTTAAAATGTAAGTTTTGGATGATACACAGCTAACTGGTAGAGTTTCATGGCTGTGATAGCGAACGGTAATCCAGGCTCATGTTTTAGACTGGGCTCAGTGACTGTACAAAAAAGTTCTGAATATTTTTAAGAAACCAGTTTTATCATCTTGCTTAGGCAAAGCACATATGCCTAAATTAAGTACGTATAAGAAAATCAATAGTTTAATATTTTCTGCACAAAGTTGTGGCTATATGTTTTTCCTATCAACCATCTAGACCAGGGGTGTCAAACTCAATTTCACTGAGGGCCGCATCAGCATTACGGTTGCCCTTGGGGGGCCGGGTGGGTGTGGCCAGAGTGGGTGCAGCCTACTGGGTGGGTGTGGAGTGGGCGTGGCCTACTGGGTGGGCATGGCCAGTTCTACATCATTCCCGTCAAGGGTGCTTGTGGGGGCCTGGGCAGGAATGGGACAGATCTGAGGGTCTCTGGCAGAAGGGGGTGGGACCGGGGCAAGTGCCAAGGCATGGTCGACCGGGGCAAGTGCCAAGATGGCCACCACAAAATTGTACATTGGCTCCCGGCTGGCCTGGGCCAGGGCCAAGGCAGCGGGGGCCGTTCCCTCACTGTTTCCAGGATGGCTTCGCGGGCCACATGAAACCACTTTGCGGGCCGCATCCGGCCTTGTGTTTGACATGTCTGATCTAGACCACAAGAGCACTAGTAGCTTTCAGCCCCTTCATGGATCAAGGCCTTGTCATGGCGAAAGCGCTTGTGCAGCTCAAAGAAGCTAAAAGCTAAGCCACGCAGGGCCACCCAAGACGGTCAGACAATAGTAGAGTTCTGACAAAATGGTGATGTGGTTCCCATCTTCAAGAAAGGGGAAAAAACAGACCCAGGAAACTACAGACCAATCAACCTAACATCAATACCTGGGAAGATATTGGAAAAGATAATAAAAAAACCAGATCTGCGAACATCTAGAAACAAAGAAAGTTATAACTAGAAGCCAGCATGGGTTTGTTAAAAACAGATCATGCCAAACCAATCTTATTACATTCTTTGACCGAGTAACTAAATTAATAGACCAGCGAAATGGTGTGGACATACTTAAGACTTCAGCAAGGCATTTGACAAAGTAGACCACAACCTACTTCTTGGAAAGCTAAAAAAAAGTGGGGAAGAAAGCATCACCATCAGATGGATTTTTAATTGGCTGACAAACCGTACTCAACGAATAATCCTTAATGGTACTACGTCTATATGGAGGGAAGTAAGCAGTGGGGTACCACAAGGTTCTGTCCTAGGCCCAGTACTCTTCAACATCTTCATAAATGACTTAGATGAGGGAATAGAAGGGGAACTTATCAAATTTGCAGATGATACTAAGCTAGCAGGAATAGCCAACACCCTAGATAGGCTCAAAATCCAAATGGATCTTGACAGACTTGAACACTGGGCCCTATCTAACAAAATGAAATTCAATGTAGAGAAAAGTAAAATCTTACACTTTGACAAGAAAAAACCAAAATTAAACGTACAGATTAGGTGAAACCTGGCTTAACAGCAGCAACTGTGAGAGGGCACTTGGAGTCTTAGTGGACAATCAATTAAATATGACCCAACAGTGTGCTGCGGCAGCCAAAAAAGCCAATGCAATCCTAAATTGCACTAACAGAGGGACTGAATCAAGATCACATGAGGTACTAATACTATTCTATAAAGCCTTAGTAAGACCAGACCTAGAATACTGCAACCAGTTTTGGTCTCCACACTATAGAAAAGATGTTGAGACTCTGGAAAGAGTGCAGAGAAGAGCAACAAAGATGATCAGTGAACTGGAGGCTAAAACATATAAAGAACGGTTGCAGGAATTGGGCATGGCTAGTCTAGTGAAGAGAAGGACCAGGAGACATGATAGCAGTGTTCCAATATTTGAGGGGTTGTCACAGAGAGGAGGGGGTCAATCTATTTTCCAAAGCACATGAAGGCCAGACAAGGAATAACAGATGGAAACTGATCAGAGAGAGGTTCAACCTGGAAATAAGGAGAAATTTTCTGACAGTGATAACAATCAACCAATGGAACAGTTTGCCTCCAGATGTTGTGGGGGTTTCATCACTGAAGGCTTTTAAGAAGACTGGATGCTGATGTCACCACCGGCCTTGAGCCAGGCATCAAAGGGGCCTTAGGAAGTATTACCAACAGCAAAGCCAGCAGAGGTGACAGTATTCCAGCTAAGCTTTTTAAAATCCTAAAAGAGGATGCTGTTAAAGTGCTGGATTCAGCTAATTTGGAAAACTCAACAATGGTCACAGGATTGGAAAAGGTCAGTTTATGTTCCAATCCCAAAGAATGTTCAAACTACCGAACAATTGTGCTCATTTCACAGGTCATGCTCAAAGTCTGGCCAGCTAGGCTTCAGCAACATGTGAACCGAGAACTACCAGAAATACAAGCTGGGTTTCAGAGGATCTAGAGATCAAATGGCCAACATTCGCTGGATTATGGAGAAAACCAAGGGCGTTCCAGCAAAACATCTGCTTCTCTCTCTCTGCTCCGTTGACTATGCTAAAGCCTTCGATTGTATAGATCACAGCAAACTATGGCAAGTTTGCAGGGAGGATCAGACGACCTTACCTGTCTCCTGAGAAATCTGTATGCAGATCAAGAAGCAACAGTTTGAACCAGACATGGAACAACTGATTGGTTCAAAATAGGGAAAGGAGAACAACAAGGCTGTGTATTGTCACTCTGCTTATTTAACTTATATATGCAGAGTACATCATGCAAAATGACTGAAAAGGGTGTTGCAATGGCCCAGTCAAAGTCCAGACCTCAACCTGATTGAAATGTTGTGGCAGGACCTCAACAGAGCTATGCATAAACCACTGCCCACAAACCTCAATGAACTGAAACAATGTTTAAAAAAAGGGGGCAAAATTCCTCCACAACCTTGTGAAAGACTGATAACTTCAAGTTATTGTTGCTAAAAATGGTTCTACAAGCTATTGAATCAAGGTGTACTTAGTTTTTCATACATGGCTTCCATTTTACAAAATAGATGATGACATGGTGTAATATGTCATGTGTTGTTCATCTAAAGTTGTATTTATCTACTTTTTAAGAACTCCTAAGGATCAGATGATTTTTACTATGTCCTGATATGTAAAATCACAGAACTCAAAGAGGGCGTACTTTCTTATTTACATGACTGTAGAAGGGGAAGAAATGGAAGCAGTGACAGATTTTATTTCCTTGGGCTCCAAGATCACTGCATACGGTGACTGTAGCCATGAAATTAAAAGACATTTGCTCCTTGGGAGGAAAGCTATGGCAAAACTAACATCATACTGAAAAGCAGAGACATCACCTGGCTGACAAAGGCCCATATAGTTAAAGCTATGGTTTTCCCAGTAGTAATGTATGGCTATGAGAACTGGACCACAAAGGTGGCTGAGCGCCAAAGAATGTATGCTTTCAAAGTGTGGTAATTGTGGGGGTGGAGAAGGCTCTTGGGAGTCCCTTGGACTGCAAAGAGATCAAATCAGTCAATCCTAAAGGAAATCAACCTTGACTGTCTCTTGGAAGGACAGATACTAAAGCTGAAACTCAAATATTTTGGCCACCAAATGAGAAGGGAGGACTCATTGGAAAAGACCCTGACATTGGGAAAGATTGAAGGCAGAAGGAGAAGGGGATGGCAGAGGATGAGATGGTTTGATAGTGTTATTGGTGCAATGAACACAATTTTGGACAAACTCCAGGAGGGAATGGAAGACAGGGGCGCCTGTCGTGTATGGTCCATGGGGTCACAAAAGGTCAAACATGGCTTAGTGACTGAACAACAAAAAAGCCTTTGGCAGGAGCAGTGCTTAAGGCAAGCTACAAAAAACTTGCTATTAACTTATCGGGGGTATAATTTTGTTTTTAAAAAGAAACCCATTACCTTCGAGAAGTTCCAGACTGGCTCCACCTCCGGTACTAACGTGGCTAACTTTATCTTCAGTATTCCATTTAGCACAGCAGGTAGCAGTGTCTCCTCCACCTGTAAAATAGTTTGGACTGTTTGGGAACACACAACTGGGCTAGTATCAAAATGTGCCGTTTAAAACCATTTAAAATAAGGGTCAAAGCGACCCACTTCCAGCCAGGGGTTCTCTCCATGTAGCACTCCAATCATTCTTTGCCAGTTGGGATATATTGTACAATCCAAAATACTTAAAGGGCAACAGAGACAGGTAGTTCAGATATCACTGAATTTGCCAATGTAAGGCAAGGCCTTCTGTTCCTTCCGTGAAAGGAAAGACATTATTCAAATTGACCAAAAAGGTAAGAATCAAAAATTGGCACCCAGAAGAACAATAGAAAGATTTGTACCGATAATGGTGATACAGCCTTTGCTAGTAACTTCCACCACTTTATCCATCACGGCTTTGGTTCCTTTGGCAAACTTCTCCCACTCAAAGACACCAACTGGACCGTTCCACACTATTTGCTTGGCTCTGCCCACAGCTTCGACAAAGAGCTTAATGCTTTCAGGGCCACAATCCAATCCCTAAGGCCAAGGGAACAAAGGAGACCGACCGTTCAGCCCTTCCTCCAGAAAGCGCAGAGAAGGAAGCAGCCTAGCAGCGCTTTCTGCCACTCACCATCCAGCCTGCAGGGATGCCAGAGGCCAATGTCGCTTCCCCAGTGTTAGCGCTCTCATCAAATTTATCTGCAGTGATAAAGTCAACAGGCAAAGTGATCCGGACACCATTCTTCTCGGCTTTGGCCATCAGATCTTTGACTATTTTTGATCCTTCTTCATCAAACAAAGAGTTACCAATCTGGAAGAAAAGAAGATGGCACATTCAATAGCAGATAAATGGTGGTACAAGCTGCAATAAAATCATTGAGTGCCACAAAAGAGCCTTGCAAATATGTACCGTATTCTTAAGAATGAAGTGAAGGAAAAGGGGAGAATATGATCAAAATCTTTAAATACATTAAGCGTGTGACTAAGGTTCTAGAAGGCAGTATTTTCAATATTAAGCAAAAATCAAGAACAGGGGAGCATAACCTCAAACTGACAGAGGGAAGTTCAAAAGTAATATTAGAAAGTATTAGTTCACAGAAAGAGTAGTGGAAGATTGGAACCAACTTCTAGTGGTTCCAATCAGTAACTGAGTTTAAACGCATGCCCATCATCCAACAAAAATTTAAAAAACTCAAAAGGCAGATTTGATGGACCACTAGGTCTTTTTCTGCCATCAAATATGCCTATGAAGATTCTCAATTATGCAGGTCATAGTTGTACCAAAAGTGGGTTTTATTTTGAAAAGGCAGTTGGACTGATTTTTGAGGAAAAACAAGACGTTTCGCTTCCTATCCTGGAAGCTTCATCAGTTGTATTGGATGCTGTGGAAGATGGAAGGACAGTTATTGATAGTTGAGATTAGCTGGTGGGAGGGGGAGTCATAGGTTCTGACAGGATGGTGGGAGGGAAAAATGGAAAAGGAAAGTTTTCCCTCTTTGTGGATTTTGGGGAATCCATATATTTTATAAGAAAATGGTCATCAACTTCCTGCAAAAACTACCTAAGGACAAATGCCATTGACAAGCCGCAATACTTCCGCCTTTATCCTGGGGAAGCCACTCCATGCATATATGAATTCCCCCAAATCCACAAAGAGGGAAATCCACTCAGACCAATTGTCAGCAGCATCAACTTTTGTCACCTACAAAACTGCAAAATATCTAACCATCTTACTAGCTCCTTTGGTTGGCAACACCAACCATCACACCAACAACTCACAGGACTTTGTCAGCAAGGTTTGGAAACTAAAATTGGATCCAGATGAAACTATGGTTTCTTATGACCTCACTCTTCACCTGCATTCCAACAACTGAAGCTGTCACAGCAGTGAAGAAACATCTGCTTCAAAACTAATCTCAACCCATACCACATATGTGCCATGTTGGGCCTCTGTCTGACCATTACCTATTTTAAATATAATGAAGGTTTCTACAAACAAAAACACGGTTGTGCTATGGGTACACCTGTGTCCCCCATTGTGGCAAATCTTTACATGGAAGAGGTAGAAACCAAAGCCCTAAACTCATTCCTAGGAATTTCACCAACTCACTGGGACAGGTATGGGGACAATACTTAGGTCAATTTTAAAACACAGGAAGTGGAAACCTTCACCAAACACATCAACTCTGTGGACAGATACCATCTTCACATGGGAAGATGTGAAGGAAAACTGTCTGGCTTTCTTGTGTACATTAAGGAAGACAGACGCCTTAATATTGAAGTTTACAAAAAACCAACACACACTGATCAGTATTTGCATTTGAATTCTCACCACCCACTAGAACACAAATTGGGAGTGTTCCAGCAACAAATTTCGGCTAATTACAAACTTATACTTGAAAACATTCTTGAAGCTACTGAGATAATTAAATCTAGACTGAAAGACAAAGGCACCAGCTTAAACCTACAAAATGAAACCCTGATTGCAACTAAAGAACCTACAACCCAAAAAGCAACAGAAGCTGAAGAAAGTAATAGCAAGATGGAGGGTGTTAAAGATCAACAAGTACAGCACACTGAAAACCTAGATAACCAAACAACAACCATAAAATTGGACATGACTTTTTACTTAAACCAGAAGAAACCTGCGGAAGAAGACCAGGCCGAATTGAAGATAAATACACTAGAGCAAATATGGAGACCTGAGCCACCAGGGCAACAATTTAACAATTATAAATGGGCCAGTTCCTCCGGAAAATTAATGACCAGATGGTCTCCTCTGATTCAAATAACATGTGCAAGAATGAAGGGAGATCTATCTGATGAATTAAAGGCATTGATTGGTATGGAAGCCTGGTTGGCATACAAAGAAAGCCAGAGTTAGATTTAAAAAATGGAGTCTTCTGATTTATGACAGAATGTCTGAACTAATGGGCTAAAGGGAGATTTTGAAATGAGGGGAAATGTGATTATAGATTTAAACATTGTTGGAAAATGATAAAAAATAAGGGATTAATTGGCTTAATATTTAGGATTTAGATTCATAAGGGAAATGAAAATTAACTATTGGAAATAGCTTCGAATTATTGTTTAGCCCAGATAATACAGATTATGGACTTGAGACAATAAAGGACATTCTATTAGTAAGTGGTGATGTACTAGGATGAGAAATAGAAAATGTTTATGAAATAAATTAAGAATATATTTAAGTAAATAATGTATATTATAACTTTTATGTAGTGAAATAAAGGAAATTTGGGTTACTCGAAACTTAAATACTATGGATGTTAAAAGGTTAAATTGGAATACCGTAATTAAAAATTAGGTAAAACTTAAAAACAGGATATGGATATATATAAGCAAAAAATAGATTGATAAATGTCTCAACTGAGCTTGTTATAATTAGAAATTTACTTATTTAAATATGATATAGCAAATGTTAAGGGAAATAGAGAAGGAATTTTTGATGATGTAACCTGACATATGTACTAAAGATTTTGTTATTGAATTATTGATTACACAATCACCGCGCTGCTTTCTAAATACTTAAATGTAAAACTGGAAAACCAATAAAATTTGTTTTTTTAAAAAAAGAACCCTACATCATCGGGATGAAAGTTTGCCTACCAGTAAAGAGGAAAAAGAAAAAGAACTAACACAACAAGGAATCCCTCAGAACTTGTTGCTATCCTAACTGGGCCTTCGTCAAATAAAAAGATTCAGCTCCTCTAATACAGACAAGGAACAGACAAAGCAAAATTGTCATTCCATATATTGCTGGAATATCTGAAAAGCTCAGGAGGATTTTCAACCAACACCACATACTTGTACATTTTAAGCCCAAGAATACATTAAGGCAGAAACTTATCCTTGGGGTAACACTAAGACACAAACTGAGCAATGTGGTATATGCAATACAATGCAGTGAGACGTGTGCAGATTTGTAAATTGGGGAAACAAAACAACCACTTCACGAGCACATGGCACAACACAGGAGATTCAACCCATCAGGACAAGATTCAGCTGTCCATCTGCATTTGAAAGATAAGAGTCACTCTTTTGAAGATAGCAAAGTCCACATTTTGGATAGAGAGGACCATTGGTTTAAAAGAAGGGTATTTTATTTTTCCTCAAAAATCAGTCAAGTTGCCTTTTCAAAATAAAAATCAGAGGCTGAAGAAAACTATTTTCAGTGTGACTTCCGATCTAAATTAGGTGTCAGAATCCAATTATATTTCATTTCTAGTTATCGACTATAGAAAACCCCATTTCTGCCCTCTCTGGATTCTGTCATACTAGGAAGGGGAAGGGGGATGAGCAAAGGGGTTTTATGGCTCTCACTTCCTTCATTAAAACTTGAAAGGGACTGAATGTGGATCTCACCAAGAGGACTGACCATAACAATACGGCTAAACCTTTCATCTACTACTCTCTGAAGTCTCCCTTCCGCTGGCCTTGAGGAAAAGGGGGTGGAAATGTAACACCTGGGATTGTCGCTGGAAGGACGGTGGGGTGGGGGCTGCTTGGGAACACTTAAAACATTGATTGGTAGGGGTTGGCCCCTCAGATCCTGTCTAGAACGCCTGCAACCATCTTCTCTTAATAAAGATGCCTGTTGGATGAGATATTCCAAGAGTTCTCTTCTTAAGATGTAAAGTGGGGTGGGTCCTTACGTTAGGAGTGTTACAGTAGCTTGGTCAAAAAAACAATATCTAGCTCTTTGGTCAAATATGAACTTATATGAAAAAAGTAGATGAAGGAAAATTGTCTTGTTTAAGCATGTGGCCAACAACTTACTAAATATTTAACACTGATTAATACAAAGAATTGTTCCTATATATTTACTTTTCTCAACAAAAGACAACATTGCAACATACAGAGCCACTTGTCTGATATAAGCACCTGTAGAAATTAAATAAATAAATACCTCCATATTGTTGAGTACTTTGAGGAAGGTGAAGGCCATTCCACCACCAATAATCATCTCGTTGACCTTATCCAACATGTTACTGATTAGCTGAATCTTATCCTGAACCTTAGCTCTAATGAGCAGGGAGAAAAGGAAATCCAAATAGTTAAATATTTCTGTGGAATGTTTAAAATAAAAATATTTGAGACAGAAAACAGCTAATTAGACTGTAGAAACAGTATGTAAATCATGATTTCATGTTTTATTTCTAAATGGGAAAAACACGTAAACTCATTTACTCTTTTGACTTATGTAAATAAAGGTTAAAATAAAGAGAAAGGCATTACAGAGACATATCCATGCATGTGTCTCTACTTGGCTCTCTTTCAAGTCAAAGGAGTTGAAACTCTAGTTGATTTCACACATTCATTCTCCACTCTGGTTTGAACAATCAAAATGAATTATCACTACAAATCATTTATAATTATCCAAAATGTATTGAGGAAGGTAGACCCTAACCCTGTTGTTCCAATCCCTTTTACAGAATGGGGCAGTACTGTAGTTCTTTTGATGAAGAAACACATTAACGGTTGGACTTTTAAAAAAGAAAAGAAAACCAAAAAAAGGATGACTCCAACATTGCCTCTCCACAAGCTGTTAGCTGTGCTAGGCTGCCCTCTCCTGCCCAAATGTCTAATTCTGGTAACCAGCAGCTAAAGCTGCACATGGTCATTCAGCTGCAAGTGCCAAATCTGGACTAAGCAGATGTCCAAGCTCTCTGTTTCTCACAAGTAAGCTGCCTATAATAAAGCGATTCTGGAAATCTATTCCAGATAGCTTGCTGTAAGCCGCCCTGGGTCCGCCAGGAGAAGGGCGGGGTATAAATCTAATAAAATCTAAATCTAAATCTAAATTGTGGATTTCTCCAAAGTAAAATATAACCAGAAATATAACATTATTTCCCAGCAGCAGTTCTTAATATCTCTGTGGGCAAACAGCAATAAATACAATGGTTTATGCACAATCAAAGGACTCTGTTCTATGGTCTATACTCTAGTATCTTTGATTTCTAACTACTGTGAGTTCTTTTATTTCCTCTTAATTATACTTTATTTTCTACATATAGGCTTGTATTTTCTTTAAAGTTTTTATTCACACCAATTAATAGCTATTTAACTGTAACTGATCTAACATTCTATTTTGGTTTCAGTTCCACAGCTGCTATTTTGTATACTATGGGTTACCAGATGAGATGATCATGGCAATGAACTGATGGACTGGATGTGCAGACAACCAGATCCAAGTGGCCAAATATGCAAAATGGTGGCTTGCTCAGAAACTGACACTGATTGTTCATGACGCCCTTAATCTAGAAAATGCCAGCACAAGATCTTTCCAGATGATACTAAGATTGCCACCAATGCTCTTAGACAAAGATAGTAAGAGCACTAGTTATTTCTGCTAGAGGAGCCCCCATGTGCCCTCCACCTATTGTTCAAATGATGCTTGAGACAGGAAAGACACTCAGCCGTGGATCTCCTCAGCCTTGGGAGTAGAAACTCAAATGATTCCTGCACTTCAGCTGTTCCTTGAGCCAAACTCTTTAGTGAAGCGAGAACCAAGCCGAGCCAGATTCTGCTCTTCATTGTTTTCTCTGAAACCTTCTAGAATGAACTGCAGGAGAAGCTGGACTCTGAGGACAACAGGGCTTTATAGCTCAACTTCATATTGAAGTTATACACCAGAAGCCCTTTGAGGGCAAGCATTTTTGAAATGGAAAATTGTATTGGTGATGTCCCCTAGGACAGGGGTCCCCAACCCCCGGTCTGTGGACTGGTACCGGGCCGCGTCATGCCAGCAACTGGTCCGCACAAACAAGCAAAGCCCCATCCGCGAGATGCAGGCAGCACACAAAACCACACATCCTCCAGTCCGCGGAAAAATCTCTCTCCACAGAACCGGTCCCTGGTGCCCAAAAGGTTGGGGGCCTCTGCCCTAGGAGAGCTCCTCACTCTGGAAGTGAGCTAGGTGGAAAGCAAATCACTGGGCCAAGGGCAGGAGGAGGGACTGGACTGTCCGGCATGCACTCCCCCCTTGTAGCTGTTCTGGCACTGAATTCCCTTCCTGTCAGTTTTGTGCAACTAATTTCAAAATCTGGCCCTACTTGGCAACATTGGTCTGATATTCTGTCCACTGAAACATAAAATAAAATTGTGTTTATACTACAATTCAACGTATTTTTATTAAATACATGTCTTTGAATTAAATATATTAATCTACTATTTGATATATTCCTTGAAAAAAAAATCACAACACATTTCTCTTGAACACTGTAGGAGTTATGTGTCCAGTTATAGTATCATCCTTGCATAATGGCAAAAGTTTCAATTTACACACGGAACTGCTGAGCAGGCAGTATATGTGCTAAATCTGCTTGAAAGGCCAAACACCTACAGAACTATTTTAATTGATCCGACTCATAATAACATATGCTAAGACTGGGGTAATTTTTTTTTAAAAAAGTCACCAAAATATAACATGGCCATAAATATTAGACATTAAAAATATTTGCCTGCAATATAAGCCCCAACAAACTAATAATTAGGGTTTTTTTTAAGTTTAAGGGAAGGAAAGCAAACTGTGCTGAAGAAAAAAGCAATTTTGTTCTTACCCTCCAAGGATTGCCAGAAAGGGGTGCTCTGGGTTCTCTAGGGCTTTGGCAAAATAATCCAGCTCTTTCTTCATTAGAAATCCAGCCGCTTTTTGAGACAGATTGACCCCAACCATGGAACTGTTACAAAAGGAGGGAAAAACATCAGTGACTTGCAGTGTGGATAAGCACCTGTGCCCATTCATGTCCTACAAAGGTAATTCAATTTTAAAAAATCTATTCAAGTCAACACCTGGGAAAGTATTCAGTTAAAGTATCAGCAAAGCCATTCAAAGTCATGGTATTTTTCCAAAGTCATACTGATATTTTTGATTTGCAGACTCTACTGGATTAAAATCTAAGAAAATAGTCTTTCAAGAGCCTTTTTTGTTAAATATTTTTTTAAAAAATGTTGTTCACTATTTCCTCCACAAATCCAAAATTCATACTAAAAATATTGCTTCACAAAGAGAACATTTACAATATGTATGGTAGACAGTTAGGCACTCCTTGTACCTAACTAAGATTCTTCTAGTAGCTTCTTTAATATCAAGAGCACGTCCCCAACACTTACAGAAGTCAACATTTTCTATTGACCTGAATTTCATCACTAATACAAATGATAGGTTCTAAGGTTAAGAAAAACGCAACCTAACAGATATTCTGGACAAGAGCTTCCAGGAAATATTTATGTAAAGTAGCCAGTTTGCCACTATTGGTGGGAACCAAAGTTTTTAAAAGATTAAATTATATTGTCATGGCTACAATTCGGCTTGCTTTGCAATCCCCAATCACAGCCTGACAGTAGCAATGGTGAGAGGGGATAAGTTAGAATGCAAGGAGGTATTGGGGGGGGGAGGGACAAAGGAATGCAAAGAACGCTGACTGGGCGCCTAGGACAAAGCCAGCCTCTCAAGGTCACTTGCTGGAAATGTCTGGGAAACTCCAAGCAAAACGAATGCAGCGGACTGGACAGTAACTAATAAAAATGGGAAAGCCAAGGGAAAATGGAAAGTTAACTCTGTTATTTGCACACAAAAATATCAGAATTGGCTTCGCTACTTCTGTAACCATATTGGTCTAATAAATTATACTCTTGGAGAAAAGTGATGTCTCAGGAGTCTTTATTTACTGTACGAAGCAAGTGGAACAGTTGACATATATTTTCTCAAATTTCAAGCATTCAAAATAAAAAGTTTATTGTAACAAGTATTATAGTAACGGTTTTCCCAATATGTTGAAGTTTGTCCTAGAAGAATGGTTAATGCCACAAGACTTTAACTTAGGAATCAGTGTGACAACAAAGACTCACCTGTGAGCTCTATGTGCAGTTCCAAAAGCATCATTAATGTAAACATCTCCTAATTTAGAAAGTGATGCTCTGAAAGCATCCACTTTTGCAGAATCAGCCTTGATCTGAAGAAAATAAAAAAGTCAACTGACATTCATTCTTCAAGCCCCTCCCCCCTTACCACAGCAAGAAGGCTTACAAAAAAGCTCCCTAAATATAACACTGCTATACGAAACGGTGGCAAAAGGAAACCTTTCACCAGGAAGAGGATGATGAAGTAAAAAGTACATAGTAGCTATGTTACCTATTCACTTTTAGCTTTTTGACCTAGCCACCCAGCATGCCCTTGATTAAAAAAAACATTAACTTTTAAGATGTTCCCTCTCCTAAAGACAAAGAATTTTGAGATAAACTGCATCCCCTACTGAGAATTGTACTGAAACTGATGCAGGCTCTTCCCACCTTTGTTATAATCAACAAAAGAACAACACTATCTTGATAGTATCTGCTCTCAAATGATTAGAGGGTTTTGAGGAGGAATGGTGAGGGGAAAAAAGGCTACTCCAGCCATCCATACTTTTTTTTTCTATAGATTTACACTTTATGTGGCAGGATGTTTCAAAATTCCAATGGGAATAGCTGATGTTGCTAGGAATCAATTAAGATTATTACTCAGGCTCATCAATGTGCATGGTGCTTTAGAGAGCAGTACCTCTAAAGCCACGGGTCGGCAACCCGCGGCTCTTTGAGCCATCTCATGCGGCTCCGGAGCCTCCTCCGCCATTTGCAGAGAGAGACAAGGAGAGAGAGGCACTTGCACTTCCCCCCCCTCTCTCTCTCTCCTGCGGACTTGCCCCCTCGCAGGACTCCTGATTGGTCCTGTGCCCGGGTGTCCCACCCCCTGGGAGAAGGGCAGCCAGGAAGTTCAGTTCCTGGGCTGGCCCTGTCCCAGGCGCACGTGGCTGGGGAGCCGCGCGGGGAAGCCCCGGGATCCCCGCTGAGAGCGGCCCACCAGAGCCTCCGCTGAGCCGGCCAGCCCTGCTGCAAGCCGCAGCCCCGAGGGAGAGCAGCCCCTGCGATGCCCAGCCGGCACAACCGTTGGCCAAGCAGCACCGGAGACGGGGGGTCAGTGGCCCCTGCGATGCCCAGCCGGCGCGACCATTGGCCAAGCAGCACCGGAGACGGAGGGTCAGTGGAGGGGGGAGGGAGGGGGCTCCGAGTCCGCGGAGCGCCCCTGCAAAGCAGCCGTGGGGCAGGTGGCGCCCCCCCCCGCTTACCTGTACCAGGCAGCAGTCCCGGCTGGGGCATCGATCCCTGGGCCATCCCCAGGCCACTCCCTGAGCTGCCGAGCTGGCCACGTGTCTTCTCGGGCTGGGCCGGACGGCAGTTCTGGCTGGGCCAGTGGCAGCATCGCTCCCTGGGCCGTCCCCGGGCAGCCGAGCTGGCCATGTCTCCCTGGGCCAGGCGGCAGTCCCGGCTGGGGCGGCGGCTGGCGGGGGCATCGCTCTCTGGGCCATCCCCGGGCAGCCAAACCAGCCACACGTTTCGCCGGGCGGGGCGGCAATCCCGGCGGGGGCAGCAGCCAGCAGGGGCATCGCTCCCTGGCAGCTCAGCCGGCCACGCGTCTCCCCGGGCTGGTCGGTGGTGCCCCGGGCGCCTTTTGCTGCCTCCCCCCCCCACGCTTGGCCTTCCCGGGACCTCCGCCCATTTTCCCATGCCTGGAGCAGGAGAGGAAGCGCTGCTTTCCGGGCATCGGAAGGGGCTTCCCCCTCACAGCTGTGCGAATCGCAGCGCGCCTCCTTTCCCACCGCCCAAGCTGGCCTGGCTCGCCCTCCTGCAGTATTTGGCCCTGGGAAAACTGGGACAGCCGGCCGGCTGGGGAGGCCAAGCGGCCCCAGCAAGGAAGCCGCTCCCACCCCGTGGTCGGCTGGCCAGGAATCCTGTCCGGCTCGGTGGGGAGCTCGGGGACCACCTGACCGCCGCGGGGGTGTCCACGTCAGCTGCTTCCTGGTGGGCCCGCTAATTGTGGGCTCCCGGCCGGCTTCCTCCATGAGTCAGGCGCCCGGGACTCTGCGGAGCCGCCCCTAATTGCGCCCCGCGAGGGCCCGACCGAGCTCTGGCCTGACCTTCGAAACGCCACTTTTCCGAATTCTTTCTGAACTGTAAGCTGCCCAGAGTCACTGAAAGGGGTAACCAGAGATTTTGAGGGGAGAGGAAAGAGAGAGAGAAAGAGAGACAGAGAGGAAAGAGAAAGAGGAAAGGAAGAGAGAGTAAAGAGAGAGGGGGGGAGAGGAAGGAGAGATAGGGAAAGGAAAGAGAAAGAGGAAAGAGAGAGAGGAAAAGGAAAGAAAGAGGGGGAGAGGAAAGAAAGAGATAGAGGAAAGAGAGAAAGGGAGAAGGAAAGAGAGGGAGGGAGGGGGAGAGAGAACCTTTTGACATCTAAAATGAAGATAACACTGCATAAATCCTTTTTTACCTTTATTATTTCATACACACACAATATAATATAAAATAAAGGTAAAAAAGGATATATGCAGTGTTATCTTCATTTTAGATATCAAAAGGGTTTTGCGGCTCCCAGTGTTTTGTTTTCGACGTGAAACGAGTCCAAGTGGCTCTTTGAGTGTTTTGGGTTGCCTACCCCTGCTCTAAAGCTGATGCCCAACAGAGCTTTAAAATTAAAACCGAAGGAGAAAGGATGGCAGCAACGGATCAAATATAAGGAGAAAGAACCACTTTGTATGAAAGAACAAGCAACAGGAAGAAGTTCAAGTGGGAATTAAGGTAGTCCTCAGAAGTTCATGTGCACATTTTTACAGCACTATATGGGTAGCCTCTACCAACCTGCGAAAGGGCATCATACTGTACAACAGTATTTTAAACTCGAAATAGTTCAAGACGGAGGCAAACCTGAGACTTAATGGGATCAGAGATGCTAAGAAAAGAAACTGACTGGGAACAGGTTCTCTCAATGACCTTCAAGAAAATGTCAGAGGGGCTAAATGGCACAGACACCAGATGGCTGTCTGAAAAATATGTGGACCCTAGTCAAAAGTTTCTTTTGGTGCAGCATATGATATGAAAACTTCATCAATAGAGCATTCTGTCAAACTTTTCTTAGTTATTTTTAATTTAGACTCCTTCTCCTTTCATTGCTTTAATCCAAATTCCATCTCTTTTAAAGCCACAATACTATAATTTCATCCAAATAAATTTATTTATTTAATTTATACAATATTGGCCGCCCATCTTACCATCTTATTATTACTTGATCAACACCTCCATTGCTCTGTTCCCCCACTTGGGGGCCCAGGCCAACTGGCAGAGCCAAGTCTTGAGGCCCTTATGAAAAGATGGGATGGTTGTGGCCAACCTCACATGGGACGGGGGGGAGGGGGGAGAAGAGATGTTCCAGAGGGCAGGAGCAACAACAGACACCTGCAGCTGTCAATCTCACCTTATTGCCCGAAAGATCCTTCCCTTTTCCTTCTTCTTCTACATGGAATCGGAGGTTTTCCAAGAGAATAACGGAGCCATCTGCAGGATTGGCACAAGCGGCCTCTACCTCTGAACCCACACAATCTTTCAGGAATGTGACGTCTCTAGAGATGATCCAAGATTTAGACTCAGTTTTTGAAGTTGAAAATATTTTACAGCATTTCTATTACAGCCCTGATATCTTACCTGCAAAGCAGTGATTTGAGTTCAGCCACTACCGGTTCCAAAGAGAATTTATCAGGCATTGCAACTCCGTCAGGTCGGCCCAGATGACTCATCAATACTACAGATTTGGCTCCATTGTCCAAACAATGCTTGATGCTCGGGATCGCTGCCTTGATTCTATGAAACCAGAGGAAAAATCAGAAAGATACAAACTTAGGACTGCAGCTCTGTCCATCTGTTAGGAGCCAAATTACAGGTAGTCCTCAACTTACAACCACAACTGAGCCCAAAATTTCTATTGCTAAGCAAGACAGTTAGCGAGTTTTGCCCCATGTTACAACTGTCTTGCCACTGTTGTTGTGAATCACCACTGCAATTGCTCACTTAGTAACACGGTTGTTAAGTGAATCTGGCTTCCCCATTGACTTTGCTCATCAGATCACAAAAGGTGATCATGTGACCCCAGGACACCGCAAGCATCACAAATACGAGCCAGCTGATTTTTGATCACATGACTATAGGTATAACACAATGGTGGTTAAGTGTGAAAAACGGTCATGTCATTATTTTTAGTGCCACTGTAACTTTGAATGGCCACTAAATGAATGGTTGTAAGTTGAGGACTACCTGTGTAAACTAAAACATCTAAAGGCCACCAATCTGTGCTATATATTATACCATCACACGGTCTCTTGCCATTAACATCCTACTGATAGGATCTTCTGCAGGCTAATTTGTACATCCTGAGCTACTTGAATGACTTTGATCAGTACTATGTAATCCAGAAGTTTCAGTAATCCTGCTACACGTAAACCATTTTGATCCTATATAAACATTATCACAAACAAGAAGCCTCATATGAAGCCAGATCAATTGTTGTCAAGTCAGACAAACCTGACTAAACAAATGAACCAAGAAAATATCTAAAAGCCTGATTTGGCGATAATAGGATTGATCTTAAAACTAAAATAAAAAAAAATGGACTTGCAACCCATTGGACTAAATGAAACTATCTAGAACTCTTAGGAATTAAAAAAAACTTACCTTTGATTGTTGGTTATTTTGTTATTCTTCATTGGTACATTGAAATCAACCCTTAAAAAGAATATAGTAAAGTTTTACTTTTATAAACCAACTAAAGCATTGCATTGGTAGTAATAAAATCCTACAGGATTTTTTTAAAAGGCCCCTGCATCAGATTATATTTGGGTACAAAATGACCAGATACTGTATTATGCTAACCCTGCCATTCCTAGATATCTCTCTAATAAATTAAGAAAACTATCAGTAGAGTAAAAGTGTTTTAAAATAAAGGACAGGTTTTGGACAAATTATGGTCAAAGTTTAATGTACCTGTTTTTCTGTTGCAAACTCTAGATTTCTTGGCTAAGTGCTTAAACTTCTTTATATTTGCTGTGCCTCCCTCAAATATCCACGGCCAGTCTTTTGATACATAAAGCAGGGGGTAAATATGTGAATCAGATCCACTGGCCAGCTGTTAAAAGCCATTAATTACCTCAGTCTCAGCTAGAACTGAGGACTGTTCCTGCTCTACACAACTTGAAAGTTTGGAGGAGCCTCAGAGTCCATTTTTACAAAGCAATGCTTTCTGCCTCAAAGTGGAAGCAACAGGAAATTATGTTGAACAGTATAAGCATGAAGACACAGGTTGTAAAGTTGAATTTTGTCTTGAGCAATTGAAAAACCAATTTCAGGAGATGTCTTGGCTCTGCTCTGAATGTATGATCTCAAAAGAACAATTCCCGTATTTTCAAATACTTAAGTGAAGCAACAGATCATACCTTTTTTCACTAATTAAGTCTAGCATGTAAACACAAACAGTAACAAGAATGATTATTTGATGTAAGCATGTAGAAAAAGCCAATAATTAAAAAAACTTAAATATTAATTGATAGCAGTTTAGGCTATAAATGTAGGTATAAGTAAGATGGAGGAGCTAAACAAAGAGAAAAGGTGCTGACACCTGCCATCTGAATCAAGACTCCATTACTCCACAGGATCACAAAAATGTGAAATGGGAAACCCAGGGCTTTGTGAATCAGATTCTGAAACACTGTCAGAACAGAAGGGGAAGTACACCATATAAAAAGGGGGGGAAGGGCTTTGATCCAGATTGCAAGTCAGCAAACACTAGGTCAGTGATGGCAAACCTTTTAGAGACCCAAAACCGGCCTGCCCCCGCCACAGATCGCCCAGGCAGCGCCATGGCGCCCCCCTCCCGCACCCCATCACCTCTGGCACGCGTAGGTTCACCACCACTGCACTAGGTATTAGCTGAAATCATTTTGTGAAAGAACAAAATGAATTATGTCAATGCATATTGTCCCTGGGACAAAATGTTTTTTAAAGACAAGAAATGACTCATCAGAGGTTAATTTATGATCTGTACTGAGGGTAATTAAAGCAGGTTCCAGAATGAAGCTTGCAGGTTATGATAAAACTCCTGCCACCCAAGCCACTTTCAGCTAAGTGTTAGAAGGGGTTGTTGTGTGCTCAGATATTGTTAAACTGCAACTCCTAGCAGGCAGTGCTTGCATGTTCAATACTGAGGGATGTTGGCAGCTATACTGCAAAATCTGGCAGCATATCCATTTTATATGTAGCAAACAGAGAAAACATCCAGCCATTAAGGCAACGAAAATACTGATGTGGATGTAAATTCAGAGTCTTCTCTCTTTACATAAAAGACAAAACATCTTGAGTTGGGAAATGGCTTCAAGAGAATAATGGTAGAATGCAAAATCCTAGCTAGTCCTCAATGACCTTCAGAAAATGTTTCGTTTATTTTAAGGCCTTAGTCTTAAAACTATTTAAAACACCACCTGCATATCATATGAAAGAGCATAGTTGTAATAGTACCCTAGTTGTTATTCTTTTCAGGTGCAGAATTAAGCAGTTAGTGCTTTGTCTCAGCCCTATTTCGCTAATGAGACCCTCAATTTCCAATTGCAGATGGATCCTTATCTATATTAATTAAATCTAGGGCAGAGATTACCCTTCCGCATTTCTCTTTTAGCTTTGACCTGCACAGACCCCCGCACAGTTCTGCCACTTAGAATCTTGCACGTCGATCAAGCCCCGAAGGAAGAGCCCCCCTTCCCCCCCCCGGGCCTGGCAGGACCGGTTTCTTTAGCAGCTCCTTATGCGAGCCCCCTTTTATTAGGGAGATGCTTACTGCAACCTCCGGCCGTTAATCAGCCGTATGGTAGGAAAGGGGCTCGTGATTACTTTACTCCTTGGCGCTTCTGAAGGCCTTTCCACGCGGGACTCGGCTGGGCGAAGAGCCCCTCCCGCCCCCGCCCCTCTCTTCGCCGCCCTGCAGGTTCCCCGGGGGCGGGGGGGGCTCTGCAAGGCTCGGCTGCGGGGCACGAGGCCAGCGCGGCCCCTCAAACGCGCTGGGTGCCGCTGCGGCGCTCCGAAAGGAAGCAGCGCCTTCCCGGGTCAGTGCAGCCCCGCGGATCCCCGCCACAGCCCCCGCCCGCGCAGCGAAGGGATCCACCTCATGACGACGCGCTTGCCCTTCACGTCGACCTTATCGAGGGTGAGCTTGTGGGAGAGAGACATCGCGGCGGCTCCGGGAAAGCGAGCGAGCGAGCGAGCGAGCGAGCGACCTCCGGCTGGGGAGCGAGCGGGGCAGAGAAAGAGCCCGGGCGCTGCGGGGCTCTCGGCAAGGTGGGGAGGCCACGCCCCTTCTTCGGCTGCCTCCGGATAGGCTGACCTGCCTCCCGGGTTTCGCGCGATTAGCTGTGCAGGACCGTCAATCCCGGCAAGGGCCGCATGGCCGAGTCGGAAAGTCAGGTTTCGCCTGGCCGGAAAGCTCCGCCCCCCCGCCTTGCGCCCTCCTTCTGCCGAGTCCGGATTGGTCGCCGTAACATCGCTCAGGGCGTCGCTTTGGGTGTTCCGGTTGGGCGGTTTCCTCGCGCGCTCGGGCTTCCTTCGGAGGTCGGCGGCGGCGGGGAAGTTTTGCGCCCTCGCGTGGCTGCGTTGGGGTCCCTGGCGGGGCAGGCCCCTCCCTCCCTCCCTCCCTCCCTCCCTTGTTCCCCGAACCCAGCTGCCCTTTTGCCCCACTTTCCCCCCCGTCTCCGGAAGGCCCCCTGGCGAGCTCCGGCGCCCTCAGCGCTCCTCGAGCTTTCCTGAATTCTTGGCCTGCTGGTGCCGGCGACCCCTCCGCCCCCTTCTCTTTTCCCGCGGGCGGCTGCCGGCTCAAGGCCGGGCCACCCCGAACTCCGGCGCGGCGCTGGAGGGGGACCGGAAAGGGCGGGAAATGGAGGCGCTGGGGCGGCCGCACTTCCCCGACGACGCGGTTCCCGCCAGAATCCTCCTCCGGCCTCCTTGGCCGGCTGGCCTTTTCTGCCCGGAGAGGAAAGCCTTACGCTGAAGCGGGGCAAAGATGCCGCCCCGTGGCTGGGTCTGAGGCGGCCGCCCGCCCGCCCGCCCGCGGCTGCTCCGAAGCGGCGTTTGCGGAACGGATGGAGGCGCTGGACCTGCGGCCCCTTTTTTGGCCTCTGTGGAGAAGAAATCCTCCTGCCCTTCAAACGCTCCGTCAAACCAAGAAAGACCTCGAAGCTTTGTCGCCTTGAAGTTTAGGCTCCGTTATTAGCATTTTAAGAGGCGATACTAACAGTTTTAACATGGCAATCCAGGCCTCTTTTTTAAGTTTAAGAAAGCGAGTTTTTTCCTCGTAGCCAAGGCCTTTTCTTTGGTATATGAGAACTTGCTTTTGCAGCAACATACGAGAGACTAGGGAGCATATTCTGAAAGTCCTTGAATACAATTGAAAATTTTAAGAAAAATAACCCAGCTAGGAAAGGTTAAAGTAACCCATAAATGTGCCACTTATGGAATGTTTTCTAGAATCAATAATATTGCTCATGATTCATATTTAATCAGTGTCTTTTATTATTTGTTCACTTGCTTTCTGATCTATCATACGTGCCAAATGTATCATTTGTTTCTGTACTTTATAAAACATTTGTCCCCCTTAAATGCTTTTCTTTGAACTACTTGGTGATTCATATTCTGTGATGGGGGAAAGGGGGCCCTTTGCAAAAGTAAAAGTGTCTCAAATTCTGGGATCGTACTGTCAAAAGAATAATTTGGGGTTCCAACCAAGCTGGGGTTGTGCCAGAATAAATAAAAATGAGATCCAGACAGCTGTGAGGAAAGAAAAATGTATTCCTAAAAGCAAACAGTTTGCCTTTAGGGGCAGCTGCCAGAGAAATGCGATACAGCAACAGACTTTTGTAGGGGAGGTTGTCCTGGTGTGGAAGTGTCGACATGCTGATTCTATACAATCCAGGATTGTATTAGCTTTTTTGGCTGCTGCTACACTGCAGATAATTACAAGCAAGCAAGCAAAATATTTGGGAAACAAAGTTGTCTATGTTTGTCAGAACCTATTTGTCCTCCCACTAGGTGCAGAGTTTGTCACCCAGTTGATGTCAGGATAGTTAAAGTCCCCATGTCAGAACCTATTTCCTTGTTGAGGGGGGTTGGGTCTGTCTCTTTCTAGCTTCTTTCTGTGGGTTCTGTCATTCTCCTAAGAGGGAGGGGGGGGCCTTATGGAATGCATCATTTCTCCTTTTGCTTAAATGAAAGCAGTAAGATAATAATTGGTGTAATAATATGTTTGTCTTAGATATGATAGTTAATTTGGTTGAGAGTTAAATTTTACTTAACAGGTCGAAATGTGTTTTTTTTTTACTCTGTTTATATAGAAAACTATTTTGTAATAGCAGAAAAATGAGAGATCTATGATAAGAGAAGACGGTATTAATTAATGATCTATTAAATTAAGAGATGGAATATATGTGAAAATATTAGAATGTTATTCTTGGAATATTATGTGTGTTGTAGAAGGGATACCCAAAATTTTATTAATATGTTTGTTTAAGATCAATTGGAATATTTTAATTGAAATTAGTGGAGCTTAAAAGCAGGAGTGATTTATATAGATGTAATAGTAGGGATGCTTCTGTGGATTGATTGAATTTTAAGAAGAAATAGATTAAATTAAATTTGTTATATCATGTGAGGAAATAGAGGGGGGAATTTTTTTTAAGGTATTAATTTTAGTTATATATATATGACTTGTTTTGTTATGATTGATTACCCTTTCACCACAGTGTTTTCCTGAGCACTTTGATGTTAAAATTAAAAAACCAATAAAATGTGTATAAAACAAAACAAAACAAAGGAACATACATCAAAATCTAAGGAGTCTGTGGAAATACAAGCTTGCTTGAGTATTTTCAGAAGAGAAGCCAAAATTCAATCTGAGGTTTGGAGCACCAAATCAAGTTTGTCAGCCAGTCCAATGGTCAGAGTTTCAGGATTTATAAGTAAAAATCACAACACAGAACAAGAGATCAGAGAGTTGTTTCCAATGTTGACAATGGCACACAAACCTCCAATAATTCAGCATTTGTTCCCAACAAATGCCTTTCCCCACAGCGTCTCCTTAAGTCTCTGTCCTCAGGTGTGCCTTGTGAAGAGGGGCGGGGCGCTCTCCTCCTGAGTAGTCGGGCCTGCCTGCGTTGTTCCCTCCTTCTCTCCACTCTCCGTACTCTAGGATCAGGACGGGGTGGCCCCTGCTCATCACCTGAGCTCGGTCTCTCATGTTCATCCTGCCCATCTTTCCCTGCCTTCAAGCCATCCCAATCCTGAAAGGCCCTAGCCTGCTCCTCACCATATCTCATTAATAGGTTCTATAAGAAACACCTAACAAACCAAGAGGCAACCCCTAACCTATGCTTTTGTTTGCATTACAGGATTTGTCTTTTTTATAAGGGGGGGCGGATGTCAACCCTGCTAACATCGGATGTTTTCGCTTTGACAACAGATGGAAATGCAGCCATTTTTCTCTATTGCTTTTAGAGTTAGTTGATGCTGGGAGGGGGAATGTGGATGAGAGTCCAGCTAGTCATAACAATAATAACTCAGCCGTAGGAACCCAAGGTCATTGGGCCCAGAGTGGATAGAGTTTTGGCTGGCTGGAGAGAAAGCCCTCGCTTCAAGCTAATTGGGGATTGTGATTTATGACTGTTTATTGGAGGAGGGAATTGTGCTTTGTTACTCTGTATCCAGGGGAGGGGAATTTAGTTTTTGGTTTTGACTATGTACTTTGTTTCTCGAATAAAAGATTCTTTAAGGTAAACAATGCCTCAAAGTTCTTTTGAAGAGTTTCATCTGTCGGAACCATGACAAGAACATTATCTTATTTATCTGTCTCCTTGTCTATTGAATTCCACATGAACCATTTCCTTCTTCCAGCTGAGAAGAGAAATTTCTGTGTCTCTACAGAGCGGTGATAGATTCCACATAAACACAAACAGGGAACTGTTTTTGTTGCTTTGTCAATGTTAAAGAATGGTGAGTTTTGCTTGCTTGCTTATTTGTCTGTATAAAGAGACAGTTATTTATCTGAGTTCTCCACTTTTCCCAGCACAAAGAGAGTTGCTATCTGAGTACAAAGACTGTCATGCGGGATAGCTGCTATCCCCCAATTGCATCCCTAATAAATAAATTTGAATGAAAGAAAAAAACATTGCTATATAAAAATTTCTCACCTTTTCAGTTCTTTAATATTATTATTTTCTCTCAGGAATTCTGTTTTCTCCCCATCTTGTTTTTGAACCCTGCAACTCAGATTTTGATTCTCCTTTCTGAGCTGGTCTATCTGCTTTTCTGAAATGTTTCTTTTGTAAAATATCAAGACCAGAATAAAGTTAGCCCTCTTAGAGTTATTTTTACTTCAATCATTAGACTTGTTTAAAATTAAAACTAATTAAAAACACTTAGTATTTTGTTTGTTATACATAGTCTCACATTTTGATCAATGAATTAAAAAGTTCCCTTAAAACTCCTAGGATGATTCGGTTTTTCTTGGATTTAATCCAGTTATCAGACTATAAGTGACTGCCACAAGGTAAACTTTGCTACTTGATGGATATAAGGAATGCGATATAGAAAAGGAGATCTATGGGCAACTGAAAGTACATTTTTCCAATAAGAAAGTGCACCACATAAAGCTATGTTTAACTATGCCAAGACTTACATAAAATTCTGGTCCATAGCTTTCTTTAATTCTTCTTTTAGCCTTTTTGTCAGATAACTCTGGAGAAGTCAAAATATTTTACAAATGAGGAATATATTTATATATCATCCCATTCACTCCCCCCACTATTCCCTCTACTCGTGTTTGGCTTCTTTACCTCTTATGATGACATGAAATATTTTTCAGGCTATATTATTCCTGATTAGAACAAACATAGGTTTTTTGAAAGGGAATTGTTGTATGAGAGAATTGATTCCTTAGCCTGATTTGTTCACCTGTGAAAATGATAATGTGACAAATAATTGTATAAGCAACCTTATACAAGTGATAGCCCTTATACAAGTAGTAGCTAAAATTGAATCTGGAAACAGGTCACCAAAGAACTGACCCCATGAATATGAGAGCTGTTGCAGGCTGCATAATGATATGGGAGAAAGACCTTGGGGGATGGGGCAGAGATGCTGTGTGGGGAGCAGTAAGAGAAGATCTGTTATGGTTCTATCGAAAATGGAATCAAATTAGAAATTTGCGAATTTGGCAGTTGCGTAGAGAGCTTAAAAGTAATTGAAATCATAAGGGGCTGCCACAAAGAAGAGGGAGTCAAGCTATTCTCCAAGGCGCCTGAAGGCAGGACAAGAAGCAACGGATGGAAACTAATCAAGAAGAGAAGCAACCTAGAACTGAGGATAAACTTCCTGACAGTTAGAACAATTAACCAGTGGAACAACCTGCCTCCAGAAGTGGTGAATGCTCCAACACTGGAAGTTTTTAAGAAGAGACTGGACAGCCATTTGTCTGAAATGGTATAGGGTTTCCTGCCTGAGCAGGGGGTTGGACTAGATGACCTCCAAGGTCCCTTCCAACTTTATTATTATTATTATTATTATTATTATTATTATTATTATTATTATTATTATTATTATAAAGATTAATAAAATATGCTATTAAGCACAATGAAAAGTTCAGCTTTTGTAAGTGGTTTCTGCCCCTATGAACTACTTCATTTTTATCATTATTTAGGTCACTGTTGCTATACACACAGGCATCTCAGGGTTATCACAGCAGATTTATTTCCTCTTTCCTGGTGGGTAGTAAGGTGGCATCAAAGATTTTAGGTGTTGTGCCTAAAATGGGATGAGAACTCCAGGTGTAAGAACCTGCCCCAGCTGATTCTCTCAGGAAGGCACAACTCTTGACTCCATAAGGTTAATCAAAAGAACTTTTACTGAGAGAAAGTGGTTGAGTAAAGATAGGCAGAATCTAATGGTCTGATGCAAAGCACCCAGCAATTCTTCCCATTCCAAAACTCAATCAGCCTGACCAGTCTGACTCCAGAATGCTCCTGCTGACTGGCAAGTTCTGGGAGTTGAAGTCGGGTCTGGAAAAGTCCATTATCCTCTAGGCAGCTTCAGAACATTGTTGGCTCTCCCTGCAGATCCCAAACTAAGTGTAAGAAACTTCAGAATATTTTCATCAGGGAAGAATTTAAGTAAACCCACCATGGCGAATAGGGAGTTCAAATCAACTGTGATGCAGAAGTCAAGATTGAGGAGCCAGGAGATCTATTTGAAGTGCATCACGGGATACATATGGGGGGCCTCATGACAGCTTCACAAGACATTTGCATACCTTTATCTCACACAGTTAATGAAGGGAGAGAGGGAAAAGAGGGTTATGTCCACTACCTTGAGCTCTTGAATTAAGAAGCAATAAAATCTCATAATAAGTGAAGACTTAATGTCTTAATATCATTTTGATTCTTTGGAGAAAAACACAAACACATGCTACTGTTCTGTTTCAGGAAAAGAGGCATTGAGACGAAGCAATGAGTTCCAACAGTTCTCCTTTATTGCAACACCAACAGAACAGGTTTTTAAATGGTGCGGCCCCCTTTTATAGCCCCCCTGCACAATGCCTTGCTGGCCAATCATTGCAAGGCTGGGAGCAGCCTTTCTTGTCCCAGGCATCCACATGGTCTGCCCGGGCCAATCACTGCAGCCTGTGCTTGCTGGCCCAGGACATAACATCCCTCCCCCCTTGGCTAAAATAATAAGGCACACTTATTATTTTAAATACTCCAACATTCCATTACATTGCTTACGTTGCGTCTATATATACACAACACTACAGTCTTGCTACCGCCATGCTCCCCACTCCCCTTGAGCTGCATTCCTTAACCCAGACTACTAGGCCTGCCCATGAACTGACAAGGACCGTACATAGTCTTGTAAGTATTTGGGAGGACCTCTGGCCCGCCTCTGGTGTGTGTGCCTGGCCTGCCAGCTCGCCTGCCAGGCTAGGCAGACCAGGACTTTGTTGCCCCACAGACCCAGGGGACCCACCCAGCTGCTGACTGGCTGGATCTGCTAAATCCAAGCCAGGGTTCCTTGGGGGGGTGGAATTCCCCAAGTCCAGTGGTGGGGTGGAATTCCCCAAGTCCCCAATGGACTCCTCTTGGGAGCCCTGTCCCTCGAGCCCTAGACCTGAGTGGCCTGAGTGCCAGAAGCCGGAGCTGCCTCCATGACGAACCCCCTTTCTGTGGACTCCCTGTTTGGAGCAATAGCTGAAGCCTGGGGATGTTGGAGAGACCGTGGTCCACAATCGTAATTGTGGTCCTCCTCCCCCCCGAGAGCAGAGCTAGGAGCGGAAGAGTTGCTGAGAAGCCTCCAGCACAGTTGGTGAATGTGATGTCGGATCACACGACCATCATCCAAGGCCACTTCGTATGACAGCGGCCCAGAGAACTTGCATACCACTGCTGTGACCCAGGGGTGTCCTGGTCCATAGTTCCTTGCCCAGACCGGATCTCCCACTTGTAGTCTCCTAGGTGCCCGCGGCTGTGACAACTGTGAAGCCACCCGGTCTGGGTGCAATCTGTCCAGTTTCGTGATGAGGCGGCAACCCCAGCGGAGTTCAGCTGGGCTCTTTCCAGTAGCTGTGCAAGGTGTGGTGCGGTGGCAAAGAAGAAAGTCCGCTAACCTGTGATGCCAGGTCCCGTGCGTGATCCTCTTTAAGGCATCCTTAGTTGTGCGCACCATTCGTTCAGCCTGGCCGTTGGAAGCTGGATGGAACGGTGCAGATGTGGCATGCCGGATCATGTTGGCCTGGAGGAACGCCTTGAACTTGAACGACGTGAATTGGGGCCCGTTGTCGGAGACAAGGACATCTGGAAGTCCATGTGCGGCGAAGATCCCTCTCAGCACCTGGATGGTCCTAGCAGTGGTAGTGGAGGAGACAGGGATGACCTCTAGCCACTTGGAATGGCTGTCCACGAGAATTAAGAAGAATTGCCCCTGAAAGGGCCCAGCGTAGTCGATATGGACCCTCGACCATGGGGTATGAGTCTCCTCCCACCTATGAACTGGGGCCTGGGGCATCTCCGGCCTTGACTGTTGACAAACAGTGCACCCGTGGACCTGGGCCTCGACGTCTTTGTCGA
>NW_015386480.1:1594900-1597459 GCF_001527695.2 Protobothrops mucrosquamatus
TTTCATGTGCTTGTGTCCACTGCCAAGGGGCCTGTTTGTCCAAGAGCCAGTGTAACGGCTCAGCCACTGCAGCCTTGTGAGGAAGGAATGAGTGGTAAAAATTTAGCAGTCCCAGAAAGGCCTGAAGTTCGCCCTTGGATTTGGGACTTGGGGCCTGCTGAATTGCTTGCAGCTTGGATTCAGCAGGGTGGATGCCCTGCGCATCAATGCGGAATCCTAGAAACTCCGTGGAGGTAACCCCAATCTTGCACTTGTCTTGCTTAAGCTTCAGCCCCGCTTGGCGGAAACGTAGCAAAACGGCTCTCAGCCTTTCGGCTAAATTGTCAGCTGAGTCCCCAGCAATGAGGACATCGTCAAAGTACGGGCAAACACCTGGGATATTTCAGAGCGTTCGCTCCACTACACTCTGGAAGATGCCAGGGGCCACGTTTACTCCAAATTGCAATCTTTTTACCTTGAATGCCCCCCTGTGAGTCACTATAGTTTGGGCCTCGGCCGTTTCCTCATCAACTGGCAATTGTTGATAGGCCTGAGCCAGGTCAAGCTTAGCAAAGATCTGCCCCCCCTTGAGGGAGGCTAGAATGTGACTGACCACTGGTACTGGGTACGAATGCTGCTGCAGCACTTTGTTAAGCGTGCACTTGTAGTCCGCACAGATTCGGACTTCACCATTGGCCTTCAGTGGCGTAACTATGGGCGTTTCCCATGGACTACTGTCCACAGGCTCTAAGATACCCTGCTGAATCAGTTGATCCAGCTCTGCATCTATTTTACCCTTTAAGGCAAAGGGCACCCTGCGTGGCTTGATTCTAATGGGGGCTATGGCTGGGTCTAGCCTCAGAAAAATAGGAGGGCCTTTGTAGGAGCCAAGTTCTGGACTAAACACATCTGCAAACTCCTTGCAGACCCCAGTCAGGCCTGTTGTTTGCATGCTGTTTATTCCAGTCACCTGAATCCCCAGGGCCTCAAACCAGTTGAGTCCAATGAGACTCGTACGGTCTCCCCCAACCACAACTACATCCAGTAGCCCCTCAAAATTCCTACGCTGCACCTTGAGTGTGGCCTCCCCCCTCACGTTGACTCTGGAATTTTGGAAATCTGTGAGGATGAGGTTTGACGGCCTGAGTTTCACCCGTAGGTCGCTTCTGCTGCAGACCTTGTTAAAGGTGTCTCAGGAGATGATCGATAGAGCAGACCCAGTGTCCAGCTCCATCGACAAGGGGACCCCTTGCAACTTCACATCAATGTGAAGCTTCTTCCTAAGTGGCCTGTGGACCCCTGTTCTAAAACCGCTCCTACGTGATGCGCAGAAGCCCACCCTGTTCTGGCTGGGGACCCTGGTACCTTTCTGAGGCAATTCTTCTGGGTAACGTTCCTTCTGGCGACCCAAACAGACGGAGGCAATGTGGCCTTGCCTCCCACAGGCCCTGCAGATGGCGGACCGAAAACGGCAGTCTGCGCGGCGATGGCGGCCTCCACACCCGATGCACCGAGGGGATGATGCTGGCTGGGCCTTCCCTCCGTGAGGCCTTCTCCCTGGAGTCTGATGCAGCCGGTCCACTTCCAATTCTGGATCCTGTTTGGATTCTTCGTGAGCAACCTCTTGATGGACGGTGGCTGGAACTTGAGGGGGCTTGGAGAGCCGCAAGGCTTTTACAGCTCCGCCTGCTGCTTCTTTGGCTGAAACTTCCCTCAGGGCATCTTGGAACGTGAGGCCTTCCTTCGCGAAGAGCTTCTGCTGCAACTCCCGGCTTCGCAGGCCACAGACCAGCCAGTCCCTCAGTCTCTCCTCCAAGTCTTTGAATTCACAGGGCCTAGCTGCTTGTTGCAAGGCCACAACAAACTCTGCTGCAGACTCACCAGGCCTCTGTTCTCTCTGCTCGAACGCGTGTCGCCAGGCAATCACTGAGAGCTTGGGTTCAAAATGCTCTCGAAGCATCCTCTTCAAGTCTGTGTAGGTGATTAATTCCAGTGGTGCTGGGGCGATCAGATTCTCCGCAATCTCAAAGGTCTCTTGCCCACACACACACAGCAGCATGGCAGCTTTGAGGTCATCTTCACGAATTTGATTCACCCGGAGGTAGTTCTCTACCCGGGCCACGTAGGAGCTCCAGCGTTCTGGGTGAGCTGTGTCAAATTCTGAAAGCCGGCCTATCTTTGCCATCGTTTCAGCCCAGGAACTTCGTCCACATCTCCTGCTGCAAAGATTGAGAAGGGGCCCCCTTTTCTGAGCTCACCTCCAGTGTCTCAGTGCTGGCAGGCTGAGTCCATCTCCAGGAGCCACACTTCTCCAAGCTGCAAGCCCCCCTGTGGTGTGTCAGCTTGGCTTCTTAATCTGTTTGCCTTGCAGGCATCCCATCCTCGTCGCCAATGTTCTGTTTCAGGAAAAGAGGCATTGAGACGAAGCAACGAGTTCCAACAGTTCTCCTTTATTGCAACACCAACAGAACAGATTTTAAAATGGTGCGGCCCCCTTTTATAGCCCCCCTGCACAATACCTTGCTGGCCAATCATTGCAAAGGCTGGGAGCAGCCTTTCTTGTCCCGGGCATCCACATGG
>NW_015386480.1:1597781-1602016 GCF_001527695.2 Protobothrops mucrosquamatus
TGTTTCAGGAAAAGAGGCATTGAGACGAAGCAACGAGTTCCAACAGTTCTCCTTTATTGCAACACCAACAGAACAGATTTTAAAATGGTGCGGCCCCCTTTTATAGCCCCCCTGCACAATACCTTGCTGGCCAATCATTGCAAAGGCTGGGAGCAGCCTTTCTTGTCCCGGGCATCCACATGGTCTGCCCGGGCCAATCTCTGCAGCCTGTGCCTGCTGGCCCAGGACATAACAGCTACCTTTTGCATTCTGATTTAGCATTTGAACCTCTGGGTGTCTCAGGAATCACGGAGAGGTGGTGAGATGATGGGGAAATAAAGGCAGATTGTCTGGGGTGCTCCTAGTTTTGGTTCTTATACCAGCTCAACTAAAACAGACATAGAAATTATGTCATGTCCTTTTTATTGGAAAGCTTGTAGAGTGGGAAATGTGGACAACACGAAGTTGCATTTTATCATCCTTGGTGGACAGGTAAAAAGCTAAACTTGGATTCAAATACATCGATACAAAGGATTTTAAAAATAAATGTTCCATTGAAGCCAGAATGTTCCTTTTAGGACTGATGGTTAAACAGTTAAAAAACTGAAGATTATTTCAATATATGAAATAGTATTATGGTGAGATTACTATATGCACAAAGATGGAAAGATTCGCTACTGCCCACCACAGATGAATGACTGATGAAATTAACAGAACTTGCTTAAAAGAACAAACTGACTTCTTTGATTACAGAAAAGACAATATCTACATTTAATTGGTAACTGGAACCCACTTATGGAAGTTTTGCAAAAAAAATGAATAATATGAACTTGTGATTTATGGTTTTGATGATTGGATAAGATTAAAGACGTGACTATAGTATGATTGGCTATGAGCAGAGCCTCCCAATCTAGGAACCGGCGCAACTGGGACATAGCACAAAAACTCTGCAAAGGCCCTCTTAGCATGACTGCCACTTGCTCTTCAAGAAAGAGTTGTGAGTCAGATTGTGTACCAGCCTACTGGGCCACTGCAATCCCACCCAGCACCAAAGATAGTGAAGTCCTAAAACCAGCAGGCCACAAAACCCAAGCCAATATAGAAATAAGAGAATCACAATGTAACTTTTAGAGAGGGAAGTTAAAAATAGTTGCACTAATAACTGCTGTGAAGAATATTGGAAATTACTCCTTTATATTTTATGTCTTTCTTGGTTTTTTTTAAAACTCTCTTCTATTTTATTTCTTTATTGCACTCTAAGCTTTAATTTATTTTACTTTACTAATTTATTTTCTCTCTTCTAATTATTTTGTATTAGGTTTTACCAGGAAAGCATCCACCTGGTACTACTGCAAAATCCTCTCCATTCTTTTTCTCATCCAAGAGTTCAATCAGGATCTCCAGCTCAAAAGAGGAGCTTAGCATTCCCTGTGCCCTGGCTTCTATCTGTGAGAGGAGAAATCATTTGCTTCTTCATAACAACTCCCATCTTTTTACTAATTGTATGCTTGTTTTGCACACTTGATTGCACACTGTTAATGTCATCTTTTCATTTTCCCCCAGCTCAGCTCTGCTTTGGAAAAATAAAATGTAGTAACATTCAGGTCCTTTACTCTTCTATTCTAGCATTTGTAAAGAAAACATTTCCTTTTTCTTATTCCAAACATCAATTTTTAGCAGAAGGCTGGATAAGACGGCAAGAGGATAACCAGGAGCAATCACCTCATTAATTGTGTGGTGTGGATTGTGACATGGCCTTTAAATTCTGCATATTCATCTAGGGCGAAGACAGGGATGAGGAAGGCTGAGAACTTCTTGGATGCTAGGAAGATACAGCCATGATGCAGCCAAGAAGGAAGATACAGTAGGGTTTTTGGTGCTGTCTGAGCTGGGCAGTTATCAAACGAAGTAACACCATCAGTGTGAAGATACAGCCAACTACACATATTTCTGCTAATTTTAGAATAAATGTCTCGATTTGAGATGACTTCCTTTGTGAATAGGTTGTCTTTGCAAACATCCTTTTTAAGAAGGTCTTCTAGATCATGCCAGGACCCATCTTCAACTCCCAATAATCACCCAGATATCTCTGGAGTGTCCACCAGCAGAAGATTGAGATATATGGATTACTGACTAGGTGTTCATGCCCAATCTCTCCCTCATACCACATCCATGGGACATTCAGTCATTCCATTTGGTGGGAAATATTTTGTGAGGCTATATTTAAGTTCCTGCCTTGTTTAACTTCCATATAATAATTTAGTTGTCCAGTTGGATAACCCAGATTATCTTCTTCCTAATTTAGCTAGGAGGGCTCTCTCTACATTCCATATGCTAATGATGATGCAATCTTGAGTCTAATACTGCAAAGAATCCCAATTACGGATAAACTAAAACAATAGCATTTTTGATACCCCCCCAATTATTTCTAGCATATCCATAAGACTGCACAAGTGTCATGTTTCAAATAATTGGATGGGGAATTTTAGGCCTCAGGTAGATTAAGGATAAAGGACAGATATGATGCCTTGACTGCTCAAAATAATTCAGTGGCCATCTTGCAATTCTACTGGACAAGAACAGGGGACACTATCTTTCAGTCATCTGTTAATTATTTCAAGCAAAATCATAGGCCCAACTCATGTACGGAGAACAGTTTGGACCATTTTCTAAATTTTGAAAAGTTTGAATGTCGAAATTCTTCTCATATTTCTACATTTCTTCTGGTCGTAAGCTGCTCCTTTGTGTTCAGGTCTGGCCTCAGAATGATAATGTAGCACTTGGGGATGAAGATGCAGCCCACCAGACCAGTACTGGAGGCCAGGATGGAGAAGACCTGCACAGCCACCATGTATTTCCCTTTGGTGCTTAGGTATGTGGGCACAAAAGTCACCCAGACACTGCAGAAGACCAGCATGCTGAAGGTGATCAGCGTGGCTTCATTGAAGGCCCCAGGCAGATTCCTGGCCAGGAAAGCCACCGTGAAGCAGATGGCAGCCAGGAAGCCCATGTAGCTGAGGGTGATGTAGAACATAACAACAGTCCCTTCTTTGCATTGCAGGATGATCTCTCCAGGCTGGGAGTAGAGGTCAGAGTAAGGGAATGGGGGAGAAATTCCCAGCCAAATGGAGCAGATGATAATTTGAACAGCAGAACAAGAAAGGATGATGGAGTTGGCCAAACTCTTCCCCAACCATCTCTTCACTCGGTTTCCTGGTTTTGTGGCCAGGAAAGCCAGCACCACTGTGATGGTTTTGGCCAAGAGAGAAGAAACAGCAACTGAGAAGATGATGCTGAAAACCGTTTGTCGGAGAAGGCAGGTGGCTTTCCTTGGTTGACCAATGAAGAGAAAAGAAGACAAGAAGCAAAGCAAGAGAGAGACCAGGAGGATGTAGGAGAGGTCCCGATTGTTGGCTTTGACAATGGGAGTTTCTCGGTATTTAATGAAGATGATTAAGATAAGGCCTGTGGTTAGGAATAAGAATAGGGCAAAAGAGACCATGATGATGCCCAGATGTTCTTCACAAGAGAGGAAGGTTACAACTTTGGGGATACATTGGACTCTGTCCTCATTTGGATATTTATCATCCAGACACTTGGTGCATTTTTCTGTATCTGAAAAAGCCAAAAATTAATATTTATATATTTAATATTATATCCCTTTCTTTTACAAGAAATACAATCTTGGGACAACAGCTGATACTAGATGCGTTTTCTAATATGTATTTCTTAACATCTCCACAAGAAGAAGATCAGTAGAAAATCATTTTATAAACAATGTAATAATAATAATGATAAAGTTGGAAGGGACCTTGGAGGTCATCTAGTCCAACCCCCTGCTCAGGCAGGAAACCCTATACCATTTCGGACAAATGGCTGTCCAGTTTCTTCTTAAAAACTTTCAGTGTTGGTGCATTCACCGCTTCTGGAGGCAGGTTGTTCCACTGGTTAATTGTTCTCACTGTCAGGAAGTTTCTCCTTAGTTTTAGGTTGCTTCTCTCTTTGGTTAGTTTCCACCCATTGCTTCTTGTCCTGCCTTCAGGCGCTTTGGAAAATGGCTTGACTCTCTCTTCTTTGTGGCAGCCCCTGAGATATTGGAACACTGCTATCATGTCCCCCCTCGTCCTTCTCTTCGTTAAACTAGACATACCCAATTCCAGCAACCGTTCCTTATATGTTTTAGCCTCCAGTCCCCTAATCATCTTTGTTGCTCTTCTCTGTACTCTTTCTAGAGTCTCAACATCTTTTTTACATCG
>NW_015386480.1:1602101-1606683 GCF_001527695.2 Protobothrops mucrosquamatus
TATTTAAATGATTGTCCACTAGGACTCCGAGATCCCTCTCACAGTTACTACTGTTGAGCAAGGTACCCCCTATACTATACCTGTACATTTGGTTTTTCTTGCCTAAATGTAGAACCTTACTTTTTTCACCATTGAATTTCATTTTGTTAGATAGCGCCCAGTGTTCAAGTCTGTCCAGATCCTCCTGTATCCTAAGCCTTCTGGAGTGTTGGCTATTCCTGCCAGCTTGGTGTCGTCTGCAAATTTGATGAGTTCCCCATCTATGTAAAGCTAAGGTTTATGAAACTGGAGGAAATCCTAGGCCTGAATGATTTCCTATATAGTGCAGAATCTTCATAATAACCTAATTGTTAGAGGTAAATAATGAAACAGTTATTTTTTCTAGGCACATTTCCTAGGTCCTTCTAGATAGCACTTCTTAATATACTGAATACAGAGGATCTTATGAAATCTAGTTGTTGGGCAGAGAAAACTGGAACTGCAAATAATCTGGAATATTTACTAGGACCAATAGTAATATTGGTGTAATGAGTGCATCCATAACTATCCACACCACCTCATTGTAAATCTTTCAGTTTTCCCCAAGGGGAAGCCTATATAGAGTGCATCACAATAATCCTTCTAGGGGGTGAACCTAAGACAATTCCTCAATTTTAAAAGAACTCAAATGTTCCTAGAAAGGTAAACATCCAAATTAAAATGCCAAAGAGATTTCTCTGCTATTAGTAAAGCTTACCCAATCTGCCACACCCTCCTATCTCTTCCCAGCCCCTCCTTTGGTGCTTTTTTGCTATTCTCCTTAGATAAGAAATTGTGCAGGTTGAAAATAAACAAGAAAATCAGTGAGCTTCAATCTGTCTTTTAATTTGCACTGTAATGGAAATGCTCTGGATGGATCCACCTCCACAAGGTCTTTAATGTGACCCACCTTCCTGAGTGGAGATGGTCCCCTCTGGACAAGGAACACAGTCATAGCAGCAAACTGGCTCTCCTTCTCGAACCCTCTTGAAAAATCCAGGTTGACAATTTTCCACACATTTGGATTGAGGCAGGGACTAAGGAGAAAAACAAGGAATGCCAAAGAAAATGTGTTAGGACTCACCAATCATGGAAAATGGAGGTAAACCTGGACATTAATCAAGTAGTCTCTGGGCTTCACTTAGGTCAGTGGTGGCGAACCTATGGCACGGGTGCCAGAGGCGGCACTCGGAGTCCTCTCTGTGGGCACACATGCTGTTGCCCCAGCCTTGCCTCCCCCCGTGACCCCCTCCTCACCAGCAGCCCCCCTGGAGGAGAGTCACCCCGCGAGTGTGGCCCACGCGGAGCAGCACAGCCAAGGACATGGCAGCCAGGCAGCGTAGACAAGACTCTGCCTTCATGCCCCATCGCGCACAGTTTATGCTGCGGGGTGTGGGCAGAGGGCGTGGCTGCCATAGTGCTGCTGGGCTGCCTGGGTGATCTGCGGCGGGCCCTGGAGGCGGTGAGTGGCCCTGCAGGCAGGCGTGGTGGGGGCAGGGCAAGGGCTGGAGCAGGGCGGGGCCAGTTTTTGGGCACTCAGTCTCTAAAAAGTTCGCCATCACTGACTTAAGTAAACATGAAGTCTCTAACTCATTCCAAACAGGTGTAGGAGGTATAACTATGAGCAGATTCTTCATTTTTTCATCCCTTTTGCTTTTGGCATCAAACATGGCAATAAAAGACTTTTCCACTTAATAAAGTCTGGAGGGATGGAATTGAGAAAAGATTTAAACATTCAGTGACAACCAGTCTGTTCCAAAATTGTATCCCAGTACCTTAGAAATTAGGGCTGTCAACTTTAAAGGAAATGTTCTTTGTTGATTTACATATTTATATGTTTAATTAGTGTGTCTGCCATACTGGAGAAATGAGACGCCTAGTTTATAGAACTGGAGTGAGATGAGATGGAGGTGAGATCATGAGAATATGCCCCTCAAACACGGTAAGTAAAGCATCTTTTGCTGCAATCGTTGGGACATGAGAATGAACCCTATGTCAGAAAGGGATATTTTTAAGACCAAGCTAAGTATTTATTTATTTATTTATTTATTTATTTATTTATTTATTTATTTATTTACAAGTTTTATTAGTTTTTCAAGTTTTTACATCCAGGTGCTTGAGAAGCAGCGTAGTGATAGGATAATCAATAGTCCAATAACAAAATCATTCATGTATATCTCAGGTTAGATCAATAAGGATTCCCTCTCTAGTTTCCTTAAATATTATATCATGTTCATATTAATACATTTCTAACTAAAGTTAGAAATTCAGTCAATCAATACATTTATCAATGACATTTTACTTATACATATCCAAGTCCTGTTTTTAAGTTTTGCTTAATTCCAATTCCATGTTTCAATTTAGCCTTTTATAACCAATATTTCAGTTTCGGATAACCTTAATTTCCCTCATTTCATTATAAGATACTTAACATAACTAGAATAGACATGTTGTTCCAAAATTTACCTTCTTACTTTGTTCACAAATATATTCTATTTCATTTACTAACAAAAATCTTCCATTATCACAAATGTATTTCCATCTGATAATCAAAACTATAATCTAACAATTAATTTTAATTTCCCTTATAAGTCTTAATCCTGGATATTAAACCAATCACTCTAAAGAGCTACTTAGCCCATTAAGTGATTTTTTAAATCTAACTCTGGCTTTCTTTTTGTGCCAGGCAGGCTTCCATACCAGTGCCTCTGAATCCACTGATGTGTCTCCCTTCATTCCCACACAAGTTGTTTGAACCAAGGGAGAACATCCAGTTATCAATTTTTCAAAGGAACTGGCCCCTTTGTAATAATTAGGTTGTTGCCCTAATAATTCAAATTTTTGTTCTTCTTCCAATTTCGTCTGAGTAAAGTAGAAAGTCATATCTGGTGTTGTAGTTATTATTTGGTTAGCTAAATTGTCTAAGTTCTCAATGTGGTATGTTTGTTGATCAGTTCCTGTTGCTTTTGGAGTTATAGATACTGTAGTTAAAGTCAGTGTTGGATTACCAAAGTTCTTAATAGGTTCTGGATGTTGTTCTTCCTCTTCTGTTGTTTTTTGGCTTGTAGGTTGATCATCTGGAGTCTGGGGTTCGATTTGTAGTATTGTGAAAATATCCTCGGCTTTCACTTTTGACTTGATTAGCTCAGTAGCTTCAAGAATTTTTTCAAGGATAAGTTTATAGTTGAGTTGTGGGTAGAATTCCTTGGTTTCCATGGTGATTAGAGATAGTCCTTTGGTGGAGGCTATGTTTAGTAAGAGTCAGCCAATGTTCACCTCCACACTTTCTAAAAGTTGTTTTCACCAGCCAGCTGTTTCTAATTCTTATCTTTTGGATAATATGAAGGACAAATCAAGGGAGTCAACAGGCACAATTGAAAAAAAAAAGTAATTCAGTTGCTATGCCAGGTTTTGCCACAAGATGTCCTCAGCAGATCACAAAATCTTTTCCCAAACACCAATTAGCTTTTTATTTTTCAGTTAAAAAAACAGAGAAAAAGATATTTTCCAAAATTAATAGTTTAGGTAAATGATAAGTCTCTATAATAAAAAAATTTGGGACCCCAAGGTATCCACAGAGCAAAAATCTAGTTATCTAGTTGTTAAAGTTAGTTATTCTTTTCTTTCCAAAGCTTAAATTCCCAAGTATGCAAACGCTGAATTGAAAGCGGGGAAAGAGTTTCAAGGAGCTTTCACAGGAAGGTAGTTAGGGTAACGAGAGAGAAAAGGAAAGGTCTCACCCAGATCTTCTACGGTGCTTCATTGAGCTTAGAAGTGCTTTTGGCTTTCGGCTGGTGCAGCTAGATGGTCGGCCATGTTGATGGCCGATCTTTCTTCCATCGATCCAAAGGAGCTGCCTCAGTTCAAGCAGGAGGGCTGCCGCCCTTCCACGCTCAGGCGAGGGTCCTCCTCATCAGTGGTCGCCCCTCCAGGGTGACTTTTGACCCTTTCCAGGGTCTTTCGATGGAAAGAAACCAGACGGCAGAGAGGAAACTCTCCTCGTACGTCCGAAGGTGCCGCGATCCGGAACCGGAAGCCCCAAGCTTTTTATAATGCCTTGGTAAAATCAATTTTACCAAGGTATTTATAATGCCTTGATAAAATCACCCTTGGAATACTACATCCAGTTTTGGTCACCACATTATAATAAAGATGTTGAGACTCTAAAACAGTGCAGAGAAGAACAACTAAGATGATTAAAGGCCTGAAGGCTAAAACATATGAAGAATGTTTGTGGGAAATGGGTATGTCTAGTTTAGTGAAAGTGTAGCGCTACCTCCTCAGAGGCCGCCAATGCCCAGGCCCTCCCGGCCACGTCCCCCCCTTGTCCAGCCTTGCAGCAATGTTCTTTAGAGATCGATGAGACATCTTACAACCGGAACTCACGCAGCATTAATGGGTGGCAGGCTCTTCTTGTTGAAGCAGGACTTTCAGGCACGAACTTAACCAGTCACAGTGGTTGATACTCTGAAGATGTATATAACAGCTCAGGGCTGCTTTAGCGGCAGGAGTAACAGGCCCCTGAGCAATCATTCAGAATCCGATGAAACGGGGGGGGGGGGGG
>NW_015386480.1:1609539-1628861 GCF_001527695.2 Protobothrops mucrosquamatus
GTTGGCAGCAACAGTTGGCACCACCAGTCTCTCTCCTCCTGGTGCTTCTTCTCTAGGATTCTTCTTCAGGTTTCAGGATTCAAAAACCACCCCCCTCCCTTACTCTTTATTGTTAAAATCCGAGGCTAGGAACCCCAAGCAACTCCCTTACTTCACACTCTCGCCTGCCTCCGTCTCAGACATCCTCCCACGGAGGAAGTAATAAAACTTCACTCTATCTAGCCCCTATTTAAAATACCCTTGATAGAAAAATAAAATAAGCTTCCAGACCTTCCCTTCTCAACTCCAACCAACCAAGGCCTTCTCCTTTTCTTCCCTTTTCTAACCTTCCTCCTTCCACTCACGCCAGCCACACCCAAGCCAACTGCAGCTGTCCCAATTTTCCCCTTCCCAGTCAAGCTCCTGCAAGCACTCTCGGGCAGTCCCCGCTACAAAAGGAAGGACTAGGGATGACATGATCGCAGTGTTCCAATATTTGAGGGGCTGCCACAAAGAAGAGGAGGTCAACCCATTTTCCAAAGCACCAGAAGGCAAGACAAGAAACAATGAATGGAAACTAATAAAGGAGAGAAGCAACCTGGAACTAAGGAGAATTTCCTAACAGTGAGAACAATTAACCAGTGGAATGGCCTGCCTTCAGAAGTTGTGGGTGCACCATCATTGGAGAATTTTAAGAAGAGATTGGACAGCCATTGTCAGAAATGCTATAGGGTCTCCTGCTTGAGCAGGGGGGTTGGACTGGAAGACCATCAAGGTCCCTTCCAACTCTGTTATTCTGTATTCTATATTGTTATTTGCATACAAGGAACAAATACATCTGAATAGCAATAGCAATAGTACTAAGACTTATAATGTTTTACAGCCCTCTTTAAGTGGTTTACAGAGTCAGCGTATTGCACCTCATTTTACCGACCTCGGAAGGATGGAAAGCTGAGTCAACTGGCAGCTGGTAGTCAGCAGCAGTAGCCTGCAGTACTGCATTCTAACCACTGCGCCACCACAGCTCTTCAATCTGAAGCTATTAGTAACACATTTCCCAGCCCTTGTGAGTATCCCACCAGTTTGATGATGATAATAAATTGTAGATAATCCACAGAATGGAATAGTACTGAAGCTTCCAAATAAAAGAAACTATAAGGTAGCTACTCCCCACATTCAAATCTCACTGAAGGTCAACCACCTTGGGGACTAGGCTTAGCCCACTTGAAATGGGATCTCAGATTTTGGAAAACAGAGAAAAGACACCAAACTTTCTCCCACCTTGTTGAGCAGCTTTAGCTGTGGATGAACCTCTTGGATGATACTAAGTCTCTGTCTTTCAAAAGTGCCCAGGAACTCAATCCTGGGATCCTCCTTGGGGAGAACCAACAAGCTTTTGATGCCCAGATCTGCTGCTAAATCTCCATTTTGGTCCAAGTATAGTTTCATCTGGGAAATATTGCAAAACGTATTCTTCTCCAGAAATGGATGAAACTAGAATTGAAACATCCAGAAATTTTAAGGAATTGTAATATATGAAAGCTTGGCTTTATCCTACATTTGAAACTTTCTTCTACAGTTATCTAACTTGCAAATACGCTTAATTGGGGAAAGGATGTTACCACTATCTTCATAAGTGAATGAAAAAGGTTCAGAAATATTTATCAATTATATATTGACAAAATATACATTGAAAAAGTATAATTGACACACTTGGTCAATTGTAGGGAACATTCTAGAGCAGGTAACAAATAAATTGAATAATAGGAAAAAAGATTATTTATAAACTTGAAAACAACAGGTTGATTACCAAAAAGCATGGATTTGTCAAGAAGAAAGTGGTCAGGCTAATCTCCATTAAAGACCAGTCAGGAAACATACCCAGCTGAGCTAATTCTACTTTATTTTAATACTACATTAACAGAATTTTGTAAGTCTGAAAATACATATCTCCCACCAACTCCTTTTTCAGCCTGAAAAGTTAGGGAGGCTCTTTTTTGAGTTTCTTTCTCTGCCATTATACCCTTGTAGACTCCCCCCTCTTATTTGATCCTTCCCTGGGCAGCATCTCTTCTCCCCATTCCAAATGTTATTCTCACATATCATTACATTTCCTAAATAGATTATACAGATGCTGGTGATACAACTTAATTTCAGTAAAGAACTAACAAACAATTTTGTGATGTGATTAGAAACCTGGTTAAATGCAAGGTGGCTTGTATGATAAGTGGATAAAAACTGCCAAAAATAATACTGAAATAATTTTTAATCCTTTTAATTTTTCTTAACAAACTGAGTAGTTATGAATAACATTTTTTCTGTATTGTCATTAATACAGAAGAATTGATAAATCTTGGTGATGCAAGATTTGATGGAAGATTTATAACTCTCAGGCAAAGCTAACTTTATCTGATTTAAAGAGTACCAAGTTTCCAGAAAAATATTTATGATTTCCTCAGAAAGATGTGTCTGAGTAAAAAGCTGCAGAAAAATATCTCAGTTTTGGGATTTGATAAACTGTAGTATCTCATATAAGGCATATCTTCAAAATAAATGAATGATGCCTTGGAAGAAGGATGATACCAATCTTGGTAAGTATGTAAGTATATCCGAGGGTCAGTTTAGTCTAGCACCAGCCTAGAAAGCAAGAGGCTGTTAGTTAATTAATTAATTAACCTAATTATCAGGAGGTATTGTTAATACTTTGCTGAATCAAGTTATATCTCTAGCATTCATACAATCTACTGAGGAAATATCAAGGTATCTGCAAATATGGTGTGGGACCAGGAGACTGTGAGTTCGTCCTCTTTAGCCATGGAAGCCAGTCAGTCTTTCTCAGCCCAACAGGTTTGTTGTTGTGGGGAAAATAAGAAGAGGAAGCTGTATTGGATAGGTCTACTACCTTTATTTGTAAATAAATAAATAAATAATTATGAAAATGACCTCAAAATCGTATTTGATTGCAAACTGAATGTGAGTCTTAAGGAAAGACAACAAGAAGAAGACTATGGGAGAATTTCTCCAACACAATTTCTTAGTTGGAGAAGTGAGGATACAGCACTCTTCCAATAACTGAAAGATGTTAGGCAGAAGCTTAAGATCTGCTTACTATTATTCCAGACAATCAGATGTGGAAAAATAAATTCAATTACAAGAGAGGAGATTCTGGATGAATGAGAGGAAAAATATCTTAAAAGGAGAAGCAGTTTTAGAGCTGAGCCAGTGAATAAACGTTCAGTCTTCCCTTCACTTAAATCCGAATATCTTAATGCAAAAATTGAGCAGCCATCAGTCAGAAAAACTGGGATTCTTGCAGAGAGCAGGGGTTGGGCTTGATGGTCAGAGTCTCCTTCAAATTTATAAAGGTAAAAATTCCACTGTGCTAATCACAAACCCATACATACAGGAATTTATTTAAAGATGCATGCAGCCTTTTTAAATTAGCAATGTTTAATATCAAAATTTACCTGTCATGCTATCTACTCTTTGGAACATTATTCTCTGAGCAATTAGTTTGGCCAAATCTGTTGGTCTTTCATAGCATAAATAGGTTGAGATGGATCCCCTAATCCAAAGGAGATTAATGGATCCATAACAGGACCCCATACCTGCCATGGCTGCAGCCTTGGAGTCCCCAACATCTTTTCATCCTCCTTTCTTCTCTTCCTCAATCTGGAGGAATAGGCAGCATTCAATGCCTGGGCCAGAGTCTCAAAGAAACTGTAGTCAAAATGATGGTTTTTGATCTGGATCCTGTTCCTTTTCTCTTGAGTCTCCAGTGGTGCTTTCTGGGTGCATGTTTTCTGGCTTTTGACAGAAAATATATGCTTTGAAAAAGAACAGTGAAAATAATGATCTTGAAACTGGGGAGCTGCAAACAAATAGGGTTCAAAGCCATCATCATTTGGCCTTTCTTTTGACAGATAACCAAAGTTCCAAATACTATGGACATATTTGAGAAGTCTATTCCTTTTTATTGAATACATTATAAAATTTGGAAGGATCCAGACTTTCCCTTCAATGGGTCCAGGCATATCTTCAAATATTACATGGAAAGGAAGAATTCTGTCCAAAATGGGAACATTTTCTATGAAGTGAACAAAGACATTGACTTGTCTCCACTTAGAGATGGCACCCCTGAAGAGTACTGTATGTCCAATCATTGAGAATTGTTGTGATATAACAACACAAATTTCATTCCTAACAAGCATAGGAGTAAAAGTCCTCATGAAATTCTCTCCATTGTCTGTGTCTGAAGCAAAGAGACCAATCAAGGTCCATCTGAAATGGAGGAGCAGTTGGACAATTGCTGGGTAGTTGATTTCTTCTTTAGGGAGGATCCGGTGGAAAAAAGGGAATTGACTTTTATCACTCAGAGCCTCTGAAGCAATTCTATCTCTGATCTGAAAAAGAATGCTGTGTTATATCTGGGGTCAGATCAACTCCAAAATACTAGATATTAACAAATTCAATCCTGTTTTGATGAACATTCTAGAATATTTTGTTGATTAGACATTGTTTAAAATATTAAAGACAGAATATTAACAAGACTGTATATAAAAACTGAATACAAGAAACAAATTAAGCAAAAAATAAAAAATGCAAATCATATTTCTATCACCCTATAATTTACTACAGTTAGAGTCACATGTGCAAATGTCAACTGAAGGGTCCTATTATTTGTAGTTTTTAAGTTTTGCTACATCTTTCTCTGCTTCTATATCTTTGCTTCAGATTCTTTGTGCCACAATCATTTTGCTACTTCTCCATTTGTTCAGGGGGACCACAGCTCCTAATATAATTTGTCAGTTGTACAATCCAAGAAGTCCTTAATTGAAATTTTGTCTGTTCTAACAGACACAATATGGGGAGTCTGACAGTTTCATGGGTTTAATTGTATACAACAGTTATATACCCTGACAAAGAAGAAATTGTGTAAATTCCCATTTAAGCTCTGAGGGCAGCGGCTGAAGTCCTTTTATACACCCACGATACTCCTCAGATGCTGTGATTGAATTTGTTCTAGTAGTGATACATATTAAGCCCCAAACTTCAATTCATTTCTTATAAGGGCCTGGGGTAACTTTGTCATTATATACTTCGATAAATGGGAAGAAAAGTGGATAGCTATGAATTTTCTTTTAACTTTAAGCAGTGAATTCACTTGAGTCCTTTCTCTAAGTGCCTCCTTTGAGGGAAGCAATATCCAGTTTTTGAGAAAATTAAACTTAGGTAAGGAAAACTGTTACTTGTTCTCTTGGCTCACTATCAAATATGCATCTATAGCTATGATATCATTTTCCAAATATCATACTTTTGATTTTGATTTATTAATAACCAGAGAATTATGGCAGCAGTTTTCTTAACATCCTACACCATCCAATTTATGAGTATGATAATACTATTGCATTATGAGTACATCAGGGTGTTCCAATATGTATTTAGCACCTTAGACATGCGTATTTCAAGATCCTTCATTAGCCATAGTAAGACATTAATATCTAGGCTGAATAACAAGGGTTCAAATATGCACCCTTCCCTTCCCCCTTGGTAACTGTCAATCCTTCTTCTAATGGCTCCATCGAAGACAAACCTCCCTCTCAAAGAAGTGCTTGTAGAAAGGGATTTGATCAGGGTCCACAGTCTGAGGTCCATTTTAAGGACAATCAATTTACTCCATAATATTTCTCCCTTTATTGTGTCAAATGCTGCATTAACATCTATAAAGCCAGCAAACCGTGGTTTACCCGACTGACTTAGTCTGTTATTAGATATTTCAAGAAAAATCTGTTTTCAATATTGGATTATTAATTTATGTATTATTTATTATACAAATTTATATCACCTTTAATTCTAAATTCCTTTTCTGCAAGGATTGCACTTTTCTTCTACCCAATCTCAAGTTTCCTTAAGAACAACATGGCATTAATTTTAGCCCCAACATCTACTAACTAGATTAACTGGACTGTTATTGCTACAGTCTTTTTATTCAATTTTTAATATATACCTAGACATTACTATTTCAACTTCAATCCAAACTGGATATAACAGTTATTATTTCTATGTGAAAATGCACATGCCATTAGAGGGTTCCACAATTAGGGATATTTTTGAACAGTTGAATAGTCAGTAGAAAGTCCTCTACAGTGACCTTATTGCTCTTCAGATCTTTTATGGCAGATTTGAATATGAACAGTCGGATAAAACATAGCTGACATGTTCACTAATATGGAGAAAAGCAGCTCTTGAATTCCATGGAGAAGATATGATTGCATTTATTGCTCACCCACCATCACCTCATTCACTTTACCAGCTACAGAAGCACACACACAAACCTGTGGGACTTTGTAGGTATCTGCTAAGGTTGACATCTGGATGGAGATGTCCCTTCTAGCTCCATCAAGAAGAGCCAAAAGGGTCTCCTTCCTTCCACAGCTGTAGTTTGGAACATTGGCTTCTCCAGTGGAGAGCATGTCCAGCAAGGCATCTGAAGTGCGTAAAGTGCTCAAATAGTTGTCATGGATGTTGTATCCCAGTGTGAGATTGTGCAGGAGCTGGGAATTCTTGTTGACCACTTGAATGGCAAAAATTAATCGTAGGGTTTTTGAAAAACCATAAGAAATCCTATTGTAAAAAAATGTTCATGTTATTTTCAAAATTCAGATGCTTGGCAAATAACTCAGGTGCCAGGGCCATGTGATCACATTTTGTGAACTACTGACAAGCAAAGTCAATGGGGAAGCCAGATTGAGTTACTAATCCTTTAACAAACCGGTTTGTTAAAAACAGATCATGGCAAACCAATCTTATTTCATTCTTTGATAAAGTGACTAAACTAGTAGACCAGCGAAATGCTGTGGACGTGGTATACTTAGATTTCAGTAAGGCATTTGATAAAATAGACCACTGGTAAGCTAGAAAAAGATGGAATACACAACATCACCACTAGACAGATCTGTAGCTGGCTGGCAAACCATACTCAATGAATAGTCTTCAATGGCACTACATCCACATGGAGAGAAGTAAGCAGTGGGGTGCCACAAGGTTCTGTCTTAGGCCCAGTACTCTTCAATATCTTCATCAATCAGTTAGATGAGGGAATTAAAGGGGAACTCATCAAATTTACAGATGACACCTAACTGGCAGGAATAGCCAACACCTCAGAAGACAAGCTCAGGATCCAAAAAGATCTTGACAAACTTGAACAATGGGTCCTATCCAACAAAATGAGTTTCAATGTGGAGAAAAGCAAAGTTTTACATTTAGGCAGGAAAAATCAAAGGTACAAGTACAGATTGGGCGAGAACTGGCTTAAAAACAGTAACTGTGAGAGGGACCTTGGAGTCCTAGTGCATGATCACTTAACCATGAGCCAGCAGTGTGCAGCAGTAGCTAAAAAAGCTAATACAATCCTGGGTTGCATAAACAGAGGCAGAGAATCAAGATCATGCAAAGTATTAGTACTGCTTTATAAAACCCTAGAAGGTCCACGCCGGAATACTGCAGCCAATTTTGGTCACCATATCACAAAAAAGATGTTGAGAGTCTGGAAAAAATTCTGAGAAGAGCAACTAAGATGATTAAAGGCCTGGAGACTAAAACATACGAAGAACAGCTGCATGCCTTTGGGTTTGGCTAGTCTAAAGAAAAGAAGAAATAGGGGTGACATGATAGCAGTATTCCAGTATCTGAGGGGCTGCCACAAGGCAGAGGGAGAAAGGCTGTTCACCAGAGCATCAGAGGGAAGGATGAGAAACAATGGTCGGAAGCTGATCAAGGAGAGAAGCAACCTGGAATTAAGGAGAAACTTCTTAACAGTGAGGACAATTAACCAGTGGAACAGCTTGTTTCCAGGCGTTGTGGGTGCTGCATCACTGGAGATTTTTTAAAACAGACTGGACAGCCACTTTTCTGAAATGATATAGGTTCTCCTGCTTGAGCAGGGGGCTTGACCTGAAGACCTCCAAGGTCCCTTCCAGTTCTATTCTATTCTATTCCTGTTACTAAACTAACAACTGCAGTAATTCACTTAACAACATGGCAAGAATGGTCATAAAATGGATACAACTCACTTAAAAATTGTCTTTCTTAGCAACAGAAATTGTGGGCTCAGTTGTGGTTGTGAATGAAGGACTATCAGTATTTCAAATAAAATCCTGTCTGTCTCCACAAGTCTACTGAACCTTAAGCCAACATTGATCCAAAACTAATGATCAGTCATGCAAATATGGAAATGGGCTAGGCTGAGGCAACTACAATTGTTTCAATCACTACTTTAAACAAAAGTCAGTATTCAAGTGATGAACTCATGATTGAACTGGGGGATGAAAATAATCTGGAGTTCTTTCACGTTTTTTTCAGCGTCATCTTTGGATTTGAGTTTCTCCCATAAAATAAGACAAAAAAGGGAAGTCATGGAAATAAAAATCATTCAGAAAACTAGATATGTCCTACAATGTAGGAATAAATGAAAAAAGTAGAAAAGAAGGAGTGTTAGAACTCCTTTACTATGAATGACTTACGAATCAGACTGACTACAAGGAGCACTGTTGAAAGGCAACACTATATGTGGTATTTTTGTTGCAGTGGTGACAATACCAATGAGGTGGTCTCCTGGGCTGTAGTAGCTCCATGGATTGTTTCTGTCCTGGTGCTCCAAACTCAGCACGCATTTCATTCTAAGCTTCCCAGAGACTAGATTGGACACCTTCAGCATCAGAAGCAGAAGCAGAAGCAGAAGTAAGAGGTTCATACTTTATGGGGTGAATTAATCCCCTTCCCATTTCTAAATACAAACAACAAGATTTAGAAGATCTCAAATTGGTCTCGCAGGATGAAAATGCCAATGGCTTTCCATTCAGCTTCACCTGGAAAGGAGAGAAGGGTACATTCAAGAGCACAGACCCTGCCTGTCCCAAAATTTGTCCCCACAGATCTTTATCCTTTTTCTGCTAGAAGATCCTTTGCATATGGCTTCAATCTGATGAATCTATCAAAGACATAGATATCTCAAAGGCCCAAATGGTCATAATTACAATGAAAAGCAACTTCTCCTCTTGGGACCTTGAACCTTTCGGCTCCATGTGAAGAAGGGAGATTGGAGAAAAGCATGTTAGTGAACAATCACAGACACACTCCAGGGACTCTACTGTGTAGTGGTTGTGGTCCTTCCTGTCTAGATATGTCCAGAAAGTGATGCAGAAAGAAGATAGTTCAATAAAAAGGGAATTGACTTCTACTGTCCTTCAACACGGTCTCTTTTCTCCAGAGACTGCTGGGGAAGGTCAACTAGAAATATGGAGTTTGGTGACATTCTAAGTTGATGTCAATTAACTCTAGTGCTGGCTGTCATATAACACACATGAAACCATTAGTACAGACAGAGAATTTTTTTTAAAGAAACATTTATTAATTGGCATTATTATTACATTGGTTCTCTTTGTACTTCAGGGTTATATTTTTTTTGCTTGCTTTTAATTCCAGCCACCCAATTTGCAACAAGTTTTTAAGATGTGCTCCACAAACACCCAGATCCCATATAGTTTCATACGCCAGAGTCCCCAACCTGTGGGCCACAGCCCACTACCGGGCTGTGGCCTGTTGGTCATGTGAGTGGCTGGCCAGTGCTTGCATGTGTGTGTGTGTGCACTCACCCCCCACCCCCCCCCATTCACACTAGCATCACCGTGACCATCATGCAGGCCTTAGTGTTACTGCTAGCGTTGTGTGGGCCTTAGAGTCACCCCGAACATTGTGCTATTGGGGAAATGTTGCCTCAAATGTTAGGTTTCATTATTAGCATTTTAAAAATTGATATTAGTACTTTTAACATGGCAGTCTGGGCCTCTTTTTTAATTTTAAGAAAGCATGTTTTTCCATTTAGCCAAGGCCATTTCTTTTGCATGTGATAACTTGCGTTTTCAGCAACTACACCATAGGGAGCATATTGTAAAACATCTTGAATACACTTGCAAGTTTTAAGAGAGATGCAATCTCAGCTCGGAAAATATAACATGGCCCATAAATTTAGCACTTGTGGAATGTTATCTATTATCAATGTTTTGTATTGTTCAAATTTCACAAGCTATCAATATATATTTTTGTTTGATCATTTGCTTACTGATTTATTATATGTACTGGATTATGTATGATTTTTTTCATACATAATCATACATAATCATATTTTTTTTCATACAAAGAGCAAGTGGATAGAAACAGCAGAGAGGATACATTTCAGCAAAGCGAAAGAAGAAATAGGGCATCCCCTGGAGCCTCCCCCATCCCCCTCAGGAGAATGACAGAACCCACAGAAAGAACCCCGAAAGGGAAAAGCCAACTCCCCCAAATAAGGAAGTTGGTTCTGACATGCTACCCCCCTTAGAAAAAAGAGAGATCCACCTGTAGAGAAATCAAACAAAAGGAGATAGAGACAACAATTAGTCTGGTTTATCTATGTGGAAAACGAAAATAAATAGGTGTCAGAACCCAAGTTGGGGTTAGGGGGGTGTTTTCTTTATTCTTTATTCTTGCGGGTTCTGTCATACTCCTGGGGGGAGGGGAAAATGCCTTGGTGCTACAATGTATCTTTTCTCATTTCATTATAGCCATTACAATGTATCATCTCTGCTTCTCTTTATCTGCCTGCTCTTTGAACTATTTCCCTTGATGCCAGCCTGGGGTGAGAAAGGAATGCATCTTTGGCCATCTGGCTTACCTCTGGCTGTGGAAGAAGAGGCGTGAAAACCAAATGGCCTAACAACCTTGGGAACGGCGTCTTATCAACCCCGTTCCCACACTGGGTTCACACCTGGAGATTGGCCCGTTTGAACTGACCGGATGGACCGGGGGGGGGGGCAGCCAGCCATTCACGCCTTGTGTAGTAGAGAACTCCTTCCGTGTGTGTGTGTGTGTGTGTGTGTGTGTCTGTGTCTGTGTCTGTGTCTGTGTGAAGGGGCTAGGAAAGAGGCAGCCCCCATTCAGAAGGGAGTTCTCTCCCACCCACGGAGGGAAAGTGGGAACTCTTTTGCTGGGCAGGTTAAGCTGGGATTGGATTTTTCAATTCAGCTTGCCCAGCAAAGGAGTTTTTCCCTTGGCTCTTTAGAGGGAGAAAGTCCCTCTCTGTGTGGAGGATTTTGGGGAAGAAGAGGAAGAGATGCTGCTGGGGAAGGGCAGAGGGGCTCAATGGAACTGCATCTAAATGGAGGGAAGTGTATAGTGGGGTGCCCCAGGGCTCTGATCTGGGCCCAGTGCTTTTCAATATATTCATCAATGATTCGGATGAGGGGATAGATGGCGAACTCATCAAATTTGCAGACAGCACCAAACTGGCAGGAATAGCCAACACTCCAGAAGACAGTCTTAAGATACAGGAGGATCTTGACAGACTTGAACATTGGGCGCAATCTAACAAAATGAAATTCAATGGTGAAAAAAGTAAGGTTCTACATTTAGGCAAGAAAAACGAAATGCACAGGTACAGTATAGGTGCTCAGTAGTAGTAACTGAGAGGGATCTCGGAGTCCTAGTGGACAATCACTTAAATATGAGCCAGCCGTGTGCTGCAGCTGCCAAAAAAGCCAACACAGTGCTAGGCTGCATTAACAGAGGGATAGAATCAAGATCACATGAAGTATTAATACCACTTTACAATGCCTTGATAAGACCACATCTGGAATACTGCATCCAGTTTTGGTCACCACGATGTAAAAAAGATGTTGAGACTCTAGAAAGAGTACAGAGAAGAGCAACAAAGATGATTAGGGGACTGGAGGCTAAAACATATAAGGAACGATTGCTGGAATTGGGTATGTCTAGTTTAATGAAGAGAAGGATGAGGGGTGACATGATAGCAGTGTTCCAATATCTCAAGGGCTGCCACAAAAAAGAGGGAGTCAAGCTATTCTCCAAAGCACCTGAAGGCAGGACAAGAAGCAACGGATGGAAACTAATCAAAGAGAGAAGCAACCTAGAACTAAGGAGAAATTTCCTGACAGTTAGAACAATTAATCAGTGGAACAACCTGCCTCCAGAAGTTGTGAATGCTCCAACACTGAAAGTTTTTAAGAAGAGACTGGACAACCATTTGTCTGAAATGGTATAGGGTTTCCTGCCTGAGCAGGAAGTATTTCTTGAAATGCAAAGGACAGAAGACTAAATATTTTTTTTTGTTTTCTCAGATGCAGAAAAATGCATCAAATGTCCAGATGATAAACATCCAAATGACAAACAAGTCAAATGTATCTTAAGATACATGAAGAACATCTGGACATCATCCTGGTCTCTTTTGCCCTACTCTTGTTCCTAACCACAGGCCTTGTTTTAACCATCTTCATTAAACTCCCATTGTCAAAACCAACAACCATGACCTCTCCTTCATCCTCCTGTTCTCCTTCCTGCTTTGCTTTTTGTTTCCTTTTCTCTTCATTGGTCAACCAAGTAAAGCCACCTGCCCTCTCCGACAAACGGTTTTCAGCATCATCTTCTCAGTTGCCGTTTCTTCTTTCTTGGCAAAACCATCAAGGTGGTGCTGACTTTCCTGGCCACAAAACCAGGAAACCAAGTAAAGACATGGTTGGGGAAGAGCTTGGCCAACTCCATCATCATTTCTTGTTCTGCTATCCAAATTATCATCTGCTCCATCTGGCTGGGAGTTTCTCTCCCTTTTCCTGACTCTGACCTCCACTCCCAGCCTGGAGAGATTAGTCTGCAATGCAACAAAGGAGCCGTTATCATTTCTACATCACCCTCAGCTACATGGGCTTCCTGGCTGCCATCTGCCTCATGGTGGCTTTCCTGGCCAGGAATCTGCCTTCAATGAAGCCAAGCTGATCATCTTCAGCATGCTGGTCTTCTGCAGTGTCTTGGTGACTTTTGTGCCCACCTACTTGAGCACCAAAGGGAAATACATGGTGGCTGTGCAGGTCTTCTCCATCCTGGCCTCCAGGGCTCGTTTGCTACATTGCATCTTCATCCCCAAGTGCTACATTATTATTCTGAGGCCAGACCTGAATACAAAGGAGCAGCTTACGACCAGAAGAAATCTGGAAATATGAGACAGAGGAGTTTCAATTCTCAACTTGTTCCAACAGGCCAAACTTATAAAAGCTCTTTCAACTATTAATGATTGAAGAGACTGAAAGATGTAAAATGTACAGATCTGTTGTTCGTCCATCGATTTCGATGAAGACCTTGATATCTTATGGATTATGGGCCATCAACGGTGTGTCTGTAGATGGCTGATAAGACCGATGTTAGCACGGAATGTTCTGCCACATGCTGAACAGAGAAATGTGGACACTATTGCTTCAGCATTTGCAGCTCTGGCTTTACGGAGTGCTCGCTTCTCTTGTGCCAAGATTGTCCTTCTGTGTTCATATGTCTGGCAACCCTGGTAAACCAGGGTACGCCATGTCGGTCGATCATGCGCCAAAAATTCCCAAGAGATGGCGTTGATATCTAGGGACTTGAGAGATGCTTTCAGCGTGTCTTTGTATTGCTTCTTTTGTCCCCCGTGCGATCGCTTTCCTTGAGACAGCTCACCATAGAAGAGCTGTTTAGGGATGCGATGGTCTTGCATCCTTACAACGTGGCCTGCCCAGCGCATCTGGGCTTTCATTAACAGAGTGTAAACTGATGATAGGCCTGCTCTGGAGAGGACATCTGTATCTGGTATCTTATCCTGCCACCGGATCCTCAGAATTCTGCAAAGGCAAGTCATGTGGAAGTAATTCAGTTGCCTGACGTGCCTCCTGTACACTGTCCAGGTCTCACTAGCATACATCAGGGTAGTTAGCACTGCTGCCTGGTAAACTTTAAGCTTAGTAGCAAGGCTTATTCCACGGCGGTCCCACACGTTAGTCTGCAGAGACGGTTTACGTCTTGAACGGAACCGTTAAGATGTCAACTGGAGCTACAGTTAACAGTGACGTGCCCTCTCCCATGATGGTTCTATGCATTTAACCAGGTGACGAACGTCGAAAACAGGGAAGTGACACTACCATCCGAGAACCATAACCCGAAAACCTTGACCGACCATGTAGTGAAGTCAAAAGAAGCACAAGATAGAGAGGCCAAAGTTGTCACAAGCGGCTGCGAATTTGTCCATGCTGGCTTGCATTTCCTGCTCAGATCTACAATATACAACTAGAGGGATTTAATGTGTTCAAAAGAAAGAGACCTAATAAAAGAGGAGGTAGATTGGCATTATATCAAGAAATAGCTACACGTACAGAAATGCAAAAAAAAAAACCCAAAACCCAGCCCAACATTTCTTGAATGCATTTGGCTTAATATAAAACAAAAAGGAATGACATTGCCATAGTGTATACTACACATATAGCACCCAATCAAACAGATAAAATATATGAATTTTTTTGCTATGTAGGAAGCAAACTTTTGCTATGTATTTTTTAGCTGTGTAGGAAGCAAACTATAATAGCAATGTGGGACTTTAAATATCTTGACATCAACTGGGAGACAAACTCTGCACCTAGTGGGAGATCAAATGGGTTAGGGTTAGGTTAACCTTAGATTAACCTAGCAGACAAGTTTGTCTGCTAAAACATAGAGGAGGGAATTAGACGGTCAGCCATTCTGGACTTAATTTGTACTAACAGAGATTAAATGATAGATAGGGTTAGGGTTAGTTACTGGAACTTTGGGGAGAGTGAGCATATCAAATTGCAATTCAATATAATTGAATTGGAAGGTCTTCAAGATGGGAGTCATCCTGAGCAGAAGCCCTCAAAGAAGTCCTCTTACACCAAAGGTTGCTTTAGCCTCATAGATTTTTAGTTTCACTTTTGTGCTTTTATTTTAACATGTTTATTTTTATAGAATGAGAACTTTTCACAATTTCACCCTCTTTTGAGTGAACTTTTTTTTACTCTTCTGTAACTGAGGCCAATTTTAGGGTCTATATTTCTTAATTAGGGAACTACCTTTCAATCCTAGAAAACTGTTACATAGTTTTGGTCTTTATATTTTTAGAATTAATATATGAAACAGTTTGGTTCCATGCTGCCTAGTTTTTTTGATAAGTTCAACCACTGAACTATTTTTGTTCTGCATTTTCCCATGTTTTTTGTTAGTTCTGCTTCACCCGAATCACAACTATGTATTTAGGGATTTTTCCCCCTTTTGAACTATGAACGGATTTCAAAATTTCAAAGTGTCTTTCAAGCTGTACTTCCATCAAAATGCTCTGGATGAATCCAATTCCATAAGGCCTGTCCTTTGGTGTCACACATTTTCTTGAATAGAGATGATCCCCTCCGGACAAGGAACACAGTCTTAGCAGCAAACTGGCTCTCCTTCTTGAGCTCTCTTGAAAAAACTAGGATGACAATTTTCCACACATTTGGACTGAGGCAGAGACTAAGCCGAAAAACAAGAAATGCCAAAGGAAATAGGATATGACTTTGTGGCTGGGAAGGCCAGCACCACCATTTTTAGCTAGGCTAAGACAGAGGAGACATCAACTGAAAAGGTTATTCTGAAGGCTGTTTGATGGAGGAGGCAGGTGGCTTTTCTTGGCTGAACAACGGAAAGTGGACCAGAAGGAAAGCAAGAGAGAGATGAGGATGGAGGAGAGATCCCTGTTGTTGACCTTCACTATGGAAGTTTCTTGATGTTTAATGAAGATCCCTAAGACCAAGAGTGTGGCTGAAGAAAAGAAAAGGACCAAGGAAGCCAGGATGATTCCCAGATATTCCTTATAGGACAGAAAGGTTCTGATTTTGGGAACACATTGAACACTTTTCTTGTAGGATGCTGATCTTCTGGACATTTGGGGGAAGAGCTCTTTATATGAAAAGTAGAACTTCTCTCATATTCATTCCAATTATTCTTTGTTTTTCACTGTATAGGAGGAGAGCCATTTTAGCCTCTCAGAATCTGGTGCCACCTACTCTGACCATGAAATTTTAGTGAGAGGCATCAGCTTTTGGGAGTTGCAGCTGTTCAGATCCAGAGGAAGGAGCGGGATTACACAGCCTGCAAATGGCAGAAAGAAATAAAGATATAAAGCTAACTGAGTATTGTTAAAGATTTTAGGCCCACTCCCTAAATTACAAATTAAAGAAATGGAGAGAGACAGAATAAATTTTGGGCAACGAGAAAGGTGTTTTTCCAGACCTTCCCTCCATACCTGATGTCTATTTAAAAGAAAAAATGTCTTCATATAAAATGAAATTAAAGACAATAGAAAATAGGGGAAGGGGGAATACAGTGAAAAAGAAAAAAGAAAAAACCCAGTAACTTCCAACTTCTTTTAATGCAGTTAGATACATGATAGAGTTGTAATCTCAGTTTTTACTTATATAAAATAGTAAATACTAACCATTTGTATAACAATAACCTATTTAATCAGCAAAATCAAAATTTCATATTTTTTTTGTCTTTTGAACAGAAAGTCCAGAAGTGGATTCCAAGTGGAAACAAAGTTCTTTACATTCTTTTCACAAATTAGTCTAGTTAACTTTGCCATCTCCGCCAATCCTATCATCTTTTCAATCCATTCTTCCTGCTGTCAGCATGTACAAGAACAGAATTCATTTTTTAAAGTTTCTTTACCCAATAGTCCTATAATCTTGGGATTATATTGTATAAGACATACACAAAAAGAGGAGACGGCCAAAGCACAGGAGGCAGACCTAGAAAAAGATGGAGAGATAACATCAAAGAGAGACAACATCACTACAACATCATCAAATACTCTAATACAGCTCAGATAATTTAACTGGTGTTAAATAGCAATTTGTACATTATTTTATAAAAGTTCTCTTTTAGATTGTAATTGTGTAAGTTTCTATCCTTTCATCCACATATTTTCTCATTGATCCAACATTAAATTATGACCAAAATTTCTTGTCCATTGAATCAGGTAATGTTTAACTTATTCGCTGTTGGTAGTATCACCATCTACTTCTTTTTTCTTCTTGTTCTTCATTTATTTGAATAGAATAGAGCTGGAAGGGACCTTGGAGGTCTTCTAGTCCAGCCCCCTGCTCAAGCAGGAGAACCTATACCATCTTAGACAAGTGACTCTCCAGTCTCTTCTTAAAAACCTCCAGAGATGGAGCGCTCACAATTTCTTTTTTTTAAAAAGTATTTTATTAATTTTCTGTTATTACAATTCATTAGTGCTTAATGAACAACACGTTGTCTGGGTTAATTTTGTGCTTAGTAATTAGAAGTTAAGTTCTTACTCTCTATTTTGGAGCACCCATGATTTTTGAAGGCAAGCTGTTTCACTGGTTAATTGTCCTCACTGTCAGGAAGTTTCTTCTTAATTCCAGGTTGCTTCTCTCCTTGGTTAGTTTCCATCCATTGCTTCTTGTCCTGCCCTCAGGTGCTTTGGAGAATAATTTGATCCCCTCTTCTTTGTGGCAGCCCCTCAAATATTGGAATACTGCTATCATATCACCCCTATTTCTTCTTTTCTTTAGACTAGCCAAACCCAAGTCCTACAGCCGTTCTTCATATGTTTTAGTCTCCAGGCCTTGGATCATCTTAGTTGCTCTTCTCTGAACTTTTTCTAAACTCTCAATATCTTTTTTGTGATATGGTGACCAAAATTGGCTGCAGTATTCCAGGTGTGGTCTTAATAGGGTTTTATAAAGTGGTACTAATACTTCATGTGATCTTGATTCTATGCCTCTGTTTATAAAACCCAGGATTGTATTAGCTTTTTTGGCAGCTGCTGCACACTGCTGGCTCATGGTTAAGTGATCGTCCACTAGGACTCCAAGGTCCCTCTGACAGTTACTGTTTTTGAGCCTGGTCTCACCTAATCTGTACTTGTACCTTTGATTTTTCCTGCCTAAATGTAAAACTTTGCTTTTCTCCACATTAAAACTAATTTTGTTGGATAGGGTCCATTGTTCAAGTTTGTCAAGATCTTTTTGGATCCCGAGTTTGTCTTCTGGGGTATTGGCTACTCCTACCAGTTTAGTATCATCTGCAAATTTGATGAGTTCCCCTTCTATTCGCTCAAGTAAGTCATTTATGAAGATATTGAAGGGTACTGGGCCTAAGACGGAGCCTTGTGGTACCACACTACTTACTTCTCTCCATGTGGATGTAGTACCATTGAGGACTACTCATTGAGTACAGTTTGTCAGCCAGCTACAAATGCATCTGGTGGTGATGTTGTCTATTCCACCCTTTTCTAGCTTACCAAGCAGTAGATTGTGGTCTACTTTGTCGAATGTCTTACTGAAATCTAAATATACTATGTCCACAGCATTTCGCTGGTCTACTAATTTGGTCACTTTATTAAAGAATGAAATAAGATTGGTTTGGCATGATCTGTTTTTAACAAACCCATGCTGGCTACTACTTATAACTTTGTTTGCTTGATCCGTTTTTTGATTATCTTTTCCAAGATGTTCCCAGGTATTGATGTTAGACTGATTGGTCTGTAGTTTCTTGGGTCTGTTTTTCCCCCCTTTCTTGAAGATGGGAACCACATCAGCCCTTTTGCAATCCTCAGGTACTTCCCTGGTGCTCCAGGATTTTTGAAAGATGTGGTGCATTACATTGAATTCCAGTATGACACGGTCACTTTCTTCCAAGGTTCCAGCAACTTCAACTCCCTCTAACACTTTTCTATTAGTAAAAATTTGGTCCAGCATACTTTTACTTCCCCTACCTTTTGGATGACAACGTTGTCGGCTAGGTTGGTTAGGAATCTGTTTGATCTCCTACTCACTGCAGAGTTTGTCTCCCAGCTGACATCTGGATAGTTGAAATCTCCCATTACTACTGTGATATGCTTCCTACATATATTTGTTAACTGGTTGGCAAAGAGTCCATCTATTTCTTCTGATTGGTTGGGTGGCCTGTAGTATACCCCTCTGGCAATGTCACTTTTCCCCCCTTTTATATTGACCCATATAGATTCTGGAGGGCTTTTATCTTTGATCATGTGCATTTCTGTAGATATGTAGTGTTCTCCTACATATAGTGCAACTCCCTCTCCTCTTTTTGTAGTTCTGTTTCTTTTGAACAATTTGTATCCATCCATCAGTCCATTCCAGTCATGGGTTTCATCCCACAAGGTTTCTGTTATGCCAACTATGTCATATCCTCCCTCGTGTACTATTGCTTCTAGTTCACCCTGTTTATTCCCCAAGCTTTGAGCATTCGACTCCCCGGCCCGGGCGCTGGCCTGCATCGGCTGGTCGGGCGGCCTGGCGTTCGGCCCGTTTTTGGCCTGAAGGACCCGGGGGCCTGGAAGAACTTTGGCGGCCTGGCGGTGGAGGCCTGGCCTTGGCCCCGCTATCTGGCTCCTTGGCCCCGGCGCTAGCCTGCTCCGGTTGGCCGGGCGGCTTGGCGTTGGT
>NW_015386480.1:1631644-1634979 GCF_001527695.2 Protobothrops mucrosquamatus
GCTTTTTCAACAAGCGGGTCTGGCCTAGGGAGAATTTTAAATAGGGACAATTTTAATTCGAATCTTAATAACTATACAGCGACAAATATTTGGTTTTTAATTGGTTTTATGGGGGATGGCGTTTGTGTGTTTTAATATGCTGTAAGCCGCCCTGAGTCCTATAGGGAGAAGGGCGGCATATAAGTTTATGTAAAAAAAATAAAAATAAAAAATAAGCATTTAAGGCTTTTATGCCTGTCCGTGGGTATGTTTCCTGCATCTCCTGATTGTTGTTTGAGTTTTTCTTTTTTTCTCATCTCTACCTCTTTGTTTGATTTGTTTTCTTGGGATTTGTGATTGGTTTTGGGTTCTAGAGATTCTAAAGATTAGTCACCCTTCCCCCTCAATTTTAGTTTAAAGCCTTCCTGAGGAGTTGGGCCAGTCTTTTTCTGAGTACATTTTCCCCTGTTTTAGTGTGGTGCAGCCCATCCCTTGCCAAGAGTCCTTCGCGTAGGAAATGCAGTCCATGGTCCATTTATCTTGTTCTGATTTGTATTGTATTTGGATTTCTTTTTGGTTAGATTATGAGCCACCCAGAGTCATTCTAGAATCAGGAAGAATCTAAATCAAATGAATAAACAAATTGATAATTGTCTTGACTTTTGCAGTGGATATTCAACTGTTAAAAAGTTCAACTGTTAAAAAGTTAATCTTGAAAATTAAAAAGTTTGTGTGTATGGATAAATAGTTAAATCAACTGATTGATAAATAAATAAATAAATAAATATCAATTGACCGTATGTAGACATAGTCAGGGCTACTGCAGACAATAAAATAGTAGATTTGGAATAAATTACAAAAATCATCTAAACCAATCCTCTGCATTAGCCAGGAAAACCATTCAACCCGTATATGAGAAGTGTCTATCTAGCCCCTTCTTAGAAATCTCCAGGTGTGAAAAACCCACAACCTTCATAGGGAGACCATTCTATGCTTGTCCAGCTTTTCATATCCTGAAGGAAATGGACTGACTGGTCTTTGTCTTGGAGAAACATGAAGAAGTGGATTATTCAAGAAGGGCAGAACTCAGTGTTAGATCAGCCACCTGGAACTGCCACTAAGAAAGCGTTACCATAGATATTCCAATCAGGTAACTTTCTTAGGATGGATGGATGCTCTGTACAGGTAGTCCTCAATTTACGACCACAATAGAGCCAAAAATTTCTGTTGTTAAGTGAGACATTTGTCAAGTGAATTTTGCCCCATTTTACGATCTTTCTTGCAACAGTTGTTAAGTGAATCACTGTAGTTGTTATGTTAGTGTACTGGTTGTTAAGTGAATCTAGTTTCCGCATTGACTTTGCTTGTCAGAAGATTACAAAAGTTGATCACATGACCTTGGGACACAGCAACGGTCATAGATATGAACCAATTGCCAAGCATCTGAATTTTGATCACGTGATTATGGGATGCTGCAAAGGTCATAACTGTGAAAAATGTCATTAGTCACTTTTTCCAGTGCTGTTGTAACTTTGAACAGTCATTAAATGAACTGCTGTAAGACGAGGACTACCTGTATGTAAGAAACATTTAATGGAGGAAGGCCAATATCTTTATTAGCAAGTGTGGGATGAAGGATAATATGTTAGTGGTTTGGTAGTGGTTACCAAAATGGCTGAGAAAATGCCCCCAAAGAGGGCTCCTCAACCATTCCTCTGGAAAAGACCTTCAAATATTGAATTTGGTCACCATGTCCTTTTCTGGATATTGGATTCACCAACATTTTAATTAAAGACTTTGATGAAAGGAGAGAGGGAATGCTTCTTAGAACTGGGCATGGACTTCTAATACCATAGATAGAAGATTGAAGGGGCCATTGAATCTTGGATTTTGGATGTGTCCATGACGCTGCCAGAGTCAAGATGGATTAAAATAAGTGTGTTTCCATGTGGAAAGGGGTTCAAATGAATTGTGTAGGACTTTTATTTGAATTTATTTGATTTGAAATACATATCTCAAGTGAGAAAGTGGCATAACAGCAAGAAAGCCAGAGTCTAAAATTATGCACACACACACACACACAGTGCTTACATATTGGGTGAAGCTGGTTATTATTTACATTGAAGGCAGCAGTTTAACATTGCATTTCATTTGCCATTCACAAGACTGTTTCCAAGGTGAAAGTTGGAAAATCTCTTAGAGAGAAAAAAGTGAGAAAGAATCCCCAGCATTTATATGGGAGAGTTGAGACAGCCGCCATGTCTTGGAAGTGAGCTTGTAAACAAGAACTCACTTCCAAAGACACAGAAACAGTCTCCCACTTTGTGTGTGTGATTTTTGTTTAACTATGCAAAGTTCTAATTATTAGTTTTGACTGAGCTTGATTGTGTTCTTGGAGACTGGCCACGCATCAGCTGTTTCGTGGTGGTGCCCTTGAGGATTAACTTTCAAAATAAAGTAAATTTATTTTGCAGGGAGCTATTTCAGATTGGTGACATGCTCGGGCAATAACTGGCCCCTGGAGCTTTCTCTTTAATCATGATGCCAACAAATGTCAGATTTCTTTTTCTTCAGCCACAGATGCCGTGTATTCCCTCTGGGGCCAATTTCAAGGATGGAGTTCGCAAACTTCTTAATTCTTGGCGACTGATTTAATTCAATTTTTGCCCCTATCATTATGAACCATATGGGGATTATTTCCCTTTCATTTCTCTCCAAAGAATTGCCCAACAATCTCTGAGACCAATAACTAGTTGAGTTAGTCAGGGATCCCTCCTGAGAGGGAGAATTATCCTCAAAGTTTCAGTTCTGCTCTTTGGAAGAATCCTCCAGGGGAGACTTTGGGCACAGACTGGGAGTCAGGTGCAGCTCACTTCTCATACTGACTCAGAAGGCCCTAAATGGAAATCTTTCCTGGTTGAGAACTTGGCTTTAGGCAAAAAGTCACTGGATAATTTCAGACTTTGGACTTCTTTCCCCACTAAAGGTCAGGACTGTGTGGATTCCTTCCCATCAAAGCATCAGGGCAATTATGAAGAATGAGACCCAAAACAGACACTGCTTCTCTCATTTTGCAGCTTGCGGAAACCTGCAAACATCTGAATGTCGCGTTTGAATCAAAAGATGGGCTTCCTATTGCGTTGTCTCTTTGCCCCACTTTATTTATTTATTTATTTATTTAACACTAACTTGTATGCCGCCCTTCTCCCCACGGGACTCAGGGCGGCTCACAGCACATTAAAACAACACAAAAACATTTCCCCTTTAAAAGCCAATTAAAACCAAATATTTATAGCTGTGACATTATTAAAATCTTTAAAAATTTTCCCTATTTAAAATTCACCCTAGGTCAGTCC
>NW_015386480.1:1636730-1653518 GCF_001527695.2 Protobothrops mucrosquamatus
CCCTCCAGTCGTCCCCAAAGCCTCCAACGGCCGAAGACAGGTCACCATCTAGGTCCTCTGGGCCATACCAGGCCCTCCGCTGAAGAGCCGGGGCTGAAGGAGGACAGGGCTGGAGCTGGAGCTTCCGCTGCTCAGATGAAACAGGGCCAGTACCAGGCCGCCCAACCAACGCTAGGCCGCCCGACCAGCCAGGCAGGCCCGCACCAGGGTCCAAGAGCCAAGTAATGGGGGCGAAGTCTAGTCTCCACCGCCAGGCCGCCAAAGTACTTCCAGGCCGCCCTTCCAAGCCACGAAAACGGGCCGAGAGAATAAGCCGAACGCCAGGCCTGTTCCGACCAACCGGAACAGGCCCGCGCCCGGCCGGGGAGCCGAATAACATATTCCCAATTGCTCTTGTTAAATCAGTGAAAGGCCCATTATGACTTCCCAATAAACCGTGATATAATTTAGAAAATGAAGATAGACTCATAAAATCTTTTCTCTGCAGATAGTTCTGTACATATCACCCCAATCACATTTTAGATTCCTTGAAACACATTGAAGGGATTTTATTGTGTTTATGATTTTAGTATGTTTAAGTTTGACATTAGCATTTATTTTATATATAGTAACCATTTTATATTGATACTTATAGTGTTATCATGTTTTGATCAAAATAAAGTTGTAATCTTTGTTGAAACCTCGGCTCAGGAGTTTCTTTGGCTCTTTTAAATTCCTGAGTAACGCTGGGGCAATTGTGAGGCTAAGTGGAAAACCTTACATTAAATGAAATGCATTAAATTCACATTCCTGAAAAATGAATCAAGAAGACTTACTTTTTCTATTTTACCTTTATTATTAGATTTTGCTATGTGTTCAGATCCATGCTTCGTAAAATCATGTAACCTTTGGGGATGAACATGCAGCCCAGCAGCCCTAGAGCCCAGATGGAGAAAACCTTCCCCAGCTGACATGCATTGGCAGCCAAAGAGCCAAAAAGCACAGGGCAATCTTATTGCTTTCTTCAAAATTAAGGGGATATCCCCCAATTTTATTTACAGGGAATCCTCAGCCTACCAGTAGAATTGGGACTTGAATTTCCATCATAAGTCATTGCAGTTGTAAGTTGAATTATGACAATTTTCATGGAGGTCATTATGCAAATCATGCAGTCGTTAAATGAATTCAGCTTCCCAATGGCTGTTTTTTGCCACAAAATGGGACACTATGACACACGAATCCCCAACCCATCATAACGGAGAGATGTGAATTGATTTAAAGATTGCCACAAGCAAAATTGAAAGATTCCTCAAATTCAGGAGTGTGTACCTTTCCCTGAAGATCATACTTGTACCTGGAGAAATTGCCCAAGTGTGTCTTGTGGGAGGAGGTAGAGACAGGGCAATGAAAATGAGCATGCTTCCATGCGAGTCCATTTGCATCGAAGTGTAGCTAAAAGGACACAGGGTAGACTTGACTGTTCCTCATGTGGTGAATGCTTTCCTCAGATAAAGGAACAATAAATGTGTCTTAAATAAATTCTGGTGTTACTTGCAGCTTCTGAACAATTACTTAAAGAGGTAAACTGTGCATACGTTATTATAACTATGGGTACCTTTTACTGAAACTGTTGCATAAAGCTGTGGGAATTCAGTGGCACTGAAAAAAGGGATTTATGACCAGTCTTCGCAGTTACAACCGTTGCAACGTTTCCAGTCACATGATCAAAATTTGGGCATTTGGCAGCCAGCGTGTATTTGCGATGGTTGCAGTCTTCTAGTCATGTGATCTCAATTTGTGACTTTCCCAACCGGCTTCCAACAAACTAAGTCAATGGGAGAAGCCAGGTTCCCTTAATAAAACGAACCCCGAACTTGGGTGTAAGGACCCGCTTCAAAACCTCATCCCAAGAAAGCAGGACTCCAGGAACAAATCCATTCCAAAAGGAACTTTTATTAGGAGAAGCGGACAGCAGGCAAAGAAGAAAGAATCTGAGGGTTTCCCACTCAGATCAATGGGTTAAAAGAGTCCCAAGAAAACCCCACTCCAATAGTTCATCCCGTCAGTTCAAATGAGCCAATCCCCAGGTGTTAAGTCCGCTGTGGGAACGTAACTGATAACGGCTTTTGTTCCCATGCCTGTGAAGACATTGTTGGGTCTTCGCACTTTGCTCTTCCACTGCGAGAGATAAGCCAGATGGCCGGAAGCACATTCCTTTCTCACCCCAGGTTGACCTCAAGGGAGAAACAGTTCAAAGAGCAAGCAGTTAGAAAAGGCAGAGAGGATACATTGTAGCAAAGCGAAAGGGGAAATAGTGCATCCCATAGGGCCTCCCCCCTCCCCCTCAGGAGAATGACAGAACCCACAGAAAGAAACCAGGAAGGGATGAATCAACCCCCCCAACAAGGAAATGGGTTCTGACATTGGGGTTCATTTTGCAACTGCAGTGATTTCTTTAACAACTGTGGCACAAAAGGTCAGCAAATTGGCTCTGACTCACAGAAGGACCTGCTTGCTTCTCAGAGGAACGGCGGGCTCGTATCATGGCCATAAGTCAAGGATTCCCTGCATCCCTTGGGTTCCCTAGGTGGATCCCTGGCAGTAGTTCAGTCGCTGTAAGTAACAGACTGTCTCAGACATTGGCGGTCACTCCGCAGATCCCAGAGGAATTCAAGCAAGGCCGCCCTCGATGGGGGGGAGATCAGCCCCCTGAATTGGGCGGCTGCATCCAGGCGGTTTTCCTGTGAGGAATACAGCTTGGCCACTTTCTCTCTCTCTCTTGTTTTATTTTTTATTAGTTTAAGGCATAAAATGCAAAAAGACAAAAGACAAGAGTAAGAAGAATAAGGGAGGGTAAAAGGGAGGGAAAAGGGGGAAAGAGAAAGAAAAGGCGTTGACTTCCGACTCCCTTCGCAACCTAACCCCGGCATTTCCTAGTGGTCTCCCATCCCTGCTTTAATCCAAGTCTGCTTAAACTTTTCCAGATCAGTCCACTGCTGTGCCCTTAAGGCAGTCCTCGACTTACAGCCAGAATTGGGACCAGTATTGCCATTGCTAAGCTAGGTGGTCCTTAAGCGAGTTGTCCTCAGATTTATGGTGTTTTTGCCATGGTCATTAAGCGAATCACGGCAGTTGTTTATTGAATCAGGCAGGGCCAGAGACGGCCAAACTGATCGATCGCTGATACCGACTCCTTTGCACTCTTTTGAGAGGTGATTTGCCTTGAACCGGAGTCAGAATCAAATGGGAAGTCGGGACAGTTAGAAGGGAGGTCATGATCGATGGATTATGTCCGTGTTTCCCAAAATGGGCCACTTTAAGGTTGGTTAGCAAAATGGCCCCTGAACGGAGGGAGGATGTGACTGTGTCTCTCCATTTCTTCAGACAGGTCAGCAACAGGGAAGAAACGGCCCTAGAGTGAATATCCCTGGGCTATCTCTCAGTGACCAGGGATGGTTAAGCAGTTGAGAGATGCCTTTGACCTTCAGACCCAGGAATCCAAGAGACAAACAACGGATGAAAGAGCAGCACAGTTGTCTCAAGCAGACCGTCGGTCAACTTAAGAGCACAAAAAAAAAAGTGGCACAAAACTGCTGGACAGAAGAGAAAGGTTGGAGCATGCCACCACGATGATCCCTCAGCGAGGGCTAAAGACCAAATCTTTGGTGAAACACACTGAAGAACTGCACAAAGAAAAGTGCAGGTTACCAGCCAAGCGGCCTTCCTCAAATACGAGAAGGCTGCCTTAGAACCTTTGAGAAGAGGTCTCGAAGAGGTCTGGAACCTTCTTAAGAACTTAAGAAGCACCTCTATAGTCTGCAGGATGAACTGGCTGAGACGGACCAAAGTTACTATGTGGAGAAAAGCCACTCCAGCCAACTGATGCAGAAAGTCAGTCCTCTTCAGCAGAATGTGAGGGAAAATAAGAAGAAGCAAGTCAACAATCTACAGCAGCCGCCGCAGAGCTGTGCTTCCCAGGCCACAGTGGGAGACCCGTGGAGACCTGTGGAGGACAACGGAGAAGGATTGAACCATGCCAAATTGGCGATGCAAGAGTTAGAGCCGCAGAACAGGTGTTTGAAGAAAGACAGTGAAGATCTCCACAGGGAGGTCCCCATCCAAGTGGCCTTCTTCAGAAATGGTTTTGGCACTCCTAAGTGACCAGCATATGGGACAACTCACTGACACTCTCTCCCCATAGCTGGAATGGAGGAACGGAGGTCTTTTACCCTTTCGAGAAAGAAAAGGAATTCTTCCCCTCCCTTCCCCTGTCTTGCCACCTAGTGTGCCGGGGAGCCAGGCGAGCCCCCCCCCATACCAGCCTTCACCCTCGCCCTCCCAGTCACTGCAGGGCTGTCAGCTGAGCTGAAAACCTCACAGCGACCAAGCATCAGGACCTCAGAGGGCTGGGGAATCCCAGGGCTCCGAGTCAAGAAGGAGCCTGGCAGGGTAAGTCCACAGGCTCCATTCCAAGCCTCGGAGTGCCAGCTGAGGATGAGGGGCAGCAGTGACAGGGTGAGGGCTCTGTGGTGGGGAAAGCAGAGAGTCTGGCCAGAGCCGGATCTGGGAGCCAGAACTGAGCCAAACGAGCTGAGCAGCTGGAATCCGGGCAGCCCACAGGAGAGGAGCAGAGAGAAGAGCTAGAAACTGAACTGGGAGCCGAGGGGTCTGCAGGAGATGCCATGAGGCAGCAGAGACCCTCAGAGGCCGCAAGGCTAATGGAGCTGGTGGCAGAGCTGGAAGACAGGGCTGGGTTGAGGGTCTCGGGGGCAGGCAGAAACTCCTGCTGCTCCAGAGCCTGCTAGAGAGTGGCAACATAAGGGGGAAGCCAGGGGTCCCCAAGACCAAGTAGAGCTGGTCAGTGGCCTGTGGGTGGTCAAGTAGTCTTAGGGGTGGTAGAACATAAGAGATTGATTCATAGGGCTGGAAGGGACTTTGGAGGTCTTTTAGTCGAACCCTCTGCTCACGGCAGGAATGTTCTGCCATCCCAGTCAAATGGTTCACTTGTCCATTTTTGAAAACTTTCAGTGATGGAACACTCACAACTTCTTACTGTCCGAAAATTTCTCCTGACTTCTCAGTTGGATCTCTGTTTAACAAATGTCCTGTAAGGACCCGCTTCAAAACCTCATCCCAAGAAAGCAGGACTCTTGGAACACTTTCATTCCAAAAGGAACTTTTATTAGGAGAAGCTGACAGCAGGCAAAGAAGGAAGGATCTGAGGGTTTCCCACTCAGATGAATAGGTTAAAGGAGCATCAAGCAAACCCCACCCCAATAGTTCATCCGGTCAGTTCAAACTAGCCAATCCCCAGGTGTTAAGTCCGCTGTGGGAACGGAGCTGATAACGGAGTCCGTTCTTATGCCTGTGAAGAATATGTTGGGTCTTCGCACCTTTCTCTTCCGCAGCGAGAGATAAGCCAGATGGCCGAAGGCAAATTCCTTTTTCACCTCAAGTTGACATCAAGGGGAAACAGTTCAAAGAGCAAGCGGATAGGAAAGGCAGAGAGGATACATTGTAGCTAAGCAAAAGGAGAAACGATGCATTCCCTAGAGCAAGAACCTCTTTGCTCACCCCAGAACCATGATGAGACCGGCTTGGAGCACATCAACAGGCTAGTAAGACAGTGGGCTTTTCAACACTTCTCTGGGTTTCCAAGATTTCCTGACTCACAAAGGAAAACAGAGAGGGAAGGGGCAGGTTTGCTGTGTAAAGAGCCTTCTCTGGAAAAATAAAAAATATTTGAACAGAGGATGCAGTAATCATACCTGCCAGAGGATGGGCTTTGAACTGATCCTCCCAGTGTCTTCATGAAAAGTCACAGAGAGGATTTACAGAGTCAGGTAAACAGTCTGCAGGTAGACGGGCTGAAACAATGAGCAGCAGAGAAGCATGTTTGAAACAAGAGGGCTTCAGCTGGATTTATTAATCAAATACAAGAGAAGCCATCTGTGATCACCCCATCTGACAACCTGGGCTCTAAAGAGGGAGGACCAGAACATTCAGGTTGCAGGGATGTTTATGAGGGCATCAGCTGCCAGCGATCTTGGTTAAGCAAACCCATCCCTTGTTTGGGCTCTGGGCTCAAACCCCTCATCCCCGTGCTTGTGATTCTGTCTTGGTGTTTTGATTTGTTTGTACTTTAAGCATTTTAGTCCCCTTTGCATTTCTCTTTGTCTTCAGCAGAGAGAAATTCTCCTTTTGCTCTCATCCCATACTGAGATAGATATGATTTAATGTCAAAGAACCTATTTCTTTATTAGATTTTCTAATAGGAATCTATGGTATGTCTGTTTGTTTCAAAGCAATTGATATAAACTTCTGGCTGGCTGGGAATTTAAAAAAAATAGAAGCCAGAGTTGCCATAAAGGGAAATATAAATAAACTTCATTTCATAGGAAGACATGTTTTATGAACTTAATTTCTTAATTTCTCCTGGTGCACATGGAGACCTCTAGCCATTTGGAGTGACTATCCATAACAATGAGGAAGAATTGCCTCTGAAAGGGGCCAGCGTAGTCGATATGAATCCTCGAACAAGGAGCATGTGTGTCCTCCCATCTATGCACGGGAGCCTGTGGCATTTGAGGCCTGGACTGTTGGCAAATGTGGCACCCATGGACCTGGGTCTCAATCTCTTTATCAAGCCCAGGCCACCACAGATAGCTGCGCGCAAGCGCCTTCATCCGGACTATTCCCGGATGTCCCTCATGCAGATACTGCAAGACTCTAGTCCTCAATGAGGTTGGGATCACTACCGTACTACCCCACAGGACACAACCCTTAAAGGTGGATAGCTCATGCTTCCTTTTCCAGAAGCTCTGGAAATTGGTGCCAGGACACGTGTCAGGCCATCCTGACAGCACCCAGTTCAACACGCGTGTTAGCGTGTGATCAGTGGCTGTTTCTGCAGCCACATCCCCTGCATTGAGGGGAGACTCAGGCAAATCCTGGATAGCTAGGATGTGGTTAGCTGGAGCAGGATCTGATTCTACAAGCTGTAGAGGCAACCTACTAAGGCCATCTGCATGGCCCATTTCTTTGCCTGGTTTGTGAACTAGGGAGTAGTCATACACAGAAAGGAAAATTGACCACCTCAACATTCTAGGAGAAATTATGTGTGGGGTTTGTTTGTTCGTTGTGAACAACCCCAGCAGTGGCTTGTGGTCTGTAAAGACCGTGAAGTGGCGACCATACAAAAAGTCATGGAACTTTTTTATGCCAGCCACTATGGCCAAGGCTTCTCTGTCTATCGGTGCGTAATTACGTTCAGCAGAAGACAGAGTCCTTGAATAGTAGGCTACAAGAACTTGTGTTCCATCAGCCTTGAGGTGACTTAAGACAGCCCCGATCCCATAAGGCAGACATGTCAAACACAAGGCCCGGGGGCCGGATGTGGCCCGCGAAGTGGTTTCATGTGGCCCGCGAAGCCATCCTGGAAACAGTGAGGAAACGGCCCCCGCTACCTTGGCCCTGGCCCAGGCTGGCCGAGAGCCAATGTACAATTTTGTGGTGGCCATTTGTGCTGAAACACATTCAGTCTTAGCTCCACAAGGCCGTCTAGAAACAGCGAGGAACCAGCCCCTGCTGCATCACCCCCGCCCCCTGGGTGCATGCTGGGGAAGTGTCACTCTTTGTGAGGAATGAAGAAATGGACCATGCCTTGGCGCTTGCCCCGGTCCCACCCCATTTTGCCAGAGACCCTTAGATCTGTCCCATTCCTGCCCAGGCCCCCACAGGCACCCTTGATGCGAATGATGTAGAGCTGGCCACACCCACCCAGTAGGCCATACCCACTCCATCCATGCCCACCCAGTAGGCCACACCCACCTGGCCACCCCCCCACCCCCCCGAGGGCAACCGCAATGCTGATGCGGCCCTCAATGAAATTGAGTTTGACACCCCTGCCATAAGGGGATGCATCACAGGCTATACACACCGGCAGCTGCTCATTGAAATGAGTGAGAACAGCATTTGAAGACAACAATGCCTTGACCTCAGCAAAACTCCTTTTGTGGACTTGTGTCCACTTCCATGGAGCCTGTTTATCCAAGAGCCGGTGTAACGGCTCTGCCACTGCAGCCTTGTGGGAGAGAAAGGAATGGTAAAAATTTAGAAGTTCAAGGAAGGCTTGAAGCTCGCTCTTCGACTTGGGACTAGGGGCCTGCTGAATTGCTTTGAGCTTAGATTCAGCAGGATGGATGCCTTCAGCATCTATGCGAAACCCCAGGAATTCAGTGGAAGTTACTTCAATTTTGCATTTGTCTCACTTAAGCTTCAGCCCCGCTTCGCGGAAACGCAGCAAAATGGACCGAAGCCTTTCAGACAGGTTTTCGATTGATTCCCCTGCGATGAGGACATCATCGAAATATGGGCAAACTCCCGGAATGTTACGGAATGTTCGCTCCATCACGCTTTGGAAAATGCCAGGAGCTACATTAACCCTGAATTGCAGCCTTCTGACTTTGAAAGCTCAACATCCCACCTTCATCGCCAATGTTCTGTTCTGTGCGTTGGTAAGGCATTGAGATGAGGCAGGTGTAACAACAGTTGCTCCTTTATTTAAGCTTCAACAGAACCAACAGAACCAACACAAAATGGGGCGGATCCCTTTTGTACCTTTTGCAGGGAACAGCGTCAGCCAATAAATGCAACGTATTTTCCCGCTTTGTGCATGCACAATAGGCTGGAGACAGCCTGTCTGGCCCGGGCAGCCACGTGGTCTGCCCGGGTCTCTCTACAGCTTCCTGCACCTGCCCTGTCGATCACAGGCCCAGGACATAACGAGACCAATGAAACAGCTTGCACAAAACCCCCAGCAATACTAAGAATAGATGAGTAACTATAACTTCTTTGCTGAGGGATGCCTCCAAATCCTGTTGAGAGGGCAGTGGATCCTTATGGTTGGAGTCCACTCATTTTGCAATTCAAACTCCCAAGCCACCATCTGCTGCTCTCCTTAGTTTTCTCTAACCCTAAAATCAGCTGACATACAATAGGACCTCAACTTACTTGTTTGCTTACTACTTTGATTTAAACTTGTGCTGTGCAAGTAATGTCAGTAATGGATGTGGATGAAATCTGTGCCGCAACTTTATAAATTTTTGACTCCAGATGAAAGCAAATCTGCTTCAGAAAAATGTTCAAAGGAGGAAAAGGTTTTGATAAAACTGTCATGGATGTGTGTGTGTGTGTGTGTGTTTCTGCACTTAGCAAAGAGGCATCAGTCTTGTATGTGAATGTGCTACTTTTTGTGGAATGATGCTCTTTCCAGTGACATTGCAGCCTCCTTGGCTTCTCCACTTCTGCCATGAAGGAGCTCAAGGAGGCTTCAGCAAGCAAGCCCAGCCATAGCATCTCCTACTACACTTTCAGGAATGTAGGCAGTAAAGCATTTGAATAAGGAATCCAAAATAAATCTCTGGGAAAAAAGTAGGAAAACTGGAATCCCCAATGAAGTGAAAATAGGAAAATCATTTACTTTCTCAGTCTACAAATTTGAGAATCTCCATTTCATTTGCCTTCAGCTCTCATCTTTGTATTTGATTTACTTTTGAGATGTAAATTGCCTTGAATTTTTGGTCTGCAGGTTAGAAATGGAAGGAGCAAATAAATAAATAAGGTACTTCCAACTTTATTGCTTCTACTTTACTACCCGGTGGAGATTTAATGCCTGGGTCAATCTTGGTGGTTGACTCACTCGCTCATGTCTCCTGGATGCTTTAAAAAGTTTGGAAATTTCCAAGGGTACTAAATCACTGCAGCTCAGGAGTGACATTGTGTTTTGTGAGCCAACAGCCTCAGGTTCAGGGATGGGAAAATAAATTTGTTTAGTTCATATCAGAAAGCCAGAAGAGTGCTAGCGTCACACCAAGAGCTATTATGTAAATAGCAGCATGCATAAAATAATGTCACTATCCATTTGGATAGTATTCCAAGAACTTATTCCCATTAATCAATGTAGGCGGGAAGAAGGTGGCACAACTGTTCATCTGTATCCTCACTTCATACCTGCCATGTAGATGTGATAGCAATTCCTAAGTTAAAGGACTTAGCAAACTTCAGGAAAAAAGCCAGAGGCAAAATTGCCCACATATTTTTTGCACATGTATACAGTCTTATTTTGTGCAATAAAATTGAATAAATTACACAAGTATAACATCCTATTTGGATTAAACAGACCTTCTGTTTTAGCAGATACACCTTCCTCCCTATCTGTCTACTAAATTGGGGGTTTAGTGCATAATAACTGCTTAGATGCGTGCAGGGATTCAGCCTTTGAAGGTGGTAGAGCCAGAGGGCTGGATGGGTGGATATGGTTCGAAAAGCAGTGAGGAGGGAATTTAAATGGAGATGGGGCAGATCAATTGGTTGATCTGATTGTGTTGGTGCTGCCATCGGGTGGAGGGGGATGGTATTATAGTTTTTATGTTATGGTTTTTAATATCGTACACTGAGTTATTTGTGTGCGAGTTGAGTGCACATGTACATTTGTTTAATAAATAAATGTACATTAAAAAACCCGGTCATCGTCAGTGGACAGAAGATAGAAGCAGTCAGGGCGGTCCTTTTTCTTTTTTTCAGAAAACTTTCTATCTGCAGGAAACCTAAATTTTAGAAGATGGGACTGCTTGCCATTAACTGAGTATTTGTAATGTTGCACTGACTGCCTTTTGAACCTTTGCCATTTCATGTTAATCTTCAACACTCTAAGGCTCTCCCAGCAATATAGGAGAAGGTAGGAGGGACGTTTTGATTCGGACACACAGAGGCTCAGTGGTCATTTCTCTGGAGATGCCTGATTCTCCAAGGAACCAGATAAGCATCACAGGAAATCTCTTCTGGCAGGCAGCGCCCTTAAGCTACAAGTACTTACAAAGTTTGCATTTGCGGCCTGCGGAATTCATGCTTTGCTGACATTGTAGGCAATTCATTCAGGACTGGTTACTGTTTGTGCTGTGTAGGTTGCACTGTTCTTATCTGTTTTGGTGTGTCTGTAACTTGTATTGCATTCCTTCACGTAGACAGATAGACAAGTAAATAACCTTTTAAGCATAAATGATTTTAACACATTCCTGTTGTTTTTTCTTTCATCTCTGCTCCATACTGGATGTTCCTGCTGTGAAGTGTGAAGGACGTGATCATCAGGATAGAGAAAAGCAATTTCCGGGATCTTTCAGGCCCTGTTTTTTAATGTCTGGCTGATGAAGGAATAAAACTGCAGACTAAGGAAAAGGCTTAATATACTGTAGCTACTGCTGCTAGACAAATCAGACCTTTTATCTAGAAGCAAAAGGAAAATGAAAGAAAGTAATGCAGTCGATTTACTAGTTCCAACTTTTATGCAAAGGGGAGGAAAATTCTTTTTGTACAGAATAGGAGACTGAACAGTGAAATATTGTACCAGCTGGAAGGAGAAAGTGGTTGTGGATACAGCTAACATTTCTCATGATTGTCAGTCAGTCTTGGAGGAGCGTCTGGGGCCGCTCTCAATCATATGCTTATCAAAAGCTGAACCCAGAGCATAGTAAGTCTGAGAAATGTCAATAAAAACATTGGTGAGGAACATCCAGATTTAAACAGTATGCACTGGAGTGCACTGGAACTATAGAACAAACAAGCAAGTTACTGAGACTCTGCAGATGACACCAAGCTGGCAGGAATAGCCAACACTCCAGAACACAGGTTCAAGATACAGAAGGATCTTGGCAGACTGGAACACCAGGCCCTACCTAACAAAATGAAGTTTAATGGTGAGAAAAGTAAGGTTCTACATTTAGGCCAAATGTGCAGGTACAATATAGGTGTTACCTGGCTCAATAGCAGTACAGTAGTGACCAAAATTGTGGAAACCTTTTGGGAAAAGTGTACAGTAGAAATGCCACCTTTGGATAAGGGAAAGATTGAAGGCAAACGAGGTCCAGGCAGAACAAGAACATCGTGGCTTCAAAATCTAAGGGATTGGTTTGGACAAAATTCAGCAGCACTTTTTCGTGCGGCTGCTGATAAAAACAGGATCGCCAACATGATCGCCAATGTCCGATAACAGATATGGCACAAGAAGAAGACGAAGAAGTGCAGGTAAAGTGTAGGTGGTACCTGGATCAATAGTAGTACAGTAGTGACCAAAATTGTGGAAACCTTTTGGGAAAAGTGTACAATAGAAATGCCACCTTTGGTTAAGTTTCCACCAATTTTTCTTCTAATTTCTTTATAACTGTAACTTCGTTCACTTAATAATATTATTTTACATCGCTTTCTGGGCAACCAGTCAACTCTTTGCGCCATTACTTTAATTTTATTATGTTTTACAAGCTCACTAAATGAACACAAAAAAACCCAACCAATTTGATAGCGATCACATAAAACACTGACAAATGTCCTCCTTGCAGCTTCAATACATGACATCAATAACTGAATCCTACGTGATCTGATTGGCTCATTGCCAAAACAAGATGACACCTGATTGGCTCTCTAAACACTCATGCTAATTGGCTACAATCAGATGAAGGAAAGCTACCTGATAACAACCTAAGGAAGTTATGCTTCCTTTTTCTGTTTATTCGGCTATACCTTTTCATAGAATACAGTTCAGATAATTGAACAAACCTTGTTGCATTACATTCTTGATTAAATTATCTTTCCATTGATATATAATTTTATGGTACTACTCCAAAACAAAGTGGTGTTATTAGCCATCAAACCTCAAAAATACACTTTTCCCAAAAGGTTTCAACAATTTTGGCCACTACTGTAACTGTGAAAGGGATCTTAAGAGTCCTAGTGGAAATCACTTAAATATGAGCCAGCCATGTGCTGGGCTGCATTAACAAAGGGATAGAATCAAGATCACATGAAGTATTAATACTACTTTATAATACCTTGGTAAGACCACATTTGGAATACTGCATCCAGCTTTGATCATCACAATATAAAACAAATGTTCAGATTCCTGAAAGAGTATAGAGAAGAGCAACAAAGATGGTTAGGGGACTGGAGGCTAAAACATACAAGAACAGTTGCAGGAATTGGGTATGCTTACTTTAATGAAAAGAAGGACTAGGGGTGACATGATAGCAGTGTTCTAATATTTGAGGGGCTGCCACAAAGAAGAAGGAGTCAAGCAATTCTCCAAAGCACTTGAGGGTAGGACAAGAAGCAACAGATGGAAATTAAGCAAGGAGAGAATCAACCTAGAACTAAGGAGAAATTTCCTAACAGAACAATTAATCGGTGGAACGACTTGCCTCCAGAAGTTGTGGCTGCTCCAACACTGGAAGTTTTTAAGAAGAGATTCGGCAGCCATTGGTCTGAAATGGTTTAGAGTTTCCTGCTTGAGGAGGGGGTTGAACTAGAAGATCTCCAAGGTCCCTTTCAACTCTGTTATTCTGCCCAACACGGAGAACAGAAGAGTCACTGTAGGGACACAGAAATCCATTAAGTTAGACCCATTTGCAAACCAAACAGGGAAGAAATGGATCTGTATTATAGGTAATCCTTGACTTACAACCATCCATTTATTGACCATTTGAAGTTACAATAGTCCTGAAAAATATGACTTACAACAGATCCTCACACTTATGACCATCACAATATTTCCATTGTCACATGATCAAAGTTTGAGCACTTGGCAACCAGCATGTATTTACAACAATTGTAGCATCTCGGAATCATGCGATTGTCATTTGCGACTTTCCCAGCTCGCTTCCAACAAGCAAAGTCAATGGGGGGGATCTGAATTCACTTAATGACTGTGTGATTCACTCAACAAACATGGCAAAAATTCTGGTCCCAGTTGTGGTTGTGAGTTGAGAACTACCTGCATACATAACTCTTTAGAGTATTTTTATTTTGTTTATTTATTAAATAAATATCCAACGCAACTCTAAAATTCTGATAATTTTAATTTCAATCAATAAATCAGAATAGACCTTGGAGGTCTTCTAGTCAAGCTGAAGCAGGAGATCCCAAACCATTTCAGACAAATGGTTGTCCAGTCTCTTCTCGAAGACCTCCAGTGATGAAGCACCCACAACTTCTGGAGGTAAGCTGTCCCACTGCTTACTTCCTGTGTCCATGTACTGGTCCAGATCTTGTAAGGGTTTTCTAGACTTGGTAAGACACAATAGTAGATCAAAGTAATGAGTCCTTTTTAAGAGCAAAAAGAGTATGCAGTGGTCCCTCTCGTATGCCTCAATAATCAGGAACATTGATTTCAGAGTAAGTCAGGGCTGCAAAGAGGATGTTGGAGCTAATACAATATATGATTAGATTAACCAAATTGATGGAGGGTGAGAATGTGTTGTGAGAATACCAAATGGGTCATTTAGTTAGTCCCATGAGCCCTAGATATGGCCTCAAAGAGACTCAGCCATACATAACTCCATCTATTCAGCCATGTTATGAGCACACCAATCTATCTCTCAGAAAAAGAGCTAGAAAATTAAAGCATCTAAAAAAGCCCAGGGTTCATTTTAAATTACGCTGCTGGAGCTACAAATATGTGTAGGGCTGACTGAAGAATATGATTTTAAAAATAGTTAAGAGGTCAATCACAACAGGAAAGGTTTGGTAGTCTGTGGACACCAACAAATGTCTCTAAAACTCCTTTCATTGCAAAAGTTGAAAATCGATTCCAGGGCGGCTGTTCACAAATATGATTTCCCCAAGCAGCACCTGAAAATAAATGAGAAATAACTCTCTGCACAGTGTCTGTTGTAAACTCTGCATACTTTCCTTTGCTTTCTCACAAAACCTACCAAATACAACCAAGGGGCACTGTGGTTTTTTCAAGAGCAGAGGCCAGCCTGTTCAGGTCACAGAGCTAATCCTGGAACCGGCCCTGTTCCTTTCAAAACAATTGGGATGGTTTTAAGCACCTCAGGCTTTCTCAAGCTGAATGTAAGATGCAATAGACTTTTCCCACAAATCTGCGGCTGGAACATTCTGGGTTTGAATTTCTGCCTTCTGCTTTTTATTACAGAGTGCTATTAGTCTCAGATTATATAGAGTACTACAAACACTCCATCTATTGGAGAAGAGCTTTGAAAGAGATAGTCTAATTTCAAGAAAATTTCAGAAGGGAATTAGTTGGATTATTGAATACATTTCCTGATGGAAAAATAAAAGGTTAAGCCAAGATGCTTGTTTCTGGATGAACATTTCTTTGAGGCAGTATAAACCAATGTTTCTCAACATCAGCAATTTTAAAATGTATGGACTTTATCTCCCAGAATTCCAGCATGTCCACACAACTTAAAAACGTGGAGGTTGAGAAACACTATATAAATTATTTGGTTGCATCTTGAACGACTCAAGCACGCTCTTTAGTTTTACGAATAGATTTCTGGCTGTCAATTGTTCACTTGCAAAGTTTCTTCTAAATTAATTAATTATAACAAGGAAGTCCGTAGCAAAAAGGGAAAGGAAAAAAGTCACTCCACAGAAAAGAATATAAGGGAGGGAAGAAAAAAGGAATGAAGGACGAATGTGCCAACATCCAGAAGTCATGTATTTTATCAGCAAGTCGGTCGCTCTATTTTCAACGTATCTTTTTTTCTTCATTGTAATATTAGAATGCAGCATCAAAGGAATTTCTCCTCATTTTAAGAATGTTGCATTTGGAATGGCTAAGAGGACTCCCCCAAAACGCAGTGCAGTAGAAATATTGGTGGGATCTTCCACCATTTCTAGAAGGGCAAATTTAGCTGCCTTCATCATCATCATCATCATCATCATCATCATCATCATCATCATCATCATCATGCTGGTTCCATATTTTCTTAATATGCTCCTGCTTTACATGTGGCATAGTTCTGAGTTTTTAAAATATCCTGACTCTCTAGTTTCTGCAAGAAAAAATAAATAAACATCAAAACCAACACCCAACTCTTGGAAAACCCTTAAAATAAAATAATAGCATGAAGCCATATTGCCCCTAGAATATGTGTTGATCCTCCCTTTTTTAAATCCCAGATCAAATTTCTGTATTCCAAAACCAAAAAAAATATATGAAATTGTGTAGCTGAGGAACCCTGAAATCCTCAGTCCTTTTGTATGAGCATCTCAACTGGAAAATCGGTCTCCTTCTGCCTTTGTTCGGGCTGGAGGGTCCTTCCGTCCATCCTCCAGGAGGAAACAGGGTAGAAAATGCTGAGGATGCCATTGTGACTTGGGCTGGAAAAAAGAACAGGAAATTGCCGTTTGACTGTTCCCTCTTGAGCAGAAAAACATTCTGCACAATGCAGTTTTCTATGGAGGGTAAAATAGAGCAGCCTTCGGGGAAGGGGGGGGGGGAGAAATGCCTTTCCCCCCAAGAACAGAAAGTCCAATATCTTTAAAAGCTTTTAAATAGCCTCTTGAAAGAACCGAGCGGAGAAATGGAATTCTTTCAGTAGAGTACTTTAAAGTGCAGGAAACACACAAAAAGAAAATGGCGATACGACCTCATAAATGGGGGAGAGAGAAGAATTTGTGGGAAAAAAGTAATATTTAATAACGAATCTACTTTTCATTAGCCTGCCTGTAAACAGGAGAGATTCAGTTCTCCTTTGTTTGAAGGCACTTTGTACAGTTATTTTTCCAGTCATCTGGACGGTCACCATACAGTGTGTGGCGAAGGTTGTTGAGAGTGTGGTTGCACGGCAGTTTCCCCGGCACCTGGAGGAAACGGTCTATCTGGACCCTCTCCAGTCGGGCTTCAGGCCAGGGTACAGCACGGAAACGGCATTGGTCACGTTGGTTAATGATCTCTGGAGGGCCCGGGACAGGGGTTGTTCCTCTGTCCTTGTTCTTTTGGACCTCTCAGCG
>NW_015386480.1:1654120-1657943 GCF_001527695.2 Protobothrops mucrosquamatus
AGCTTGCAGGACTGGCCTAGGGTAATTTTTAGGGGGGTTTTAATTATATTTTAAATTCGACAAATATTTAATATTCTTTTTAATTAATTTTAAATTTGTATTGTTTTGTATGTATTTTAAATAGATTGTCAGCCGCCCTGAGTCCTACGGGAGAAGGGCGGGATATAAATTCAAATATAAATAAATAAATAAAAAATAAAAAATTCAACCAGTCTTCCCTTTTCTTTTCCTATTTATCGCAGCCTGGTTTTGGCACCATCTTCATGATAAAGATACTGGGCAGAGATGGCTGACTCAAAAGAAGCAATTGTCCGGCTCCTTCTCCTCAGGGACCAGCAGAGCTTCCCTTATTAGGTAGCCAAATGCAGGCACTCTGACTTCTTTTTCTGATTGAAGGAGAATTTGTGAAAGTGCAGACAGTCCTTACAACCAGCCACTTACTAACCATTCAAAGTTACAACCAGGTTCTGACCCCTCCCTTCCGCATGGTGACATGACCTCATTTTGGGTGCTTGGCAACCAGCCCACATTTATGGCTGTTTACAGCATCTCTCAGTCACATGACCCTGATTTATGACATTTTTGCTGTGTACCAGCATTTACTGAGCCCTGGTAGTGCAGCGGTTAGAATGCAGCATTGCAGGCAAACTCTGCCCACAGCCTGGAGTTTGATCCTGATTGGCTCAAGGTTGACTCAGCCTCCCATCCTTCCAAGGTCAGTAAAATGAGGACCCAGATTGTTGGAGGCAATATGCAAATAATGCTTCTGCATTGTAAACTGCTCAAAGAGTGCTGTAAAGCGCTGTGGGGCAGTAGATAAGTTCAAGTACTATTGCTATGGTTACTTCCAATTTCAGGCAAAACATAGCCGTGGAGAATTCTTGAATTGTGGTGCCCAGCAATCTCTCAATCTGTTTGTCACTTCAATATGGCAGACCATTGGTCCTTCACTTTTCACCAACTTGACCAGCAGTTCTCCAAGGGCTTCAGAAAGGGGGCTCAAGCACCACAGGTTGCCTTCCACCCACCCACTTTTCAAGAATGGATGGAATGTAGGAGACCCCCCCCCCATACACACACACAAGGAAAGGAGGAGGCTTTCGCCCTGTGGACCCACCTGCTGCACTTGCTTTGTTGAGCTTCTGGGCTGTGCATGCCTTTGTCCTGCCAGAGGCCTTCCTGGGGACAGTTGCAGGATCAGCTCTACAACTCAGGGAGGCTTGCAGCTTGCAATAACCTCCCTCTCCTCCGGGCTGAACGCAGCTTAACATTGCAATGGGGCCATTTCCCACTGCCTTGCCTTCTGCGGGTTCGTTCTCTCTCATTTCCAGATTCAGCTCTTAATAGAGGTCAGGTTGATGCACCTTGAATGGAATAAAATGGTCTTTGTTATAGACCCAGAAAAGAAAAAAGAAAACAGAGTAAAACATTGCAAGCTATGTACCCATTAAAAAAAATGAATTCAGAGAGGAAGATGTAGTTTCTCAAATCATTGATTCAAACTTTGGGCACAAATGACCTCTCAAAATTCTCCACTCAATTGTGGGCAGTTAAATTGAGTAGATAATTTTGTCAATATTATCTTGAAGGAGAAGTTCCCCTTTTCAATCAGAATAGAAGGGACCTTAGAGGTGTTCTAGTCCCACCCCCTGCTCAAGCAGAAGACCTTATACCATTTTAGACAGATGGCTGTAGTCTCTTCTTAAAAACCTCCAGTGATGGAGCACCCACAACTTCTGAAGGCAAGCTGTTCCACTGGTTAATTGTCCTCACTGTTAGAAAGTTTCTCCTTAATTCTAGGTTGCTTCTCTCCTTGATTAGTTTCCATCCATTGTTTCTTGTCCTGCCTTCTGGTGCTTTGGAAAATAAGTTGACCCTCTCTTCTTTTTGGCAGCCCCTCAAATACTGGAATACTGCTGTCATGTCTCCCCTAATCCTTCTTTTCTCTAGACTGGCCATACCCAATTCCTGCAACCATTCTTCCTATGTTTTTGTTTCAAGGCCCTTAATCATCTTAGTTGCTATTTTATTTTCATTTATGCAATTAACTCATTGTTCAGTTCAGCCTGAAATGTTCTATTACATAGGTCGTTGTTTCAGAGATTTTATAACAAACGGTTGGCAATTTAAGTACACTTTATCTAATTATATGAAGGAAAATGGTTGAAAAATCCTAGGGAGGGGTAATATTTTCTCAGAATTTCTAATTCCACAACTACATTTACTATTCAAGTAAGGAAATAAACACCATTTAGCTAATTTAGATGTTTGCTCTCTGAAACTCCTTAATTAGAAAAAACTGAAATTGGAAAACGGGTTTAAATGGTACCTGAATTATTACTATAATTCGCATTAGGATGGATTAAGGCTGGTAGTCCACTGGGCTGACTCATCTCTCTCCAAAGGTACAAAAGCTTGTCCAGTTCTCTAGTGATGGAGAAACAGCTCCACCCACAGTAATTGGTTCTGGTTTCATTCATTCAGTTTTGTGGGGAAGAGGTAGTCAGTTAGAACTATCAGATCTGGGCTGCAAAACTACAGGTTACCATAAGGGGACAAGAAAGAGTTATGGAAATTGCTAGCTGTACTGCCATCTAGTGGTGAGACTTCTGGATTTTTGGAGTTCTGAGGGTTCTAGTTAAGCCTGTTAAGTTTGCAATAGAGGCGAATATCTGTAGCTCTGGTGTAGGATGAGGGTGAAGGCTCGTTCTCCGAGCTTGTGGGTTGCTTTCCAAAGGTTTCTTTACCAGGGTAGGTAACATCTTCAGCAGCATGCTCACAATTTTCCTGCTCCAAACGAGCAAAACTTCCCTTATATCTTTAGCTTGGTTATTTGGTTTTAATTCCCAAACAGAGTCTTTACATTTGCAAAAGTTTGCTCCTGCTTTTCCCTGAAGTGTTTTCTATTTCAGCTGCCTACTTTAGAAAGTTTTATTAAAGTCAGGATAAGGAAATCAACAATCAATTGCACACAATGCAAGTTCTACTAATGGATCCCAGTATAACTTGTGTCCATCTTTGATTAAGCAGCAGAGGAGCTAGATATTAATAATAATAATAATAAAAATAGTAAAGTTGGAAAGGACCTTGGAGGTCATCTAGTCCAACTCCCTGCTTAGGCAGGAAACCCTATACCATTTCAGACAAATGGCTGTCCAGTCTCTTCTTGAAAACTTCCAGTGTTGGAGCATTCACTGCTTCTGGAGGCAGGTTGTTCCACTGGTTAATTGTTCTAACTGTCAGGAAGTTTCTCCTTAGTTCTAGGTTGCTTCTCTCCTTGATTAGTTTCCACCCATTGCTTCTTGTCCTGCCTTCAGGCGCCTTGGAAAATAGCTTGATTCCCTCTTCTTTGTGGCAGCCCAAGATATTGGAACACTGCTATCATGTCCCCCCTCGTCCTTCTCTTCGTTAAACTAGACATACCCAATTCCAGCAGCCTTTCCTTATATGCTTTAGCCTCCAGTCCCCTAATCATCTTTGTTGCTCTTCTCTGTACTCTTTCTAGAGTCTCAGCATCTTTTTTACATCGCGGTGACCAAAACTGGATGCAGTATTCCAAGTGTGGCCTTACCAAGGCATTGTAAAGTGGCATTAACATTTCACGTGATCTTTTTTTTTTTTAAATTTTTATTATTTTCAAGTATAACAAAATATAAACATAAACTTGACGCATATAAATACAAAACATCAATACACAAAAGAAAAGATACTTTACGGGTGATCCCGGCTGCCCCCTCTCTGCTTCCCCCTCTTTCTCGTACCAGAACCTTCCTCCCTCTAGACTCTCAACCACTCCACCTTCCTCCTTCCACTCCCTACTTCC
>NW_015386480.1:1658962-1669550 GCF_001527695.2 Protobothrops mucrosquamatus
AATTTAATAATTAATCAAAAGCAAGATGATAATTTCTCAGTTCATATTTTTTCTGAATATAGTCTATCCATCTTCTCCATATCAGGATAAATGTCTCCTGTGAATGATCCTTCAGGTATGCGGATATTTTAGCCATTTCTGCAAAATGTGAGACTTTCTGTCTCCAATCATCCATAGTTGGTAGTGTCTTTTTTTTCCACGTGATCTTGATTCTATCCCTCTGTTAATGCAGCCTAGCACTGTGTTGGCCTTTTTGGCAGCTGCAGCACACTGCTGGCTCATATTTAGGTGATTGTCCACTAGGACTCTGAGGTCCCTCTCACAGTTACTACTATTGAGCAAGGTACCCCCTATACTATACCTGTGCATTTGGTTTTTCTTGCCTAAATGTAGAACCTTGCTTTTTTCACCATTGAATTTCATTTTGTTAGATAGCACCCAGTGTTCAAGTCTGTCCAGATCCTCCTGTATCCTAAGTCTGTCTTCTGGAGTGTTGGCTATTCCTGCCAGCTTGGTGTCGTCTGCAAATTTGAAGAGTTCCCCATCTATCCCCTCGTCCAAATCGTTGATGAAGATGTTGAAGAGCACTGGGCCCAGAACAGAGCCCTGGGGCACCCCACTACACACTTCCCTCCATGTAGATGTGGTTCCATTGAGGACCACACGCTGAGTACGGCTGGTCAGCCAGCTATGGATCCATCTGGTGGTGATGCTGTCTACCCCACATTTTTCTATCTTGTCAAGTAGTAGGTTGTGATCTACTTTATCAAATGCCTTACTGAAGTCCAAGTAAATTATGTCCACAGCATTCCTCTGCTCCACTAATTTTGTCACTTGGTCAAAGAATGCAATAAGATTTGTCTGGCATGATCTGTTTTTGACAAACCCATGTTGGCTTTTAGTAATGACTTTGTTTGCCTCTAGGTGTTCGGTGATTCGTTGTTTGATTATCTTTTCCAGGATCTTCCCAGGTATTGAGGTTAGGCCGATAAGTCTGTAATTTCCTGGGTCCATTTTTTTCCCTTTTTTGTAGATGGGAACTACATCAGCTCTTTTCCAGTCTTCTGGTAGTTCCCCTGTGCTCCAGGATCTTTGAAAAATATAGTTCAGTGGTTCTGAGATCACATCTGCCAGTTCCTTGAGAACCTTGGGGTGTAATCCATCTGGTCCTGGTGATTTGAACCCGTCTAGGCTGGACAGGTGCTCACTTACCATTTTCTTGCCTATCTTAACTTGTGTTTCTATTCTGTTTTTATGGCACTATTTTTGATAGGTTGGTCTGTTTTTTCCCTTTGTGTAAAGACAGATGCAAAAAACGAGTTAAATAGTTCTGCTTTCTCCCTGTTGCTTGTCACCTTCTTGCCACTTTCACCCACAAATGGACCAATCATTTCCTTCACTTTTTTCTTATTTTTTACATGTTGAAAGAAGCTTTTTTTGTTATCTTTGACTTTGGTCACAAGCCTTAGTTCATTTTGAGCCTTGGCTTTCCTCACTTCGTCTTTGGAGGCTTGGGCTATTTGCTGATATTCTGACTTAATTACGTGCCCCTCTTTCCACTTTCTATACTTGTCCTTTTTATCTTTCAATTTGTCAGAGAGTTCTTTATGCAGCCATGCTGGTTTCTTTTGTGAGCTGTTATTTTTTTCTCTTTCAACCATAACACGATCTGACCCGAAAATAATAGAGTAAAAAGTTTTAAAGGGTTCGAAGAACTCAACAAAAGGGGAACTCCTAAGAGTAGGTACCTTAGGAAGGGTTCGGGAGAGATTCAAATAACTTTAATCGAGAGAACTTCAGGTTCTGAGATCAAACTGACACAAGATAACGAACACGAAGGTATTACATGAATTGATGGAGCCTTTTGGACTGTAAACGCTAAAAGCAACATTTGAAAGTGGTTGGTAGTTGAAGATGGAAAATATAGTGATTGCAGTTAGAAAAAAAAGTTGGAAAGCATCTGCATGCATACACTCAGCTCAAAATGCACCAGAGTTTTATAAATCTCTTACCAAATGGCTACCCCTGCTTGCCCATTCACAAATGTGGGGCCAGCCCAGACCTAAAATACCAATTCACCATGTTAAACCCCAGCATGCTCTCCACTCTCTCTCCTATCAATGCCCCCTAGCCTGTGGGAATTCCTGGTTTCATCCATCAAAATTCATATTGTCTGCACAGATTGACCCACTACTGATATTTTCAAAGAGAAGGGTAACTGTGGCAGTTTGGCACCTGCAAGAGAGGCATCATGATGTCATTGCACAATAGATGCCTTGAACAGTGATATCACGATGCACATGTCACAGTAACTTGTACAAATCTAGCTACAAAAGGAACAAATTTGAACAAATGAGATAAATTGCCCTGCAGCAAAAAGCCAGAAATGTCTTGACCACTTGGTAAATATTATGACACAAACACAAGAGTAGATGACTCACCCAATTTCTAATAGCTTAGCTAACTTCTCTTTCCACCCACGTTCTAGAAGCAAGATGGTTGTGAGGCTTTTTATTCCCACTCTTGAAATTCTCTTTTCGCCTATTAGTCATGGGCTGGTTTGCTCTTAGGAAACAGAAGAGGAGGAGGCATCACGGTGAGGATCAAAAGAAGCAAAGCCAGGTGGCCCCTGGGGTCCCTAATGGGGCCCCAAAAAGGAACAGGCCTTGGTAGGTGACGGCACTGCAAAGGCTTTGTGCCACCTCTGAATGAGACCCAAAGGCTTTGCAAGTAAGGGGATATATGAAATTGAAAATGTGTTTTTGAATTTAAAAAAAGCTCCATTTGAAATGTTCTGTCAAAATATTCTAAGCTGGCAAAATAGAACAGAACTCAGATTAAGTCTAATCTTGAGATCAGAACTCTTCCACGAAGTTTGGAACAAACCATTTTGAAGGTAAAGCATTCCTGGTAAGGCCAGAACTGGCTATGCCAAAGTCAGAGCTGAAGGCAGGACAACTCCTGGCATCGACCAGCAGGTCTTCTTCAGCTCTGAGCCCCCAACTCGCAATCGTTGCCTGTCCCAGCTTCATCCATCTCTTCACCTCCTCTGGGACCAGCAGCTTCACCATTGACTCTGCCTCCTGGATATCCAGATTTCTACATCTGCATGCAGGGAGTGTCCACAGGACTATGGTCAAGAAAGTCGAGAGGGTGCTTGTGATGATAAATTAAGATGCTCTACCATGTGATGTGCCTGTCACTTTGAGCTCACCATCATGGCTGATTATACCTTGGTAACATCATACTCATGTTTGCTTGTGTGTGTATATACTGTGGCTGTCTATACTGAGAACAGGTAGTCCTCTACTTATGACTATAATGGAGCCTGAATACAACCTTCTTTTGCAGTGGCTGTTATGCAAACCCATTGTTCACTATGGCACATTATTGCCGAAAACCAGAAGTAAACACTGGGGGGGAGGGTAGCAAAAACATCGCAAATCATAGTCACATGACTGCAGGATGCTGCAAACAGCCAGAAAGGGAACCAGTAGCGGAGCACCCAAAATACAGTCATGTGACCACATTGGGGGACTCGGCTGTCCAAACATCAGAACTGGGTCATAAGTATCTTTGGGGGAGGGTCTGTCGTAGCTTCAAGCAGTCGCTAAGAGACCAGTCATAACTTGAGAACTACCTGTATATGCTTCCTATCTATTTCTGACTTTTGAGTTTGTTCTGTTCATAAGCAGAATTTGGTACTTTTCCCCAGATTTTTCCATTTGCTCTACTTTGTGTCAGCCTTTTGTTCTCCTCAAGCTCTTGAGACTGTAGAAAAGGAGAGGTCAGATTCAGGGAAAATGAAGAGAGGCCACCGCTTTGCTTATTCATGAACACAACTCGGCTGGAGTTTTCCCTCTTTAAACAAGTTGTTGTTATTCCACTCATGCTTTTCTCCATCCCAACCATTTTTCTACTTGCAACTACTCCGGATTTCCACATCTGGGGGGCATTATTGGTAGTTCTTGCAATATGAGGTAAAGAAGGATGAAGATTGAGTTGCTTTTTCCAGAGGAACAAGGAGAAGATACAGCTTTGGGGGAATTCTGGGGGTCAGAGTGAGTGCATCCATGCTGAATCCATTTTGTGCCCCCATTCGCATGTTAACATTTGCATGTAAGCTAAGTAATGAAAAAAATCTGTCTGCATGTATGTACAGGTAATTCTTGATTTATAACCACAGTTGAGCCCAAAATTTCTATTGCTAAGCAAGACAGTTGTTAAGTGAGTTTTACCCCATTTTATTACCTTTCTTGCCACAGTTGTTAAGTGAATCACTGCAAATATTAAGTTAGAAATACGGCTGTTAATCTAACTTCCCAACTAACTTTGCTTGTCAGAAGGTTTGCAAAGGTGATCACATGACCCAGGACACTGCAACTGTCATAAATACTTGCCGGTTGCCAAGCTTTGGCATTTTAATCATGTGACCACAGTCACATGACCACAGTCAAAGTGTGAAAAATGGTCACAAGTCACTTTTTCAGTGCTGTTGTAACTTTAAATGGTCACTAAACAATTGGTTATAAGTCAAGGACTACATGTAATTAGAAAGATCTACAAGTGATATGAATGTTAGAAATTCATATAATCTCTTTCCTGGTTGAACATAGGAAGATTCAGTTGAGGGGAAATCTCTGGCGGAGAAAGAGTTAAGTGCCACTTCCTTCCTACCTCTACTCTCATTTGTGGCCTTCAAAGGTTCTTCCCAACCAGTAAGGAAAAAGCTGAAGAACCCAATGTCCCATCGCATCTGGTGCCTCACAAAGCCATGAGTCACTGCCTTGTGATGTTCCAGGATTTATCTATTTATATCTAGCAGTTGTTCAGCAATCTCCTAGTACTCTGTGATGGTTATTCCAAGCAACTTGACAACGGCCGTGTCAACACTGCAACAATCTTGGCTGAAGCCATTTTTGCTTCGTTTTCGGTTGCCACAGGACTGGGAGGAGGGAGGAGTGGTTTTAAGATCAGACTAAACAATAAATTGTCCCATGGGAACCAAGGTCATTGCTGCCTAACTTTTGGCAGACTGAGCCTTCCATTAGAAAGTCCGCCAAAGTATTCTATTGGGGAACGTGGATAATTACATAGTGCTGGGGTGGGAAGTTCAACTTTGTAACATTGTAACACTTGGGAGGGAATTCCAGGCTTGGTTTCACTTTTGACTGTGCCGATACTTTGTAGCCAATAAATATGTTCTTTAAGGAAACCTCTTGCCTTGGAGTTCTGCTTTTAGAGGTCTCATCTATCGGAACCACAACAGGCCGTTCTTGACCATGGAGAGCAGAAAAAAATCTGGCAATCTCTCCACGCCTGAAGAATAGGTTTCTAGCCCTCTTGCTTGCAGAACCTTGTAAGGTAACTCATCTTCTCATTTAATAGTTGTAGAGTTAAGCTGAATTTCTGTACACTTTTATTTTTGCACCATGTTTTGTACTATTGACAAGAAAACGTGATTCACTGAGCAGGGTTCAAGCGAAAAGGATTTTTGGCAAAAGGTGTTGAAAAGGAAGAAGGGGGCACTAACTGCCTGATTTCCCAGTTTTACTTTCTGATTTACATTTGAGGGTTTGTTCCGGGGTTGTTCTGACACAAGATCAGTGGATGAGGACTGCAAATGGGCACTGACTGTCCTACTTCATGTCTTAGACTCACACAGAGTTGCTAGGTGAGGAAAGCAATTTACTGAAGGCTGAGTAAAGAACTGCAGACAAGGGAAGGAATGTAACTCAAAACAGAGCCTATGAGAAAGCAAATGGCCTGGGTAGTTTCACTGTTAGGAGGGGTGTGGAGAAGAGAAGTCAAATCCAATCTGAAGACCCTAGTCACATTTGTCAACCATCCAAAGGCCAGAGTGACAAAATTTCAGCTCAGAATACATGGGAACTACATGCCAGCACTGGAGATCAGATGGTTGTTTCCAACAGGGTCATGGTCGCCTCTTAAAACAGGTTGCAGGCAGCTAACTTTAATTAGGATACTGATTTCCTTTCTTGGCAAAGTGCCTCTTGCCTGTCTTTGTTGTAGTACTACTTTAGTAAGACCACACTTAGAATACTGCATCCAGTTCTGGTTACCATATTATAAAAAAGAAGTTGAGACTCTGGAAAGAGTGCAGAGAAGAGCAACAAAGATGATTAGGAGGCTTGAGGCTAAAAGAATGGTTTTAGCAGGAATTGGTATGTCTAATCTAAGTGAAAAGAAGGACCCAGGGGTGACATAATAGCAGTATTCCAATATTTGAGGGGCTGCCACAAAGAAGAGTGGGGCAAACTATTTTCCAAAGCACCAGAAAGCAAGATAAGAAGCACTAAGGAGAAATTTCCTAACAGTGAGAACAATAAACCAGTGGAACGGCTTCCCTCCAGAAATTGTGGGCATTCCATCACTGGGATCTTTTAAGAAGAGACTGGACAGTTACTTGTCCGGAATGGTATAGCGTTTCTTGCTTGAGGAGAGGGTTGAACTCACTAGAAGACCTCCAAGGTCCCTTCCAACTCTGTTATTCTGTTCTATTGTCACTACTGATGGCCTTGTTTGTTTAACCCATCTGATTGCCTGTCTACTTGAAGAATAAGCACTTGGTGACTTACAATTAAATCAAAAACACAAAATAGTAAACATGACCTTGAAATCAAGACAATTCAAAGTAGGTTTGCTACTAAAAAGCTGGTGCTTCAGAGGTTTCCCTCACTGCTGGAAAGCCCAGGTTGAGGGCACCTCCTTGGAATGCACATTTGCCAGGCTGAGAGCTGCCCAGAGGAGGCCCTGTTTCCCCCACACACACATACACACACGTCAGCCACGTTCTGGCAGCAGGAGCGTCTCCAGAAAGGTTCTCTTGGGGTCTGAGTAACTGGGTAGGTTCATAGCAGGAGGGAGAGTCCCATAGATAAACAGGTCCAGAGAGGTTTATCGCTTCAAAACTCAACATCAGCCCCTCAAATTGTGCTACCAGACCACTGGTAGCCAGTGCAGAGTGTTCAGTGTAGGCAAACTGTGACACATACATACCAGTATGTGTTGTACCGCTTTGGTCCATGGTACCCAGGAGTATCTGTTGGACATATCCCAACCAGTAAGACCAGTACCACTTCTAAACAATCTCCTCCATGTCCAACCATACCAGGAAGACCAGGAAGAAACTAAGTTTGATGGTATCTAAAGCCCTTGAGAAGCCCCCCCAAAACCAAGCAGAGTCGCACTCCCTGCATCCAATTTCAGGCATGGAGATCAATGCATCTGAGGCAGTCGGATCACCATCAGCCCCTTAAAAGTAAGAATGGGATATCTGAGAATGGCTTATAATTACAGGGATCTTCCAGGTGGGGGAAGGCCGTTCAAGTAAAATCTTATAATTTCCTCCTTCCAGCAAGAAAAAGCACATCCCTTAATGAAGGAATCATTAATCACCTCCCTGAAACATAGAGCAAATCCCAGCCAAGTCAATTTAATCAGCCAGAAGGGATAAGAATTGAGTAAACAAATGATAGCCCTCATTCCTCCTCAATTCAGCCAACATCCTAAAGCGCCACAAGCAGAAAAGAAACCATGTGAAGTAGACAAGTGGTTGCCAAGGTTACTTCTGATTGACATGGCCCAACACAAAGAGCTCCAATTAACCTTGTTTACAAAGGTTGATGGAAATTGCTGACCATGAACCTCTGACTCTTCCACTTCCTCTCCCCAAGCACCTTGATAGAGGAGATGCCACACACGAAGCAACGGAGGCCGAGCAGTCACACAATGCAGAAGCATTTCTAAGGGGCCTTGAAAAGGGACAGTTCTTCTCCTGGCACTCACTCTTCCTCCTGTTTCAAGCAACCAGTGCACTGATTCCACTTGGATTACTGCACTGCACATGGGGCTGCCCTTGAAGAGTATTCAGGAGCTTCAACTGGTGCAAACTGTGGCAGCAGAATGGGCAGCAGTTACAGGTGCCGGTCATTCACCACATGTGATACAACTGCATGAACAGCACTGGCTACCAGTTGTTTCTAGGTGCAACTCAAGGTGTTGATGGTTACCCTTAAAGCCCTTCATGACTTGGGGCCAGGGCTCTTCCAGGGCCACCTCTCCCCAGTGGTGTCTCCTTGTCCCCCTAGGTCCGGCAGGAGAGGCATGCTGCTCGTCCCCTCTGCAAGAGAATGTCACAACCCAGGAGGAGAGGCTTTCCTGCTATCCCTCTCTCCTCCCCATGGAACATAAATTTCCTCAGAGATGAGACCTGCTCTGCTGGCCTGTCACAAGGCATTGAAAAGCTGGCTTTGCTGTCAGGCCTGGTAGAATGCAAGCCTCCTTCAGCACCTCGGTGTTTTTAGTGGAAGGTCTTGGCTGCTGCATTATTTTGTGATTTCTGTTATTTTTAAATTTGATTATTTTTAACTATTTAACACTAGATAGCCAAAAACAATATAAACAACTTATTTACTTAAATAGAGCAACAGAAAAAATGCAAAATTTGGACCCTTTTAGTGCATTTTTAATAACATTGTTCTAAGGGAAAAATACAAATACAAAATATTATTCTGTAATAAAGCCAAGAGTGGCAATGACAGAATTAAGGGCTTGCTGTCTAAGGGAAAAACCTCTGTGATGCCTCTTGGGGCCCTGAGGATGCTCTTATGTTGCTTAATGGTTAATCCAGGGATGGCCTGAAACTAACTTCCCAGCCCAGAAGGAGCCACACTGCAGGCCCCTCTCGCTCCAAACGAAATCTTTGGGATCTGCTGAGCCCTGTTGCCTTTTCATTTCCGGTGTCTGAGACAATCCCCACCTGTAACAAAATACCTGTCCTTGCATCATTTATTTGGGAGGAGCTCAGCAATCAAGAAAATTGCTGCAGAACAAATTGGAAGTCACTTTGGGTCTCTCAGGCCCAGCAGGATCAATCAGCCAAATTTCCAATCTACAGGAGATAATCTGTCAAACACACATCCCGGTCATGGGAATTCAGCATCAAATGTTAGGCACCGAAGTCTGCCTGCCTTCAGCAACGGTTCTTAGAGGGTCCAGACGGCGAATGATTAATGTTGCGTGAGGATGTCACCTCCCTGAAGGGACCTGGGGTCTTGGTTAGCAGAAAGTTGGGAAGTTTCAAAAAGGAGAGTTTGCAGCTTCAGCCAAGAGGAGGGGGGATGTGGGAAATGTAATTTTATCACTGCTGGCAATTGCAGGATACTAAGCTTGATTGTGAAAAGCCCTGGTTGAGCATCTATGAAACCGACCATACCATTTCATTCCATGTTTCATTGTAAAGCATGACAAAAAATAGCTGAAATGGATTATGCTGATTTTCCATCCTTATTTCATGTACTATATATAGATGAATATCCCCTGCCTGGCTTTGAGAGCAATGGAGGGGTCTTTGAAGTGCTTCTGGTGCTTGACATAGCAAGAGGCCTGTGTGGGCAGCCACAGGGCACAGAGCAGCAGAGACACACGGCCAGGTCCATCCCTCCATCTCTTTTCCCCTTTCTTAGGTGGCTCTCCTCTACTTTGTTGAAAAGACCCAAATTCAGTACCACTAAAAAAAAACAAAACCCTGCAAATTATTTGTTGTATTCCTTCACCCCTTTGTAGGGAGAAATTAAAATGCTGGCTGTAATTAGAGTTTTGTTGCCACACTTTTTACAGGAAAGAGACAATGACTTGCCAAGATGAGGGAACCAGAGTGTGTTGGGGAAGGGGGAGGAGTGTGAGAGGCAGAGGGAGAATGGGAGAGGGAGAAGAACAGCTATTTGCTCCTCTGCTTTTTAAAATCTGGTAAAGACCTCACTAGAATGTGGGAATGTTATGGACATATTTAGATATATAGATACAGATATCCTTAACCAAGCACTTCATGAAGTGAATGATATTTTAATTACCAAACTAGTTAAGTGAGGGCTAGATGGCATTATATTTAAGTGGATCCAGAGCTAACTTGAAAAACCAAACTCAAGGTGTGTTCAGCATCGGTTCCCCAACTGTAAAGAGGAGTCAAGTAGGATGTCATAGAATTCAGCCCTGATTCTGACAGTCTTCAATGCGTTCGTTCAGGACTTGGATGAAAAGAGGGAGGAAATGTTCACCGTATCTGTGACACAAAGCCAGGGAGTACTCTAAGAAGCAAGAAGGGGGAGGTAGAGATACTGAACTCAAATTTAATGAATGCAGATGCAAAATTCTTAATTTAGGAAAAATAAATCAAAGGTATTGGGATACATTGGGCAACATTTGTGTAAAAGGTATCTTAGAACAGTATTTGATAGCATGTATGAAATGGCTAGAAAAAAGATGAACACAATTTTACTTTGTAGAAGAATTCAGCTTGGATATTTCAGGGGGGGAAAAACTAAGTCACCTTGATTGCAGGTTTGAGTTTATTTATTTATTTATTTTATTTTTATCCCGCCCTTCTCCTTACGGACTCAGGGCGGCTGACAGCCTTATAAAACAGATACAACAATAAAAATACCCAGTTTAAAACCTAATTAAAAAGAAATATTTACTGTGGCCTATGTCAATTAAAATTACTCTTAAAACCCCACTAAAATTCCCCTAGGCCAATCCCGCTTGTTGGAAGAGCCATGTCTTTAGG
>NW_015386480.1:1670448-1686415 GCF_001527695.2 Protobothrops mucrosquamatus
AGTTAGCCAATACATCTGGGTCCAGGGAGGGCTTCTTAAGGAGGGGCCTCACCACCGCCTCCTTTAAGGCCGCGGGGAAGGCACCCTCCCACAAAGAAGCGTTTACAATTCCCTGGAGCCAGGCTCGTGTACCCTCCCGAGCCGCCAGTACCAGCCAGGAGGGGCACGGATCCAGTAAACATGTGGTTGCATTCAGCCTTCCCAGGATCCTGTCCACATCCTCGGGAGCCACAGAGTCAAACTCCTCCCATACAACAGTCTCAAGACCTGCTCCCGTCTCCTCCCCCGGGGCCACCCAGTCAGAGTCAAGGCCTTCTCGGATCCTCGGCCCTCCCCTCCAGGGGATCCCCTCCCTCCCTCAACTGGAGGAGAGAGCGGGTCACCCTGAAGAGGGCGGCCGGGCAGTTATCTGATGACGCGATGAGTGTGGAATAGTAATTAGATCTAGCCACCCTCATCGCCACTAGGTAGGATCTAACATGCATCCTTACCTGTGCTCGGTCGGATTCGGTTCGGCTAGCCCTCCAACTGCTCTCTAGGCATCTTTTCCGGCGTTTCATCTCTCTCAGCTCCTCCGTAAACCGAAAACAGTAGTAGTGATAGATGTAGTGATGCCAAGTGTCAGCAGCATCAGAAAGAAGGAGGATGAGAAGCTGATGAAGTACCAGGACCTGAAGGATGAACTAAAGAGGGTGCGGAAAGTAAAAGCCAAAGTGGTGGTCCCAGTGGTGATAGGAGCACATGGGACTGTGACTCACAAGCTGTGACAGTGACTCCAACAGATCCCAGGAACAACTTCAGAACTCTTTGTCCAGAAGAATGCAATGCTAAGAACAGCTAAGATTCTGTGTAGAATCTTCAAACTCTCAAGCCTCTGGTAGGAAGACACATATCATCAATGGGGTGAGAAGGGAATTATTATTATATCAAAAGTTCTATGCCAATTTTCTCCAGGCTTGTGTTCTCCAGGTGTGATGAAATATGGCTCTACCAATCTTGGAAAAAAATAATCTTGCATTCCTAGAACAAAAAATGATTTGATTGGTAATTGTTTGCTCAAGTCTGGAGTATTAATAATAAAATATTTTGATTCTTTTTTCCTATTGTGGGTTCATCTAAAGCTGCTGCCTCAGTTTGTATCAATCTCTTTCACTCCATGCTTACTAGAACCAACTTTCTAATGTTTGCTTTGTTACTATTTGTTATATATGAATGCCACATCCCCTTTCTAAGTTATCTAGAATGCAAATGCTTCCATACTGACAGCACATTTAATTATTATTAAGCATTTACATATCATTTCTTGTATATATCATTTGTAAGGCTTTTATCTTAATTGGATCTGAGTTCCCACAATCTAAGTTGACTTCTCTGAAAGATGTATTTTTCAGAACAGAAAGATTACTGTATCTAATTTGATCACACAACTTATTCCACAAATTGTCATTGTTTCTTAGGAAATAATGCTGCATATTTACAACTCATTGAAAATTCAGTTCTGTGATGCTAGAAATTAATTAGCATTATGCTCATTAAATTCATTATCCAAGAGAAAAATGTGGCTAAAGCAGAAACCTCCTGTCCTAAACCCCCTTTTTATTCTTTTCCCACCAAACGAGGAGGAGGGGGATGTAAAGAGCCCTGAGATATTGTCTGCCTGTCCTTCTGTCTGTTTGTTTTTCTATTAACACAATGATTCTCTGAAGCCAAAACAAAAACTAGCCAAATATGGTTTGGGTGGGAAGAGGAGGGAACCAGGAAAAGAAAAATTAAATTTAAAAATGGGCTGGATCTGGCTGCCATCTCTAAAGAAAATATTCCAGGAAGCAAACTATATTCCAATGCTTGTCTATAGCAGAAGCTTTCTTCCTACGTGGACATTATCACACTGATTTTTGCAAAAAAAAAATCATGTCAGTGATTTTTATTAATTTTATCAGTTTATCAATCCTGTCTGATAAAGAGTTTGTACTTCCACCTCTGTGAGGGAAAATTGTAATTTCAATAATTCTGGCAAATATCAGGTGAGGAAAGGTTTTTTTTTTTTTAGGCAATGCTTAGATTAAATTAACCCAGTCATTGATCTGGCTGGAGAAAGTCACTTGAGTATCTTGTTGTGTTCTGCTGGGAGGATGTGCAAAGCCTACAAAGAGAATGCACACAAGTCAGTCTCTAATGCAGAAAAGGAAGTATGGAGAGAACTCTACAGGCTCAGTGGATAACTGGGAAGTACTGGATGAGGTCCGTTGTTATGGATAGCTACGGTAGTTAAAGTGCAATTCAATAGTGTATGGCTGTTTTTATTTTACTTGTTTAACAAATTTATATGCCGCCCATCACACTGTCCCTGAACAGTGTGAATATTCTTTCTTAAATGGATCATGTTCTTCGAAATCAATTATAGTGCATTTTAAAAGCAAATCTCAAATACAAAATAAAACTTCCAATTTGTTTAGAAAATATTAAACCCGAGTTAAAATAAATACCTGCACAACACAAACTTCTCAAGCGCTGGTTTTTCAAATAAATCTGTGAATGGGCAAAATTCAAGCAGGGGCAAAGGGGATGGTTACAGCCAGCTAGGACTGGGAGGGAGGTATTTATGAATAATAAAGAGCTATATCAGGGAGAATGACAAAAGGAATTGAGGGTTCACTGCTCATTTAGACTAAAAAGCTATTCACCAAATACACAAAGAAGACAGAATCCCTCAATGCCTACTTTGTCCCAAGACAAACTACACTAGATATTAACAAGCAAGATAACTGGGTTGCAGGGTAAGAGGAATGTAGCAGCCATAATAAAACTTGTCTTCACTAAAGCAATTGAAAAAGGACTGCATACAGTCCATCAGAAGCACCATAAAAGATCAGAGAGTCCTCTTCATGTGAGTGATTATATATATATATATATATATTGTGTCCAAATAATCACGATCACCAAGAGTAGATAAAATGTTTATAAACAATTAAAAAGTTTAAAAAACAGTTTAAAAGCAATAAAACATTTAAAATTATCGGCAACCGAGCTTTCGTCGGACTCTCCCGACATCATCAGAGTTGCTGAGGCGGTGTTTGGGAGGGTTTATATACAATTCTCACATGCCTGCATCCGGCTACACGAACGCGTAACCGGTCCTCGGTACACGCGCTCCTGCGCGGTGCCTGTTTTGTCTTTACCCGCGTGTAAGCGTCTTGCCTTCTTTCCCTGTTTGTTGCTATGGGGTCTCTGGATGTCTTCATCAGGGATCATCCAGGGTTCTTTCTTACACCTTTCACCCTTAGTGGCACTTTCGTCCTTCCCCTCTAATCCATCCATTNGGGTCTAAGATCCCTGGAGACCGAGTAGAGTCCTGAGGACCGGAGCACCCACAAGCTTGTAAGCAGCGTGTGCGTGCTCCCAAAACCCGATATGGTCCTCTGCTCCCGCCATATCTGCCCCTCCCACTGACCGTACTGATCACACCACCCTCCCTTAGCCCCCCAACCTCCCCCCTCACCATTCTAATGCCGCGTCCCTTAGACATGGCCGACCTTGGCCTCAGGGAGACATCTCCCTGCCCCCCCTAACCACCCCCGTACCCCCTAAAAATTTTATAAAACACCCCTCTAAAAAAGCTGGAGGTTGTGCCTGTGTCATCCACCACTACTGCCAAGACTATCCAGGTGTTGAGAAACATTTTTGCTGCCCATGGTCTACCAGATGTTTTGGTGTCGGATAATGGTCCTCAATTTACTTCTGCTGAGTTTCAGGTTTTCCTACAAGTCAACATGATTTGCCACGCAACTTCAGCTCCATTCCATCCTTCCACCAACGGTCTGGCTGAACGGATGGTCTGCGTCGCCAAGGACGCTCTCAAGAAACTGACTTATGGCAACTGGCATCACAGGTTGGCTGACTTCCTTCTAGCCCATCGTACTACTCCGTGCACTGCCACGGGTAAGTGCCCGGCTGAACTCCGTTGGGGTCGCTGGCTTGTGACTATTGGACAGGCTGCATCCAGAGCGAGTAGCTTCACAGGTGTCCCAGCCGCGCCCACCACGGGTCCTTCACGTGGGTGATCCTGTCTGGACCAGGAATTACGGGCCTGGACACCTCTGGGTTCCGGCTGTGGTCTGCAAGGTCTCGGGGCCTCTGTCCTACGAGGTGTCCTTGGACGACGGCCGCGTCCTTCGCCGCCATATTGATCAGTTGATCAATGGCGTGTGAGGCGGGACTCGCCTCGGTTTCCTCCTCAGTTTTCTCTGGGGGGGGAGGAGGAATGGGAACTGCATTCTGGGAATCAGCATCAGCAGCCGACACTGGCTGTTGAGGACACCATGGGTACGCAACCGCCAAGTTCTGCAAGTGCTCCAAATAGGAATTCATGGGGCAGGGGGCAAACATACACCCCCACACTCACTCCAGCCTGGGAGTCACACAGGAGGTATCCTCACTACCCACAACTCACCAACAATACTCCAGACAAGGAGACTGACTGGGAGCATCCTCATAACTCACCCATACAAGAGAGCAGGCACAACAGTTTGGGGACTTGCCCTTTTCAGCAATGGCTCACAGAAGGAAGTCCCCACGCATTAGGGCTAACAGGGAGGTATCCTTGGACCCTATCACTACAGAAAGGAGCCAGGAAAATTACACCCCTTCAGGGAACAAGGACATGAGTTCAGAGGGCTCAGAAAGCTCCCTAAGAGGCAGGTCGACCAGGTACAGTGAACAGCAGAGTCCTGACTACCTGAGCCTAGGAGGCGAGCAGGGAAGTCAGGCAGCAGTCATAGGACAGCTGCAGTGTAATTCACCTAGTGTGGAAAGCAATGGTGGGGACCCTTCAAGCTCCCCAGATCCGAGAAGGTTGCTATGGGTCAAAGGCCCGCCCAAATACCTTGCAGATTACGTGAGGTGAGCAAGAGTTAGAGAAATCTGGACAAGAGGTCCAGGTTGGTTAGCTCTTAGGAAAAAAAGGATTGGGCACATTTATTCTCAGAACGATAGCACGACCCCATACTTTTCACACTCTGTGCATTTGATGCAAAAGTTAGCAAACACATACTCTACCAAAGGTGGCGTCCATGTTGGGCGCAGCATTATTTTATCTAGGGGGGAGGGGTGTTGTGTCCTGAGCCTGCAGAAGCAGGCTCGGGACGATGCAAGAGTCCTGGGCATTGCAAAAGCTGCCCGGGACCAGACTGAGCGGCGCCGGCCTTGCGCACATGCGCAAGGCGGGAAAAGACTGCCTGCTATTGGTTGGGATTGCCCGGGGATCCGGGGGTATAAATAGACGCCTGCGTGCCTCTGCTCTTGTTGGTTGTTAGCTGTAAGAGGGAGAGAATAAAGATCTATTTAGCAACATGCATTGCCTCTTTCGCCATTATTCTCCGGACTTAACAATATTTATGATAGACACAGTGTCCCAGGATCATGTGATCTTTGCGACCTTTGGACAAGCAAAATCAATGGTCCATCGGTGGAGCCTTGCAGTCCCTCTTGGGCTGCCTGGGGGGACTCCTGGACATTGGTGTGGGCTGCCCAGAGCCCTGGGGAGTGGAGGGCAAGTGCCCAGCCTGGTCCTCAAGCTCCCAGGGCACCGGGACCCCTCAGCCCAACCCAGTCCAGCCCTTCCCCGAGGAGGTGCCCGGCTGCGCTTACCTCCTCCTTGAGGCTGCTGCTGCTGTGCCCACTCTCATTGGCCAGGTAGCTCATGGTGGGTGCAAGAGGGCAAAGTGTGTGGGTCAGAGGGAGGTCCATTCCCTCTCCATGTGAGGAGACCTGGCTTTGTAACCAAGGCATCCTTAGCGATAGAATGGGAGACCATCAGATTAGGCCAAGAGGAGGGGACAAGGGGATGGCGAAAGGGCAGCAGTGCTGCTGGTGGCCAAGTGCTAAGGCAGGACTTTCCTCAGACCCTCCCTCCCTCTTATTCCAATGTCCTTCCTTCCTTCCTTCCTGTTTCCCTCCCTCCCTCCTTCCCTGCCTCCCTCTTTCTCACTCCCATCTCCTTCCTTCCTTCCTTCCTTCCTTCCTCTCTCCCTCCCTTTCTCCCTCCCTTCGTGCCCAAGAAGGGACAAGGGGAGAGGGAGAGGTTGCCCGCATGGCCAATGGCCGTGCCGCCAGTGGGCATGGCTTGAAAGGCCACTGTAAATTCCTGGACAAGAGCCGCACAGCCTTAAGAGCAGGGTGGCGGGAAGATTTTTGTGATGAGGGAGAAAAACAGGCAAGAAATGCAGCTGGGGAGGTGTCACCCTCCCTGAGGAATGAGGAAAGGCAGCGTCCCTGAGGCTGGGAGAGGCGAAGCTGGCGATAAGCCAAACCTGCCTGGCTGCACGCACAGGAGGCAGCGACCCCGTGGGGCCTGGTGTCCCAGGTGAAAGGGAAGCACTCAGAATGCAGTCAGCCTGCGGAGGCAGGATGGTCACCCAGGACACCAAGCCCCATCCACTTGCTGCCTCCTGTGTGCGCGCCCAGGCAACTTCAGCTTCTCGCCAGCTTCGCCTGGCCCAGCCTCTCTGCGCTGTGAGGAGGGTGCGCTACTGCCTGCTGAAACTGGGCAGGCTGGGGGCTGGGTGGCATTGTGCAGGTAATGTGGACTTTCATGCCGCTCATGGCATCCCCTCTCCTGGAGCCCACACAGCCAGATGTGTGAAGCGAGTGAGGGCCAATTGTTGGTCACCTCCAGCCGATGGTACCTTTCTTCATTCCTCGTGCAGGGCAACCCCTCCCCAGCTGCGTTTAGTGCCTGTTTTTCGCTGCCACCTGTGTGCGCACTCGGCACGGATGGCTGTCACAAAGTTGTAGATCGACTCCCAGCCTGCCTGTTTTATCTCCTCTCCTCTCTTCCCCCCCTCCTCCTTCTTTTCTCTTTGGTGCAACTCCAGCTGACTCCTCCTTCGAAGGCTGCATCTTTTTTCTCTTTCCCTCTCCCACCAAAACTGTTTCCTTTTATACCCTCTCCTGTCTCTGCCCCCCTCCTCCTTTGTCTTCTGAGTGTGCCGTAAGTGCCGATCCTGGGGGCTTTGTCTCGCCCCAGCAGCCCAGCAGCTCCCAAGGACTCTCTCATGGCAAGTCCTGCGTTGCGCTGCTTTAGCTCGTTCCCTTCCCCCACTACACTTCGCTAGGCAGCGTTGTGTACCACCTGCCAGGTGCCAATGTACCACCAGTGGTACACGTACCACCGGTTGAAAAGCCCTATTCTAGTCCAACCCCCTGCTCAGGTAGGAATATCATAGACCTGAACGGCTAAAAGGTGTATCATACAGGAGAAGGTTGAGTTCAGTTCCCTAATCTGTCATAATTCAGAATACAGAATAATGCTCTTCTACTACAGGAAGGCAGATCAGGGTGGAATGCTAGGGAAAGTGTGGTGGAATCTCCAGCTAGTGTGTTTGGGGGGGGAGATTTCAAGAGGGGGCCGAGCTTAGAGTCCTTGTGTCAACTGTCCAGTTGGTGAATCCAGAAAAAGAAACTCCTGGGACATTATTTTACCAAGAGTATAAAACTTTACTGAATAAAACACATTGGCACAGAAGAAGCGAAACCAGCTCTGGGCTTCCCATGCAAAAGCTAGCACTGTTCATTCCCCCTTTCCCCATGGGCCACCCACAGCCCATTACGTCCACCAACCACTTCTGTTCATTTTGTTATGGGAACCAGCCGACCACGCTGGGTCATCTACTCAGGGTGTCCTTGAGGTGGGAGCAATGTCTCACGGGAACCGACGATGCTTGGATGCCATCCCCCCCACCCTTGCATTCCACCCCTCCCTTTTCTTTTCAAGCTGCGAGCGAAGTGCGAGTCAGTCTTGACACCTTGCATAGCAGAAAGTGGCACAGGCCGGACCCCCCCCCCCGAGACCCTGAAGCCTCACCTGACCCTTCCCAAGAGAATGCAGTCAATCTGGCACAATTCTTGTAAATAGGCAGTGCAGCAATAAAGAAGTGTCATGCTGCCAAGATGCAAGTCCCCACCCCTTTGTACATGGGTCATAGCAGCATATAGACACCCGTATATACACGGGGCCAAAGCCCGCAGACCCCCAGGGGGCTAAGTTACAGGAAGAGAGCATCAAATCCAGTATGACCAAGAACATTCAAACTGGGAAGAGCAGGGCTAAGATGGGAGGGGGGAATCCTTCTTTTCCTCATTCTAGGGGTCACCAGGAGCAGATCCTGCTGGGAATTCAGCCAGTTCTCCCATTAAAGGCTACTAGGTTGTACTTTTCAGACAAGCACAAGTGTTTTTTTTTCCCAGGTCTGTACGTGTACTCGTGTTTTTGGTTCTCCCCCATAGGATGATCACTCTCAAAGAGTCTGACATTTCTAAAGTTGAGCTGTTTGAATGATCTGAACTGAAAAGCAAGCATAAATTGGCAGAAACTCTCAACCCTGCCCTGCTATGGGCTCAGGGACTAACTGGTGCTGGGTTTATCTTCTCACTGCTGCTGACACTGAGTGTGAAAAGAAAGGATGGGGGAGAATTCTCCAGCTGCTGAATTAAGATCTCTAGGACGCCATGGTTGCAATTTATGTCACCAGACATTCTGGCCAAATCTAGGCCAGGAGGGAAGCACGTGAAAGCAGCTGCCTGAAGAGTCCTCTCATCCCACAACCTCCAGAACACACACACACACACACACACACACACTGTCTCTCTCTCTTTCTGTCTCTGTCTCCCTCCCTCCCTCCCTCCCTCCCTCCCTGTGCACTTGTGCCTGTGTAAATGCACACAGCTTCCTTGGGCCTCTGGGTTGATTTTCTGGATGTTAGGCTCCCACCTCACATTGTAGTTCAACAGGTAATTTGAGAGAGCAGCACTTTCACTAGAATGACTCTTGAGTGACTCAAGACAAGGCAAAAGAACCTTCCTGTCTCTGTAAAGCAGTGCTTACCTGGCTGGGGAATTCTGGGAGTTGAAGTCCACCCATCTTCATGTTGCCCTGGTTGAAAAAAGGTACTGTAAACACTTCCAGCATCTTGGAACACGCGCATGGTCCTTTCCAGGGATTCATCCAGTGCTCGTCTCATGAAGCAATAGTTCATAGTAAATAAAACCAGCAGGCTGGGGATCACATGCCTCCTTAACTGCTGCTGCCTTTTCTGGAGGGTACAGTTTGGCAGATTTTTTTGGGGGGGGATGCTCAGAGATTTAAGCAAAGGCACTTAGTTGAAGCCAGTTCTTGGCCTGGGGGGGGGGTAGATTGTGCTTTTGAAAAAGCTGGATCAAAGCTATGACCCAGTTGTAGACTGATGGGATTTATAGTGTGGTCTTGGATTAAGTTCTTCCTGATTCCCAAATTCTTCGTAGAAAAGGAGGGGAGCCCCCCCTGTGGACCACAAGGTGACCTGCAAGTTCTCTGCCCACAAAATGGTTAGAAGCAGCAGCCCCCCCACTTCCCCCTTTGTTCCAGCATTCCCCCTGGGGCATTTCTGCTGCCCCCACCTGTCTCTGAGCACTTTATTGATGCTGGTGTGACTTGCTGGAAGCTGTGGACAAAGACCACAAACAATTCCTCACGGGGGCTTGCGTGCAAATGCTGGAAAGAGAGGAGGGGGGAGCCAGCCCCTGAAGGAGGTTGGTTTGCCAGATGGATGGATAAGCAGCTCCCAGCAATGGCTCTGGAACCGTTTCCTTGCAACTAACATCTCTCTCTCTCTCCCCCCCCCTCCGCACCTCCCCCCCCCCCGCCGTATCTGGGATTGGAAAGAAGTGGCAAAGAATCCTACTCAGCTCCTGTTGCTCAGCATAAACATCGGCACAGCCTGCAAATTACACCCAAGGCAGAGCGGCTGTCCATCGTCCAGCGCAGCCTGGCTTCCGCGGAGAAGGACTCGCTTGCCTCCTAGCCTCTCCTCCTTCGTTCGTGGCTTTGATTGCTGGGTAAACTAACCAGCCTGGAGGAACTGAAAGCAAACTCCACACTTTTGAAGACCTCTGGGGAGAGAGGAAGCAGACAAATCGAGTGGAAATAAAAAACAGACAGTAACTCTAGGAACTTCAGAGGAAGGAAACAATCTCCATTTCAGGCTGGATCTGAAAAATCTGGAGGAACGTTCAGTCCAGGGCGGGCGCTAAAAGGAGAGAAGTTGAAAGAAGGGGGACATCCCTCCAGGTCCCCTTGATTCTGGAGAGAAGAAAACTTTTCTGTTGCTTTTTCTTCTCCCAGCTATGAACAGGCACATGTGGTTACCTTCTCCACATGTCTCCAAATCATTCCGTTGGGTGGGGAGACCCAACAGTACCAACTCCACCCTCTTTCCACTCCACAATCGATCCTCCTTCCACGAGGACCTGGATGTAAACCACACAGGAGATTTCGAGAGCGACACAGGTTACAAAGAGGAATCGCAGAGCCAGATGATAAAAGGTCTCCTGATTGTGGCTTATTTGGTCATTATTTGCATCTCGCTTCTTGGCAATGTAGTGGTGTGCCATGTGGTGGTCAAGAACAAGAGGATGCACTCAGCCACAAGCCTTTTCATTGTCAGCTTGGCTACAGTTGATATCATGATCACCCTCCTGAACACGCCCTTCACCCTGGTAAGCAACCCTGGTCCCACAATTGCCTTCTTAGAGAGGGGCCCCAGTGCAGACTCCTCCACTGTAAGACCGGTCGATTGGGCCTGTTGCTGGGGCTCAGGGTTCCCCAGGGAAAAGTCTCCAATGGATTTGGGGTCCTTCCTTCCTTTTTGCCCAAGGCACTGGATTGAAAGATTGGGAAAGCATATCCCCTCTGAAAAGGTGTTTCCTTTGCCAAATGTCTTCGTAGAACAGGAGATGTGAGATCTGAAAAGATGCAGCCTTGAGACCTCTCTCCTCCAACAGAAGCCAGGCAGCGGACACACCTTCCCCTGATGTTACAGCAACCTTCCCCAGCCTTTCTGGCTTTGTGGACCAGGTGGGGGGTGGGGGGAGGAGAGGGGACGATTCCACGCAAGCAGCAGGTAGTTCCATTTGCCCGAGCGGCAGGCACGTGCATCAGCTGCTCGCCGCCTGCCGCTCGCACAAATGGAGCTGCGCATACATGTGTGCTCACCTGCTGCTCACCCAAGCGCAACTGCGTACACACATACACAGGGTGGATAATGATGATTTTTTAAATTTAAATCAGATCTATTTTTATTTTGATCAAATTTATTTTAATAAAATGCTTTTGGAGTAAAAATCTATCTAAATATACTTTTCTATTTAAGATACATTAATAATTTAGTTTATTCAGCATGAAATGGAGCTCAGTTATATAGCATGAGGCTGTATATTCTGCAATATTTACATTTTTGGTAAACTCATTCAATGAATCCAAGCTTTGTAAGCTGAGATAACATGCACTGCATTGATGCATTCACAGAATTTCACAGTAACCATGAGATAAATCATAAAACAAAGTTCAGAAATATTATTTTATGCCATTGTTTTGCAAATCTATGTAACCATATCCAAGCACTCCGAATTTGTTGGCGATGTCCATTTTGCTCACCGAATTCATGGTGACCTAACCCTAACCCTAAGTGGAATATTCCTCCAATGGGATTTTCCCATGTATTTTACCAGGAAACATAAATAGGGCAGCCCAGAAAAGTCAGTGCCCTCCTAACCATACCCAGCACTCTGAATTTGTTGATGATGTCTGTTTTGCTCTATGAGTTCATGGTGACCTAACCCTAAGTGGAATTTTCCTTCAATGGGATTTTCCCATGTATTTTATCATGAAAGACAGACAGGGCAGGCTAGAAAAGTCAGTGCCCTCCTAACCATACCCAAGCACTCCGAATTTGTTGGCAATGTCCATTTTGCTCTCTGAGTTCATGGTGACGTAACCCTAGCCTTAAGTCCGTGGTGGTGAACCTATGGTACGCGTGCCACAAGTGGCACGCAGAGCCCTCTCTGTGGGCACTCGCGCTGTCACCCCAGTCCTAGGCCTTCAGCTGGGTTTTATAAAACCTTTTCGCTTTAGGCCTCCGCCGCCGTGTGCAAAAAAAAAAGGTTCAATCAATCAATCAATTTCAACTTCTCACGGGAAAAAAAAATCTCGCAAAGTTGAAATTGATTGAACTTTTTAGTTCCACCCAGTCTGCCGTTACCACCGCAGCCACACCCACCCAACGGGCCACGCCCATCCAATGGGCCACGCCCATCCAATTGGCCACGCCCACCCAGCACCCGACGATACATAAGTGGGTTTTGGGTTGCAGTTTGGGCACTTGGTCTCTAAAAGGTTCGCCATCACTGTCCTATACACTTGGAAATCATTAGGCTGTGTAAGGCTGATCCAGGCACGTTCTTTGCAGACATTGTGCCATGTTGAAGCCATTCCAGAAACATCCCCCACCCATGGAATTCTCCTTCCACTCCCCCCCCAATCAAAAACTCCCCAGCACCTTGGGATGCCGTCTTGCTCCTTCCTGGGAGGGCTTTCATGGCGACTTGTGTAAGGTTGGTGACCTTTGCCTGGACCCATCTGAGCACTGCAAGTTGACATGGCATCCAAAACACGTCATGAACCTTTCCTTCTAGACCAGGGTGTCAAAGTCATGGCGAAATCGCACCCACCCCGTTGCCAGCAATGGAAAAAAAGTTGTGATATTTCGTGACACATCACGTGATGTTGCGAGTTTGACACCCCTGTTCTAGACGTTTGAGTTTGTCACTTGAATAGCTGTAACAACAGCCTATGAAGTCTGGGTGGTTGGGTTCACACCCAACACCCAGTTGCACAAAACAACTTGCTTTGCTCACAGGCAGTGCATTCTTCACTAAGGTCTGAGCCACGTCACCTGTGATCAGTCAACGTCAGTCAATATTACAAGCTACCCATTTTAGCTGAGTCTAGTTAATTCAGCGAGCAGTTGATTTTAGAAGTTCAGCTGCTCTCTCCCAGCCTAGCGTCACCTCTCCTCCCCCCACCCCGCCGGTCCGCAAAGCCGGAAAGTTTGGGGAAGGCTGCTGTAACATCAAGGGAAGATGTGTCCGCTGCCTGGCTTCTGTTGGAGGAGAGACATGGAATAAGCCTGAGCTGAGCCTGCATTAGGCCTGATTCTAGGCCCAGCCTAACTTTCTCTTCTAGGTGCGATTTGTCAGCAGCACCTGGCCTTTTGGAAAACCGATGTGCCATATAAGTCGCTTTGTCCAGTATTGCTCCGTCCACATGTCCGCACTGACCTTTGCTGCCATTGCTCTGGACCGCCACCAGGTAAGGGCCCCTCTAGATTCTCTTCTGGGAACTATTTTAAAAATCTCTATTATATTTGTTTCAATTTTTCAAAAACCTCCTGATACAGATAAGCCTCGACATACAACCCTTCTTTTGGTGACCTTTCAAAGTTACAACAGCACTGAGAAAAGCAACTTGCGACTGTTTTTCACACTTACGACCATTGCAGCCTCCCCGTGGTCACGTGATCAAAGTTCGGACGCTTGGCAAACGGCTCCTATTTACGACGGTCGCAGCGTCCCGGCAGGTCACGTGATCCCCTTTTGTGACCTTCTGACGAGCAAAGTCAATGGGGAAAACAGATTCATTTAACAACCGAGTTACTAACTTTACAAGTGCAGTGATTCACTTAACAACTGTGGCAAGAAAGGTCATAAAATGAGGCAAAACTCACTTAGCAACTGTCTTGCTTAGCAACAGAAATTTTGGGCCCAATTGTGGTTGTAAGTCGAAAACTACTTATAATACATCCTTTAAAACAGGGGTCCCCATCCTCTGGTCCGTGGACCAGCATGCCCGAAACCGGTCTGCGCAAACAAGCAAAGCCCCATGTTTCAGCATGTGAAACCAGGCCCCCTCCCATCTGCAGAAAACCTCTCTCCGCGGAACCGGTCCCTGGTGGGGGCCCCTGCTTTAAAAAATATCTATAATGTAAAAATTAAGCAGCAGTGTAATAATGTACCTATATCATTATTGTACAATTAAGAAATGTAGCTTAGAATAGGTATATACTCTATTTTTCATATGTGTATGTATTATTTATATTAGAGAAAGAAAAAAAGAAATGATTCTATTAGACCACGTATGAAAAAAACCAGAATGGAATTAAAAAAGAAAAGCTCAGGGAGGGAGGGAGGGAGGAAGGAAGGAAGGACCTAGAATTTCTGTCTTCAATTCTGGTGTGATTTTAAACACTTTTAAACACTTTTTGAACTGAGGCCAAGCAGAATCGTATTTCCTGATCTTGCCTCTTTATTGGTCCAGAACTCAAACTCTTGTTCCTAGCTGGAATAAATGATGCAGCTGGGGAAGGGAAGGCCTCCCACATCAGATACAGGGAGAGGCTGATTATTAGTGGAAGTCAATTCACCAAGATTGAAATGAACTTGCCCTGAAGCGCTGACTATCAGGGTTCCCAAGGGCATCCAAAGGGCATCCAAAAGGTCAAGCTCATGTACACTACTGTGAACCATAGACATCCCTTTTGTGCCGTCTCCTTGGCCAGTTGGGTGCTTGAGGAGGCTTCAGCCTGCTTAACTCTGACTCTTTTTTTTTTTTTTTCAAATATAAATTTTTATTATTTTCATCATAAAAAAAAGCACATCACAAATATATCACAGTGTAAAAACCCCTACCCCCCACCCCCCACCCGGACTTCCCAAACCTAATCCCAGGATACTATTCAACTAAAAGTAAACTAGTATTAATATCCCTAACTCCACAAAGTATTATTCTACATAAGTAGGTGAAGTATATATATATTAAAAAAAAAAAAGTTTTTATCTAAAAACCTAAATTATATTCCACCATTCTATGCTTATTTTGAATATAAACAATCCATCTTCTCCATATTGATAAAAATTGTTCATTTGAGTGATCCTTCAGATAAGCCGAAATTTTTGCCATTTCAGCAAGATGCGAAACCTTCAATCTCCAGTCCTCCATTGTAGGTAAAACTTTANAAGTATCAAATTTGGAGCTTTAAGTCCTCCACGTTCTCTAACATCTTGAATAATCTTGAATTTAACACGTGCTTTCTTGCCTTCCCAAATAAAACGATTCAAGTCTCTCTGCCATTCTTTCAAGTTAAGTTCATTTTTTAAAATAGGTATCATCTGGAACAGGAAAAGAAACTTAGGTAAAATATTCATTTTAATGGCCGCAATACGACCCAGCAAGGAAAAATGAAGTTTTTTCCACATTGATAAGTCTTTTTGTACTGATTTCCACAATTTCTCGTAATTATTCTGATAAAGTTTCATGTTAGAGGAGGATAAAAAAATTCCCAAGTACTTAACTTCACTAACCACTTCAAAACCTGATAGTTGCATAAGTTGTTTTTTGTCTTTAACAGTCATATTCTTTGTAAGAATTTTAGTCTTTTGAACATTAATTCTAAATCCAGCCACCTTGCCATATTGATGCAGCACTTGCAACAAAATTTCCAGTGACTCAGTTGGTTGAGACAATGTAAAAACCAAGTCATCCGCAAAGGCTTTAAGTTTATATTCTTTAGAAGAAATTCTTAGACCTTTAATCATTGTAGAATCTCTAATTCTGGATAGTAGAATTTCTAATGACAATACAAATAATAAAGGGGAGAGTGGACAGCCTTGTCTAGTACCCTTTTGTATCTCTATAGGCTCTGTCAAGTCTCCATTTATAATTATCTGAGCAGTCTGTTTTTGATATATCGCCTTTATAGCTGTTTTAAATTGATCTCCAAAGTCCATATAATCCAGCAATTTATTTAAAAACTGCCATTCCAGTTTGTCGAAGGCCTTCTCCGCATCAAGAAAGATAAAGGCCGAAGGTATTTGATTATTCTTGTCCAAATATTCCAGTAAATTTACAATTTGCCTGATATTATTCTTCATGTATCTCCCAGATATGAAACCAGTTTGATCATCATGTATATAATGTTGCAGTATCTGCATCAGTCTATTAGCCAAAATTTTTGCAAAAATTTTATAATCCACATTCAACAAGGAAATAGGTCTATAATCTTTAAGTTCCAAAATTTCTTTGTCATCTTTCGGTATCAAA
>NW_015386480.1:1688092-1718399 GCF_001527695.2 Protobothrops mucrosquamatus
CTCAAGTCTATGATCACTTCCTTCTGCTTTTTGCTCATTCTGTTCCACCCTTTCTGCTATTGCATCCACATAATCCGCCAAGCCTTTAAAAGCAGTTGCCACATTCGCACAATAATCATCCTGCTTCTGTGCTAAATCATGCTGTTGTTGTGATAAATCCAATTGTTGCTGTGATAGTTGATCAAATCTATTTTGCATTAACTCTGACTCTTTTTAGGTAATAATGCATCCCTTGAAGCCCCGAATGTCTCTGGTGAACGGAGCGCTGCGCATCCTGATCATCCTGCTGATGGCCACTTGCTTCTCTCTGCCCTACGCCATCTACCAGAACCTTGTGAGGCTGCCTTATGGGTAAGGTTGATCAAGATCGCCAAGGGGGAAAATAAAGGCCTCGTCTCCTCCATCACTCCGAACATCAGACATGATGATCGAGCAATGCCACAAGGATTGGGGAGGGATCGAAATCTCATTCATGATCGAAACCTTCTCCCTTTGGTATGCAATGTGCCTGCATGTTCCACAGGGGAGAGGCTTGTGCTGTGATACTGCACTAGCCTTTGTGCAGATTTTGATACACACCCTTCTGACATGCCTGTCATGCATATGAGTCTGTGTTGTGTTTGGTATTTCCTAGTGTGCATGTACTATATGTGTAGATGAGAGCCACTTTGGTGTAGAGATTAAGTACCAGGCAAGAAACCAGGAGACCCTGAGTTCTGGTCCTGCTTTAGGCATGAAGCCAGCTGGGTGACCTTGGCTGGTCACTCTCTCTCAGCCCCAAGAAGAAGGCATGGGCAAACCATTTGTGAAAATCTTTCGAAGAAAACTTCAGAGATGAGTCCAGGTGTTTCCTAAGAGTCAAGACTGACTCAAAGGCACAAACACATACACAGTATGTGTATATATTTAATTTTCCATAAAACATCTTGAAGGGTTTAATAGTCAAAATTAAACCCAATAATGTTTTAAAAATTAACATATAAATGGTGGAAAAATAAACGCAAAGCCTGCATTACTATTCACTCTTCATTGCTTCATATTTGGTAAGTGTATATTTCAAAATAATTTGGAAGTGAACACAATTGCCCATCCCCTATTTCTAAAGAGGTAACGCAATTGCCTCTCCCCTTTTTTCAAGCTTTTACACAAACCTGAAAGAAGATGATCCTGCTTTAAGGAATTTAGTCATAAAAGTTTCTTTCAGAGTAGCTTTTTCTCCCAGGCTCCTACTGTGTTCGCGCAAGATCAAAAAGCATTTCTTCCAAATACTCTAAAAACATGTATGGCTCTCCTTTTATCCTGACAGATTCCAAGCTGAGATCCAATCAATAAAAAAATGTTAAAACATTAGGCAATACAATTAACTGTTTGACTCATTGACTGAAAGAAGGTATGACTGACAATTGAAAAAATAATTTCATCTAAGTACTAGTATCCTTGTTTTAACAAATTGCATGTGTCTCTATTAACTTCCTCCACCAAATAATTTTGGCCAAAATCCTTACAAAACAATATTTTTGCAGTTGCACCTAAAGTTACTCTCAGTGACTTGTCTGATTAGTCTGAATGGTGAGCTGACGAAAGATGAGCGGTAGAGTATTGTCCGTCCTCTTTCAAACAGAAAATGAGAGAAGATACAAAGGAGACTTAATCACCTCCACTTTGTGCAGGAATGGACCTTCCAAGTGGAATGGACCTTCTTCCACTAAAACTTGCTTTCTCTTCTTCCATGTTCCAGAAATAGGACCACCCGGATGATGTGCCTTTCCAGATTCCCTCCTCCGACAGATCTCTACTGGAAGTACTTGGACTTGGCCACTTTTGTGCTTCTGTATGTTCTGCCTTTGTCAGTGATCTCCGTCACTTACATATCGGTGGCCAAGAAAGTCTGGATGAGGAACGCCATTGGCGATGTGACCGTGGATCAGTACTATGCCCATCAGCAGAAAAAGAAAATGACCCTGAAGATGTTGCTGGTAGTCGTGATGGTGTTTGGTCTCTGCTGGTTCCCCCTGAATTGCTACTTGATCCTCATGTCCAGCCAAGCCATCGATAACAGCGATATCCTTTACATTGCTTTCCATTGGATGGCCATGAGCAGCGCCTGCTACAACCCCTTCATGTACTGCTGGCTCAACGAAGGTTTCCGCACAGAACTCAGGGCCCTGCTGGGAATGTGCCGTAAGAAGCCTGCCTCCAGCAATCAGCCTTTGCAGTCCATATCGGCCGAGTTGAGACTCACCTGGGGTGGCAATTATTGCTGCAAGCAAGAGGCCCCCACTCGGCAGACAAGGGAGTCGTCTCACAGGAACTCTGCCCAGACAGACACCTCTGTTGTCAATCTGATCACAACAGGCAGTGAGGAGGAGACTTGAATATGGAATGAAACAGCCTCACTCTGATTTAGTAACCGTTTTGTAGTTGGGTCATCTACTGTCCAGGCCTTTGGAACATCCACATTGCGTGCTTTCTGACAAGAACTTACCACATCAGCATTATATGAGTGGACATCACTTTAGGTTGCTGCTTTCCATGAGTGGTGGAAAAAACTGCAGCCCAAAAGCCTTGGTGTCCGTGTTGATACCTTCACTGTCTGAAGTTGGAGCCCAACCCGAGTGATGAATGCCGTGCTTCTCAAGCCTGGCCACTTTGCGATACATGGACTTCAACTCTCAGAATTTCTCCAGCCAGCATGGAGACGTCCACGTATCTTAAAGTGGCCAAAGTTGAGAAATACTGGTTTTAACAAGTCATTATTTTGAAAGAAAATAACTTGCAGACAAAAACAGTGAAGATAAATATTGGGTAGAAGAAGAGGGAGGATTTCTCTAAGCTTTGCCTAAAAGAAACCCCATTTGAACACCCATTTGCAGCTAAAATAAATCAGTCTGGGAAGCTTCACAGGCCTCAACAGGGATGGAAATCCCTTTCATGCAAGAAGGTCTGGGAACGCACCTAATTATTTTTAGGAAACTCTCAGTGGCAGGAGAAGGAGGTAAAAGAAGCAGCACTCTATAATTCTTGGGGCAAAGCTGAGATTTTTCAACCACTTGGTGTGTCTAAAGCAGGGGTAGGCAACCTTGGCTCTTTTATGACTCATGGACTTCAACTCCCAGAATTCCTGAGCCAGCTATGCATGTTGCCTACCCCTGCTCTAGAGCAATGATTTCAGCCTCAAAATGATAGCAATTACGATGCGATACTTAAATTTGGTGGTGCTTTTGGAAACGCGAAGAAGCCACAGGAACAGGGTGTTGCGGAATCAAATGCTGGACCCCAAAAACCAATAATCAAAGGTCACTGCAGAACTTATTTACTCAGTGTGCCCTGGAGGAATTCCCTTGAGAAAACAATGGGAAGGACTGCTGCGGACAAAAGGATGCAATCATATTTATACATTTCAGGAAAAGAGGAGAAAATGATACGGTCATACATACGCATGGACAATAGGTAATGTAAGCATCAATATTCATAATTAGCAAAGCTCAAGTTACTTCTCCACCCTTCTACCATTACAATCCTCAAGAAAGAGCTTTTGTCGCAATAAAAAAACAGCAATTAAGTTGCCATGGCAATTTTGATAAAGCAAACTGAGAACCAAGCACTTCAAGGTTGCCTCCATCAGCACACCTTCCTTCTGTGTTTTTCTTTTACTAATATCTCCTCCTAAAACTTGTTTTATTTATTGTCTGGGGGGCGGGGGGGGGATAGTCAAAAATTCAAGATGGCAACCACAATGGTGCACTCAAAGCTCCACCTGGTTTTTAAGTGCATCACATATGCAACACCCATAAAAACATGGGCAGAGAATTGATCACGCCAACATGGTCGCCATCTTGAATATTTTTACCATACCCAGCGGATAGCCCTAATTCAGAGGGTCTTGTTCTGGATTGGGACTATGTGCTCACCAATCAGAATTTTAGCTGTAACGAAGGAAACCCCACTCTTTTGCCTTCTGCCATTTCTTATATGGCTGAAGATGTGAGTTTCCCAAATCCCCAGAGATGAGACTGGATTAGAGCGAAAGATTGCTGGGGAAGGAAAATGAAGAGCCTTAAAGTGCACCAGGATCCTTCCCAAAGAATAGAACTTTGTGGCAACAGAGGACTAGAAACATGCTGTTTCTATACTGTGAAAGCAGACAGCCTCCCTCCCAAGAAAGACGGCCTAATCTTTGTGCTACTAGTCAGAAGGATATCTCTGGATCAGAACGTGTCCACCTCTTCAGCCAAGATGGACGGCTTTGAGAAGGAACACAAAGCCATGGTGACATCAGGTGTGAAAGGCTGAGCCTCCCATTAACAGTTGTGTTGTTTCGACAGTGCTGATGGTGCAGAAGCCCTTCATGCTGACGTGGCCAAAAGAGGGGATGAAACAGAGGCTCAGAACTTTGGTCTGAAAAGATATTGCTTCAATCCACCAGGGAGATTCCCCCCAAGCTTCCTTCTCCATATTCCTCTGGCTCTGAGGAGACTGGATCCTTTGGGATCACTCTACCTGATCTCTTTTCATGGCACAAATTTCATTCAGAGAACTTACACTGTGACCGTAACTTTTGCTACTAAATCTGGTAACTTTTCATAAATAAAGCAAAAAACTCTGCAGATCCTTTGCTGTTTCATCAGTTCAATTTTGCAAAAAAGGTTCTAATTTGTTTTTAATATTCTCATATGATTTTTACTTATCAGAATTGCATTTAATACAAGAACCCTGTCTGGGTGCCCATTCTGAATTCAGAGTCACTGTGAGTAGGGCAGTATATAAATTCCATTTATATGGTTCTTCACATAGACAACCAGATGTTCAGACTGGATTTGGCATTTTTATTTATTTATTGAATTTATTTATTTATTTTATCCACCTATTATTATATACCACAACAATGTGAAGTTATAGTGCCAATTCTTCAGCTTGTGTTGGTCTACATAAATACCGGATTCTTCCCAAGAACCAAGGATGTTGTAATGTATCAACATAGTACATGTGCAGTGTGACCTTTTGTAATTGGCCAATGGAAATTTTGTCAATGTGCAGGATTTTGGGGTATGGCACCCGCTATGCTGATAACCACTGGAATCACCACTGCTGGTTTATGCCATAATCTTTCAACTTCAGTTTCCATATCTTGATACTTTGTGATCTTCTCCAATTCTTTGCCTTCTATTCTACCATCCTCTGGTATCCCCACATCCATTATCTTGCTGGTTTACTTCCCCTTCCCACAAAAGCAATAGAAGACTTATATACCACTTCACAATGTTTTACAGCCCTCTCTGAGCAGTTTGCAAACATCAGCATATGACCCCCAACAATCTGGGTCCTCATTTTACTGACCCCAGAAGGATAGAAGGCTGAGTCAACGTTGAGCCAGTCACGATCGAACTGCCGAATTGCTGACAATTGGCACTCAGCAGAATTAGCCCACAGTACTGCATTCTAACCACTGCGCCACCAGGGCTCTTTGACAGAAGAATAACAGAGTTGGAAAGGACCTTGGAGGTCTTCTAGTCCAACCCCCTGCTCAGGCAGGAAACCCGATACCATTTCAAATAAATGGTGTCCAATCTCTTCTTAAAAACCTCCCGTGTTGGAGCACCCACAACTTCTGAGGGCAAGTCGTTCCACTGATAAATTGTTCTAGCTTCCAAAATGAATCCAGCTTCATATAAACTATAATTTGGCAAAGCACTCTCTTTCCTAAGTCTTAGCAGATACCCTACTTTAATCACCCCTACAATCTACCCCAATCAGTCTCACATATGCCAATCTCAGCCGAACCATTTTGCTCAGCTACTGTGTTATGTTCAATGTAATTTTCAAATTCTGGCCACACATAAGGTAAGTTATTTTGACATGGGGGTCCCAATGGGTCATTTGTTTAATGTATAGGCCAAGGTACCTGTCTGTCACCCTCTTATACAGGCAGCAGTGAAATGGGATGTGAGCCAGATCCTCAACCGCTGCTGCTCTGCAGATGCAGAGATGTTCATTATAGGGTATAGAGTGGAATCTCCCATATCTGGCCATTGTGTCAAACTGTTCAAATCTCACTCGTGTGAATATTTGCCTAAGATGTTTGGGCAGTTGTAACTTCAAATAGCTGTCTGCTTGAAAAGTGTGTTTGTATTTGCTCAGCCATTTCAAGTTATCCACCTTATGGCTATGTCGTTTTGTGCTTCAGCATCCTTAATTCTTTGGGCAGCTCTTTTTTTAGATTGTTCCCCTGTTACGCAAGAGACAGGAAGGCCACAGCTTCTTACAAAATTTGTCAATTTAGTGAACCAGGAAGTTTGTGATTGTAATTTTATCTGCTCTAGTAGGCATAACTTGGGGAGTCTATCACTCTCCATTTCATTAATTTTATGCCAGTAATTATATGTTCTAATTTTGGATAGAGCATGAATTGTTATGAATTCCCAGTTCAGCTCTAACTGCTGCAGCAGATGTTCTTGGATCTACGCCCAAAATACATCTCAGGTGCTAGGACTGCATTTGTTCTAGTGTTGTAATTGGGTATATACCCCAAACCTCTGCTCCATACAAAAGCATAGGAGTAACCTTAGCTTTATATATTCTGATTAATGCAGCGGTTCTCAACCTGTGGGTCGCGACCCCTTTTGGGGTCGAACGACCGTTTCACAGGGGTCACCTAAGACCATCGGAAAACACATATTTCCGATGGTATTAGGAACCGAGACACCGCTCCGCATCTGTCTCCGCACGGCCTCCTCCGCCATTTGCAGAGAGAGAGACAGAGAGGCACTTTCGCTTCCCTTCTCTCTCTCTCTCTCAGGTGGACTTACCTCCTGCAGGGCTCCTGATTGGCCCTGCGCCCGGGTGCCCCACCCCCTGGGAGAAGCGCAGCCACGGCCTCATGGCCTTGGAGCCGCCCAGGGAAGCCCCGGGATCCCTGCTGGGAGAAGCCCGCTGGAGGCTCTGCTGAGCGGGCCAGCCCTCCCGAAAGCCACGGCCCAAGGGAGACTAGCCCCTGCAATCCCCAGCCAGCCCGACCATTGGACCCGCTGGCCAGGAAGGCGTGCTGGAGTCCAGGCTGCTGGGAAGGAAGAATGAGATTCAGCAAAGGTAGGAGAGGAGAGCTGCCTCCTGGGGCCTGGTGCTGGCGGCGGCTTCCTTGCCCTCCTCTTCCTCCAAAGCAGCTCACGCGGATGCCGGGGCAAGAGGGGTGCCTGGGGGGGGGCAGCCGGGCTGGCAGAGGGGCTGGCAGGGGCCGCGCGGCACCAGCCCCCACCGCAGCTCCATCGGATGGGCAGAGGGCGAGGCCGGGCAGCGCGGAGTCCCGGCTAGGGCGACTGCTTCCTCGCCCTCCTCCTCTCCTTCCTCCTGCTGCCCCCCAGGCGGCTCAGGCGGGTGCTGCCTCCACCGCGGCTCCATCGATGGGCGGAGAGTGAGGCCGGGCAGCGCGGAGTCCCAGCGGGGGCGGCGGCTGGGCCGGGGGCGGCAGGGACCCCGATGATGCTGCCCTGCTGCTGCCGCTGCCACCGGAGCTGCTGCCTTCCGTCCTGCTCCCCCTCCTCGCCCCTTTGGCTGAGGACGCGGCGGCCGGGCCAGGGCTGGCGGCGAGGAACTCCACGATGCTGCCGTGTCGCTGCCGCTGCCACCGGAGCCACTGCCACCCGTCCTGCTCCCCCTCCCCGCCCCTTTGGCTGAGGACGCAGTGGCCGGGCTGGGCCCGGCGGCGAGGAACCCCAACGATGCTGCCATGCTGCTGCCGCTGCCTCCTGTCCTACTCCCCGCCCGTTCGTCTGAGGATTTGGCGGGGTGGCGGCCAGGCCGGGGCCGGCGGCGAGGAACCCCACGATGCTGCCGTGTCGCCGCCACTGCCACCGGAGCCGCTGCCTCCCGTCCTGCTCCCCCTCCCCACCCCTTTGACTGAGGACGCGGTGGCCGGGCCGGGGGTGGCGGCAAGAAACCCCAATGATGCTGCCGTGCTACTGCCGCTGCCTCCCATCCTGCTCCCTGCCCGTTCGGCTGAGGATTTGGCGGGGCGCCGGCCGGGCCGGGGGCGGCGGCGAGGAACCCCAATGATGCTGCCAGGCCGCCGCCGCCAGAACCGCTGCCTCCCATCCTGCTCCCCCTCCCCGCCCATTCGGCTGAGGACACGCAGAGGCCGGGGGCAGCGGGGACCCCCGACGATACTGCCGTAAGAGAGAGAAAAAGAGAGAAACAGAGGAAAAGAAAGAGGAAAGAGAGAAAGAGGGAGAGAGGAAAGAGAAAAAGTGGAGAGAGGGAAAGAGAGAGAGAGAGGAGAGAGAATGAGAAGAGAGGAAAGAGAGAAAGAGAGGAAAGAGAGAGAGGAAAGAGAGAAAGAAAGAGAAAGAGAGAAGGAAAGAGAGAGGGAGAGAGGAAAGAGAGGGGGAGAGGAAAGAGGAAAGAGAAAGAGAGAGGGAGAGGAAAGAGAGGAAGAGGAGAGAGGGAGAGGGGAAAGGAAAGAGAAAGAGAGAGAGGAAAGAGAGAGAGGAAAGAGAAAGGGAGAGGAAAGAAAGAGAGGGAGAGGAAAGAAAGAGAGAGAGGAAAGATAGAAAGAGAAAGAGAGGAAAGAGAAAGAGGGAAGAGAGAAAGAGAGGGAAAGGAAAGAGAAAGAGAGGAAAGAGATAAAGAGAAAGAGAGGAAAGAAAGAGGGAAGAGAGAAAGAGGGAGCAGAAAAAGAAAGAGGAGAGAAGGAGAGGAGAGAGAAAGAGCGAGGGAGAGGAAAGAAAGGTTGAGAGGGAGAGGAAAGATAGAAAGAGAAAGAGACGAAAGAGAAAGAGGGAAGAGAGAAAGAGAGGGAGAGGAAAGAGAATGAGAGAGAGGAAAGAGAGAAAGAGAGGAAAGAGAAAGGGAAGAGAGAAAGAGGGAGAGGAAAGAGAAAGAGTGAGAAAGAGAGAGGGAGAGGAAAGAAAGAGGAAAGAGAAAGAAAGAGAGGGGAGAAAGAGAGGGAGAGGAAAGAGAGGAAGAGAGGAAAGCATAATCACTATGCTTTAATTATGTTCAATTTGTAACAATGAAAATACATACTGCATATCAGATATTTACATCGCGATTCATAATGTAGCAAAATTACAGTTATGAAATAGCAATGAAAATAATTTTATGGTTGGGGGTCACCACAACATGGTGGCCACACCCACTTGGTGGCCACGCCCACTTGGTGGCCACACCCACTTGGCCACGCCCCTGGTTGGGGGGTCACCACAACATGGGGAACTGTATTATGGGGTCGCGGCATTACAAAGGTTGAGAACCACTGGGCTAGACAGTCACTTGTCTGAGATGGTATAGGTTCTCTTGCTTGAGCAGGGGGCTGGACTAGAAGACCTCCAAGGTGGAGGGAGGAACCGAGCAGCCAGCCGCAGCCAAGCAGCCGACTGTCGCCACACGCCGCCAAACTCCGGGGGAATCAGCTGACGGGGGAATCATCGGACGGGCCAGCCGGGCGTTGGAGACGCCACCTCCAGCCGCAGAGCGCTGCCGGAAGCCAGGAAGGAAGCCGGCTGCTGAACATGTCAGCTGGGCAGCGGAGACGCCGCCGGACGCTGCGGAGCACTGCCGGAGGCCGGGGAGGAAGCCAGCTGCTGGGCGAATCAGCTGGGTGTCGGGGATGCCGCCAGGAGCCTCCACGCGCCAAGGAGCATTACCGGAGCGGGGGAGGAAGCCGGCTGCCGGAGGGGACGCTGCCAGAGATGCCGGTCGCTGACCTGGGCAGATAGTCCTGCGAAGGCCACGTGGCCTGGGGAGAGCGCTCGACGAAGGAATGGCTGGAATGGCAGAGAGAGAGACGGCGGTGCACAGTCCGGCAGGGGGGAGGGTGGAAGAGGAACTGCGGCTTTTATGTTCACGGACCGGATGCTGGCTTGCTGCTTGGGGTGGGGTTGCAGGGCGGGGAACTTCTATGTAAAGCACTGGGAGCAAACCACTCCCAGTGCTGACTTTAACTTTGTATGGAATAAACCCTGCTAGTCACCTTGTTCCTGCGTTCCTGGATTCTGTTTTCTCAGACGACGAAGGACAGTGTGACAGTAAGTCAGCACTTCCAGTTGCTAAAATAAATTCATAACGTGGTGACCAAGATACCGCTAGAATGCCTTGAGTGTGACCCTGCAGAATGTGAGAACAAGATCCTGACTTGAAGTCACAACGCTGTACTTTGGAGCTTTTGGTACCAACTGCAATTAAGCAATGTCTTGTAGCAACAGGAGACGTATGATGACTATATACTGTCCCATCAAAATGAAATACATCAGCAGGCTGTAAAGTATTTGTATCCCATATTTTCAGTGTTTTATCAAATGAACCTGAGGTAAACATGCCAGTATCATGAGGATACCACTGAACAGTCTCTATTCTATTCTTTATGCCTGAGGACAGCCTGTCCGTTGCCTTTCTTAAACACAACTCTTCACCATATTGACTGATCCCCTTTAAAGAGCCCTGCCAGCATTCCAGGGGCAGGAAGCCTGCATGGAAGCTCGGAAGCTCGAAGGCCAGAGGGGGCAAAGGCTGCAGGCTGGGCAGTGAAGGCAACGATGGCGATTCTCTCCTCAGGGTGAGCTTCCATAGCCTGGTCCTGCCATTGGGACCATAGCTAAGTCCTCTGGTTCAAGCTCCCTCTTCTGCTCACCTGATTTTGCCCATTGTACGCAAAGCCCTTTTCCGCACCAGCAGGTGACATCCACTGATCCCTTCTTCGCTGGCATCCTTTTTGACTGTCTGGCTGAGCCCTGAGAGCCGCTTAGGGCACAGCGGGGCTCTTAATGGGCGGTTGGAAGGTTGCTGCATTGTCCTTCCTTCAAAGTTGCTCCTTATTTATTAGAGATTGTTTCCAAACCTCACTGCAGTGAAACCCTGGAAGACATTTCAATGCTCATGTGGCCAGCATGACGTCACAGAGCACTGTTACCTTCCCACTGAAGTGGTACCTATTTATCTACTTGCATTTGCATGCTTTCGAATGGCTAAGTGGGCAGGAGCTGAACTGAGCTGAGCTGACTGAGCTGAGCTCACCCCGTCACATGGAACTCAGGTCTCGAACCGGGGCAGCTGGCTTTCCTCCCGACAAGCCCAGTGTCTTAACTGCTGATCCACCGCTCTGCATCTCTTACCATATAAAAGCTATTTTAAAATCAAAGTGCTATGTGCAATTATTCCAAAACATTTGACTGATAAATCAAGTTTGAAATGGTCTTTCAAGCACAGACATTTCTTTAGGCACTGAAAGAGATCTGAGATCTCTGTACCTTAGAGTAACTTTAATAGACTCAAAGCATTTTGGCACACACTTTGGTCAATTTTGTTGACTCTGCCGTCATGACCAACAGGAATCATTCAGAATTTGTCTTGATTAATAATAATTAGCAAATTTTGGAAAAATTGAACATTTTGGTTTTCACAGTTCTGATGCTGAAGAACTCAACCCCAAATAGAATTAAAACCCAAAGTGTCCCTCTATTGTCAGATGAAAAGCAAAGCCTCTCACTTCAGGATTTTATTTTGATAGATGGTTTCCCAACCAGTGGTGGGGTATTGTTAGTCTTTATTTGTCATACGAATAGAGGAGAAACCTCTCTCCAGTCAACAGTTTGCAGAATTGTACAAAATGTTCATTAAATATAAAACAGCTTTTACTGAGAGTACATCCATTTCACATGCTCTCACACTCTTTATATATTAAATTAATATTTCAACTATACAATATTTACAGTTAGGAAAAATATCATTTATGATGATTAAAAAATAATAGTCCCATAAATAATGGTATAAACCACATATGTTCTTACCATAAGGAATTTGGCAAGAATCACTGAATCAGCTGTAAAACACCCATCTACCTTTCTAACAGATTAGGTTTTCTTGCTTCCAGTTGGAAGGCTGTCTGATCAACTGGGTCCCTGGTTAAAGAACAAGCTGACATGCTTACAGGCCAGTATTAACCAAGGTCAAACTGTACATTTGGAACGATTAGAGGATCAAAATGATGATGGAGAATGCTGGGCCTCACGTGTCAGTCCTCTACATAACTCTGAGGACAGCCTGGAGACAGGAGGTGCAAGAGGAGGATTCTGGCTCCCTGTGGCCCTTCCGGTATGGCGAGCCGAGTTTGGGAGATCTTAGCCTGCTTCAGTTCTTCTTGTGTGGCCTTCTGAGGTTGAAGGCTCTTCCTTCCCCTTCTAGACCACCTATGAGCTTCTGAGCATTTGGGGACTCCTCCTGGCTTCAAGATCAGCAGCTTCATCCAATTCTGAGGATGACCTTGGATGTGTGGTGGACGGATGAAGAAGGGCAGGTTGTGGTCAGCCTTTTCTTTTACTGGTCTGCTTCTGAGAATTTGGAGCCCCAAGCTGCCATTTCACTCAGGGGACCAGAGGGTATCTACAGATGGATTAACTGGTGTGGTCAGTGTTCTCTGCTGAATTATTTGCAGAGAACACATTTACTGTTAAAAAGTAGCGTTTCCTCCATTAGTGTCCCCCCCAAAAAAACAGGTCTTGGCAGCATCTAAGAGGAAGTACAGAAAGGAAGGTCCTGGCAGGTTATGAGACTGGCTGAATGGAGAAGGAGGGGATGAAATGATAGGGTGCCCTTGCTCAGGAGGACCCCCAAAAGACAGCACCTTCTCTTCCACAGAGGGATAGCATCAAGATCACGAGAAGTGCTAGTGCGCTTTATACTGTCTGGGTAAGGCCACATTTGGATTCCTGCCTCCAGTTCAGGTTACCATGATATAAAAAAAAATATTGAGACCCTAGAAACAGTGCAGAGAAGAGCTACAAAGATGATCAGGAGTCTGAACGCTAAATCATACAATGAACAGCTAAGAGACCTAGCTGTGTTTTGCCTAATGATGAGAAGGCACAGGGAAGACACGATCCTTGTCTTCCAATACTTGAAGAGCTGCCACTGGGAAGAGGGTGTCGATTTATTCTCCATAGCACCTGAGGGCAAGAAAGAAGTAATGGATGGAATCCTGTCAGAGGGAGAGCCAACTTGGAAATTAGGAGGAATTTCCTGACTATGAGACCGATCAATCAATGGAACACCTTGCCTCCCAGAGTTGTGGGTCCTCCATTGCTGAAGGTGTTCAAGAAAAGATTGGACAACCATTTTTCAGGGATGGTATAAGGATCCTGCCTTGGGCAAGGAGTTGGACTAGAAGACCCAAGGTCCCTTCCAGCCCTACAATTCTATGAATCTAGAGCAAAAACTGAGAAGTGAGCAAGCAGTTTCCCTCCAGATAAGTAAGCAAATGCTTGTTTGTCAGGATCCAAATCAGAGTCACTGTCAGAGGGGACTGCACCGGTTCTGGGGTCTTGTGGAGGGATAATTTCCCCCTCTTGGAATTGCATTGAGCAGGTAAGTTGGGAAGTTCCTCTCAATTCTTGTCCTTTAGGTCCAGCAAGAGGTCATTGGGGAGGGTTGTGGTTTGAAAATCTGGGGCCTATTCTGAAGATCTGCTAACTGAGCATGAGGTGAGTTATTGGCCGAGAGAGAAGAAGGGTGGCCTTTTCTCTACACAGAGTAATCGTCCTCTGCTCTTGGCAGGAGGCTGCAGCCTTCAGCATGTGAGCAGAGTGGAGCTGAATCGGGCTGGACTGGAAGGGAAAACACTATTTTTGTCAGAGTTTCTGCCATCCTAAAGATTTTCTGTACGTGATACAGCTAATGAAGGATAAGACAAGATTCTTTTAAGCCTTAGTGAACTGGGCCACAAGTGGCGTGTATCCTGATGTCTGTGCTTGGGACGAGGGGTTAGAAGCTTGCTTAGCAGATGGATGACTGCTTCCCAATGCGTCAGATCCCTAGCAAACTGGCTATTGAAAGGGAAGGAAGCAAGGCCTAGCTCTTTCGAAGCACTCTAGCTTAGCCTCAGCTTGATTTTTAGCAGAGGCAACCACCAGCACCAGGTGTTGTTGAAGCCTGAATAAGCTTATCAGGTTTAGAACGGAGGTTGTTTAGGGATACAAAAATGGCCACAACTGTGGAAGCTGCAAGTAGACAAAGCTCTCCCAGAGCCTTTGGGAGGGTCTCCAAAGAGTGATGATCCTTTCTATTCCCTCGAATATTTTGTGGCAACTAGGACTAGAACAAATCTTGTTGGCTAATATGGAAGGGGCAAGTGTTGTCTTTCTTCAACCTCCTTTGGAGAGAAGTTGAGTCTTCCTTTCTTCAGGTAACAAGCTCGTTCTTATATAAAGAAATATCTATACAAGAATCAGGATGTGATGGGAAGGAGAGCATGTTTTGCTGTTTTCCTGCCTTGTTTCCACATCTTTTTCATACACTGCTGAATGCTCTCTGGCTATTTCTCAGACAATTCCTTCTTTGGTGGTCATTTCCGAAGTAATTGCTTTAATTGTTGGCTTGACTTGGCTTTCATCTCCTTTGTGGTGCAATTCTCCAAATGAGGCTTGTACTTGTGCTCCTCCTCGGGGTGAGTTTAACATGACACCCGTGCTGAAACTGGGAAGTGTGGAGTGGCCAGGCTGAAGAAAGCTGCCCATCTCCTTGCTGGCTCAAGCAGCCCAGATAATTCTGCAGTTCCAGTTTTCCTACTTCCCATCATAAGGAAGGAGGTCCTGAAACATTTGAGATGAATAAGATTGTAGACAGACATGCTAGCTTGCCTAATCTTTCTCTTTGCCAGCCGCAGCATTAAAGGCTGACTTCCATCCCCCAAAACAATGAGCATCAAATGAAATGTGATCTACAAAACAGTAGAGATTCCCCTCAATTCCCTGGGATGACTTTAAGACCCAAAGATTTCACGTGGTTTAACAACCTGCAAGCCCTGATTCAGGTACTTAGACTGAAATTATGCTGAAGGAAAAAGAAGTGGGAAGTCTGGGAATTTCAACCTTGTCCTCCATTGTCTTGATTTTTAATCTTATAACTACTAGGGAATTCTTATTACCTGAAATATTAGACTCCTGGAAAAAAGAGTGTTCTCTCCACCTACAAGGTCTGGAATAATTTCAGTCCCTTTTGGCCTTCTACCACTGAAGAGACGGAATCCAGGATGAAAAGAGGCTAAGAGCATGTCGTGGGCACCATGTCCAAAATGCAAGCTCTGGCTCTTTTTCACACATGCTCCATGCCTGACAAGTGCAGTAGTAAAAACTTCTCACCCACTGAAGTGCCTCTGACACACGCAGCTCTCCTTTCCTTTCTCCAAGACCACTTCATGCTTAAACATGAGAACAGCTTGCCATATTTGACTCCATTCCACCCACACCCTCTGCTACTCCCTGGTTCTTCCCAGGGATTGCCCTGCACAGGTACACCTACCTGCTAAGGAAACAATGGTTGCAATTAAAAAGCCGCAAGGAGGTATTTTGTGCTGAGGTGGGCCCTAATACTGCTTCCCCAATTCCCAATCCTCTCAAACCAGATTGGGTTATTTTTCAAAGGTTGCAGGAAAGTGGCTTGGACATATCCAGTCCTTAGTCTAGATTTGGGATGGTAGTTCTTGAACCTGAAACCTGGTTCAATAAGCACCATGTCTGCTACATCTGAGGACAGCCCTCAACGAAGCAGTCTAATCCTTTAAAGGGGTTTCAAAGTTCGCTTTCCCTGACTTAGGTGGATTGATAGACTTCTCAGACCATATTATCTAATATCTTGTCCTCACAATAACCAGAGACAAACTGAGAACCCCAAAGCAGGCAGGAGCTCAGGAGCTCCTTCACAATTGTGTCTTTTAGTAAACAGTGTTCAAAGAATTCTTCTAACCCTGGAGATAATTTATGGAGAAGTAACCACTAGTATAAAGCTTAACCTCTGGATCATGTTGCTGAATCATAAAACAGGAACGGTAGGGAGACTTGGATCTCATATTCCTTGAAACGAAGAAGCAAAGGGAAATTAAAGGGTGGAAGGTGCATTCCAGGAAGCAAAGGCTCAGTTCCAACATTGTGCTCCAAAAAGATTCCAACTTGAAGTCTACCCATCTGGTGGCATCCTTCAGATCTTGGTTTCTGGTCCACAGGGATTGAACACTGGGAAAGAATCGCGAATCCTGGCCAGCTCCATAGCACAGAGATGGCCAAAGACCTTGTTGTACCACTCTGGAGACCTCCCTCTAGAAGTGCAAAAAGCAGGGAATTAGCAACAGAATAACAGAGATGGAAAAGGTCTTGGAGGTCTTCTAGTCCAACCCATGTCAAGCAGGAGACCCTATACCATTTCAGACAAATGGCTGTCCAATCTCTTCTTAAAAGCCTCCAGTGATGGAGCACACAAACGTTTTGAAAGCAAGCCGTTCCACTAATTAATTTTTCTAACTGTGAGGAAATTTCTCCTTAATTCTAGTTTGCTTCTCTCCTTGATTTGTTTCCATCCGTTGCTTCTTCTCCTGCCTTCAGGTGCTTTGGAGAATAGCTTGACCCCCTCTTCCTCGTGGCAACCCCTGAGGTATTGGAACACTGCTATTCTGTCTCGTCCTTCTTTTCACTTGACTAGACTTACCCAATTCCTGCAACTGTTCTTCATGTTTTAGGCTCTAGCCCTCTAATCATCTTTGTTGCTTTTCTCTGCACTCCTTCTAGAGTCTCAACACTCAGGCCAAGAGCTCCCTTTGTGCAACCATAAATGGAATCCAGAATCCAAACAAACTCAATCATCTGGAACCTCAGAAGCAATCTGGGGTGGGAGGAGGTGAGGTTGGGTTTTATCCTTTACAGCACAAGCAGAAACAAAATACTGAAAGAGGAAATCCAAGCTTACCACAATTCAGTTAAGTTGCAAAATCCTGGCCTTGCTTTGAATATTTGTGCACAGCAAGATTTTCACATATTTCAAGATTTGATTGAAAAGCAACAGATTTAGTTGAAGGAATTTTCTCTCTCTGTGGTGGAAACAATATTCCCCAATCTGTTGCTCTCAACACTCAACTTCAATAATAGCTAGCCAGTGTAGGAATTACGGCAGTGTAACCAGCACATCTGGACAGCAGCAGCCTGGAGAAGTCCTGTTAGACCTACAGTGATATTCCCACCCTTTGGACTGAGAAATTCTCTTGTCATGGCTAAGAAATTGGAACGGTCTTGGCTTGTTGTGTTGCTGAAGGCCAAACCCTTTTATGGGGGTAGAGGTCAAAGGGATGCCCACCTCCCTGCCATTAAACGTAGGACAGCTGGCTTGAATTCTTACCGGAGATCAGTTTGGCAGATGTGTGTCACCTTGGAGTGTCCTGTTCCGCAAGGCTCCATCAGGTACTGGGAGGTGAGCACCGTGGCCCTGACTCCAAATTCCAGTGGCAACTTTTGATGCTCCAAAGAGAAGGAGACCAGGAGGCAACCCCCACGGGGTAAGTCTGTCTGCCATGACCTAGAAAAGTGATCTTGGCTCAGGTATGTCTAAAGTCGTCTGCTCCTTCCCGTCTCCAGAGGCTACCTAATCAAGCAACTGATGGGAGAGCTGTTGGGATCCTCGGGGCAAGAACAGGCCCTGGGTAGAAGCCAGGTGGCTGGCTTTAGACTCAGAGGACAGACAGAACCCGAGAAAGGCTAGAATTATTGCAAGCACTAAATTTATTTGAAAGTCAAGTACAATGTTAGGAGTCTTTGCTCCAGTCTGGATATTAAAGAGTCACCTTTCCAACTGACACTGAAGCTCTGATTCTAACTTTCAATCAACCTGGCTAGAGCATGGTCACCACTTATCGCTGGGTGCAATTCTGAACTGATAGGGAAAAAAGAAGGGCTTTGTTTCCAGAGAGAAACAGACTTAAGTAGCAAATTAAAAAACTAAGTGGGCAGATGAGAGCTGGGACACCATGTGAGGAGCCCAAACTATGTGGAGCTGCCAGAGAGAGAAGGAGGAGCCTAGGACTGTATCTCACAGCCACTTCTAATTGCTACAGTCCAAAATCGAGATAAGTGGCATGCAGGAAATGTTGCATGAGGCAGCAAAGGAAGGCTACACGACGAAGGCCAGGAACGCTCCGCTGCTTCCCAAAGGCTGAGGGCTTCAGCAAAATGGCCTCCTCAACTCCAGCTAAAAAGATCTAGGCAAAGGATTAGTGCAGAAAGCGACGGGATCAGAGAGCCGGAGATGGGACACCATGTTTGTTTATGGAGATTTCCTCTCTAGAGTTCCTCACCTGAGAACCACAAAGTCCCGCCGTGGGTGCGGAGCCATGCTGTCGGTCACATAATGGTATACTTCGGTGTTCTTGTCCAGAGCCTCCACCACATGGCCCTGCAGCAGGTCCTCGTCCCAAAAGTGCCGCTCCCTGAGAATCCGCTTGAGCACCAGGTGAGGGGATGCGGCCACTTCGGTGGAGACCTTCCAGAGCCGCAGGGGATGCCCATCCTCCACCTGCATATTACAAAGACGTTATTGCTTAGGGCCAGGTCGTGCCCAGGTGGCAGAGTCTCCCCATCATCCATTCCCTGAAGGCCACCATCCTTCATGCTACATCCCTTAGAAGGAGGGCCTTCTCTACCATTGCCCCAACCTTTGTAACATCTGGCCCCAGAGGTGAGGCAGCCCCCACCTTCAGCCTTCTAGAAGTGTGTTAAGACTGGCTCTGCCAATGAGCAGGGGGCAGCTGGGGGCTTGAGGGTCTCCTCTGCCTTGTCGCCCTTACAGCATTTTTAACTCTGAATTTCAGTTTTACCTTGTGAGCTTTAACTTCTTGTTTTAATTCCATTTTATATTTTTATTATGTTGTTGTAAACCACCCAGCATAGACAGTAAGTAAGTAAGTAAGTAAGTAAGTAAGTAAGTAAGTAAGTAAGTAAGTAAGAAAGAAAGAAAGAAAGAAAGAAAGAAAGAAAGAAAGAAAGAAAGAAAGAAAGAAAGAAAGAAAGATCCCTATAAAGATTTCTAGACTCGAAACAATGTCCAGCTCTTGATTAGAAAGAGGGAACTTTCATTTTCTCTGCATTTCTCTACCATTCCAGAAACAAGACATCTTTTGGTCCATCTTTTCTTGTTACACATTGAGGGTCTGTTAGATAAGATACCAAGTTTGGAAATAAATGAATACACATATGCCCACATCAGGCATCTACCAAGCCAATCTCTGCATTTACTTACTCCAAGAACTGGGTTCCTCTTAATTGGGAACTACAAACAGAGAATGCCCGTGTCTACCAACTTTACGAAGCCCCCACCATCCCAGCAAGGGCCTGCGTGTGTCCTGCAGGTTCTAGGCAGCTGGGGCAAAGAGGGCCTCCTGGCACAAGTTATTTCACCCTCTTGACTCCACCTGGACTGGGATGGAGCACCTGTGCGTGAAGGTGGAGCATCCTGATTTACAGTCCTTCCACCATACAGCCATTCGAATCCACCAGGCTGGGCTCAGCTCAGACATGGAGGCCCACCATGAGCAGCTGGCTCTAGAGTTACTGGACGAATCACTGCCTGAGGACAGTTGGGGGCCTGTCCTCCAGAGGAAGAGCTGCTGTCAGCCTCAGAAGATGAGATGTCCAAGCTGCTGCCTCCCCCGGCACAAGGGCTGGCCGCACAGAGAAGAGAGCAGAGCAAAGGGCTCTGCCGGGATCCTCGTGAGAAAGGAGCCCTCCTCAGAGGAGCAATGCTGCTCCTGCCTCTCCTTAAGCAGAGCGGCAGACCTGAGCCTCTCTGCTGGAAAGAGCCATGCGCCAACCCAGACTCTTGACTTCTGAATCCTGCGCTTTCACTCCCAGGCAAGCCAATGAAGCTTCTGGGGTGTGCTGACCCTCAGACCTCCCCTGGCCCCTCTTTGGCTGCTGCTTTGGACTTGGAGATCTGGGGTCTCTGGTAAGGCAGTCTTGTGAGGACCTGTTTCCCTTTTGTAGGTTGTGCTGATGCTCTCCCTGTCACTGAGAACTTGTCTCAAAAAGACCAACAGTGAAGGTTTCAATCGCCTCTTGTGTGGGTTTGTGAGTGTTTGGCCTGGGACAGGACAAAGGCGGATTCAGCCTATGTGAATACTCAGAACACGTTGGCTGCCCTGGGCCAGATTGTTTGAGGGTGCCACCTCCTGCAGTGTGAAGGCTGGCATTTTTAGAATGATTTGGAAGGAGAAGGCGGCACTGGCACCCCTCAGCTTTGGCACCCTGGGCCAGTGTGTGTACTCAGCCTCAGCTGCTGCTGGGAGCATCCTCCCTTTCAGTGAGGGTTGCGTTTTCTGCTGTCCCCCAGCCCCACTTCAGTTGGGGTGCAGGGAAACCCCTCTTTCTTCTCTTTTACAATGGCAACGAGGAAGGGGATGGTCAAGAAGGAATTTTCCACTGCGGCCGAAACCAAGAGCCAAAGAAGATGTTGGCCTTGGCATTAAAAGTTACCAAAAGATGCATTTTTGCCTACCAATGAATGATGAAATAACAGGAAATCATTCTAAGACAGACACACAATTATCCTGGATGGCTACCTTGAAACATAGTCTAATGGTGGCCCAGGGGCCACATCAGACGTTCCGAGAGCAGCTCTAAGGCTTCCCTTGGCCCCTCTTACCTTCTTGCATGAGAGCTCCGTGTGGGGGGGGGCAAGCATGCTGGTCCAGCCTTTGAAGCGTTCGGATGACTCCTTCAGCAGGCCTCGAATGCTGGCCTCCAAGACTGGGTGGGAATCCTGGATTTCTCTTTCCAGGTTTTGCTTCCTCAGCTCCGGTAAGGAGAGTGGCTGAGCATCAGCCAGCAGGTAGGAGTTGCTGAGCTGCAGTATCATATCATGGGGAATCTGGAGAAAGGAAGAGGATCCTTTGAGTGGCTCTGCCACTGAGGACGAACCTCTGCTTGCACCCAACAGCAGAACTCTCCCTGTCCAGACAGACTCTTCCGGTGCTCCCTATTTTTGCTAGAGGATGGGGATGGTGGATGCTGGGAAAAGTGGAAGGAAAGAGAAGAGGACGATCAGCAGCAAGAGGGCGGGATTCCGTTACGTTGGCATCGGGGACACCATTGGAAGACTTGAAGGACCAAGCTAGGGATAGATCGTTTTGGAGAAAATACACATTTGTGATTGCTAAGAGATGACAACTTGACAGAATGTGTTTGATTACATAAAGCTCTTTATGTTGATTTGCTATCTTAATTATACTCTTATTTTGTATGGTTCTGGTTTTCTTTTAATTTTACTGTAAACCATTCTACAAACTGAAGTTGAAAGCAGTAGAAAAGTGTATTTGAAATAGTAATAACCTAAAAATCACCTGAGACAATCTGGAACCCTCCTTGCAACATCCAGAACTCCTTTTAGGCCCTACTTATATCAGCCCTTTAACGTGGAGCAGAGAAGAAATCCAACCAATCATATTATAGATCAATACTACTTTTATTGTATAGCTTTAGTAGCAGAATCTTTCAAGCGGGAAAGCACTCGCCCCTCCCTCCCATTATCTGTGTGAGAACTTGGGGCAAGCTCAGTCCTCTTTATCTGACCACTCCCCTTGGCAGGGACTCTTCCTCCTGCCCCGCAAGGTCAAGGCTGCTGCAGCTGGCTGGAATGCTGGGAGCTCCAGGCCCCCCTCCTGCGCGAAAGAGCAACGAAAGGCTGTGGTACCTGGAACAGCTTCTTGCAGTTGGCAATCATGTGGGAGAGGCCTTGGGTGGCAGCCATGTTTTCATTCAGGTCTTTCTGCTCTGGTTTCCCCACAGTGCCCCTCCTGTGAACTGACCTGTCAGGTGGACAAAGAGAAGTCAGCATCGCCTGCGCTCCTGCCCCGGCCCTTCTAGCCACAGGCGGCAACGAGGGCAGCTCAGGGGAAGCTCTCTTCTTCCAGGTTTGGCCCCGAGGCCTGACAAGGCGAGGATGGCACCTCCACCAGTGTCACAAGCAGATGGGACCTGCGTCAATGCCTACCACCACTTTTTAATCTTATTCTTCCAGGATTCTAAGTGTTTTACCTAAGAAAAAGTCTGATAACCCCCATTAACTTATAACTATGATAAATGTCAGTTGGCCTCATTAAGATTGTGCAGTTATGGATTTCTGATTTTAATTCATATCAAAAATTATTAATACACATTCAGGCGGCCTTTCAACATAAGTCTCTCAAATAATATCTTTTCTTTTTCTCTCTCTTTTAGAAATATAAATATATATATATATATATATACACTGCAACAACGGAGAATGGGGTCTAGGACAACTTGCCATGGCCATTTCACCGTGGCCATCTTGCCTTGATCAACTTACCGTGGGATGACTTGCTGTGGGAAATCCACACGGGATAACTCAACACGATAAATGTTATCCGCCACTCTTTCTTCGACATTATTTCTATTTTTGTCAATAGAAATAATATCGAAGAAACAGTGGCGGATAATATTTATCACATTGATTTATCCTGCGTGGAATTGTCCCAGGGTGAGTTGGCTGCGGCAAAATGGCCGCAATGAGTTGGCTATGGTGAGTTATCCCATTCTGTGGAAAATGGCATGCAATAGCATGAATTTTACTTATTCGCTTTATAAACTGTTTCTTTTGATCGTACAGCCTCCAAAGACTGGTGCTGGGTGGATAATAGTAGAAAGTGAGGGTTTATTTTAAAATCATAGAGTAAGAGAGAATTGTAAATGTACTCGTATTTGCTGCAAAGGAAATGGAAAGCTTCCTTCCTTCCTTCCTTCCTTCCTTCCTTCCTTCCTTCCTTCTACAACTTTGATAAAAATCTACTTTAAAAAAAAAGACTAATGCCTTGCTGCAGTTCTGAAGTAGTGACTCTCTGCCATCTTGAAAGCGCCATCAGCCTGGGGTTTGAGCATCAGGTGACCAAGAGCAAAGAGATCTGACCTGCAGCTGGGAGATATCACCTCACCTTGGAGAAGTGCTCTCTTTCTTGGAGACATTGAGGTGAAAAATGGAGGGAGCTAAGCACACAGCCAGGTTTCCCACTGTCATCTGGTTCTCCTCGGAAGAGGCAACATCGCTGAGAAAATAGAGCAGCGTCTGCAAAACCTCCCGGTTCTCATCCGGCATTAACACGATGGCGGCTTGGACAGCTTGCAGCCTCTGCTCTTTGGGCACAACTGGAAAGTTCAAGAAAGAAACGTCAGTGTCTGAGCTGTGGGGGACTGAATACTAACAGCAGCAGGGACTCTGCCCCCTGTGTCAGCTCTGCAGGGGAAACAGAGGCCCGGCCCTACTCAGTCCTGCTCTGCTCTTCAGATCAGGACTTCCCATCCCTCCCTATGAGAAGACATTCCATTTCTGCTTCTGGTTTCTGAGACTGGGCCCAGCTTACTGGCAGATCTTTCATCCTACTGAGTATAGCTTAAAAATAAAAAAGCTGTTTCCAATTCTTAATATTAATTAATTAATTCAGTACTTTATTGATTAGCCCTTGTGCCATATCAAGGCGCAGAGTTCCAAACACATGTTTATACTAAAATGCAGTAAAAACAATTTAAAATGGAATTGGTTAAAATACAATTTAAAATAAAACAGAAATAAAATACAATTTAACCAATTCTTAACACATTTTGATGAGATACAAGCCAGAGCCCAGCCAGAGCCTTTTGGCCCTACGATTAACAATCGTGGTCCAGCTGCATATATCTAGGTGTGAGGTGTGTGTGCCCATAGAAGTAGGCCTACTCCCCCTTCATAATACCAAACACACACATGAAGTCCCTGAAAATGAAGGGAGCTTGCAGTGACAAGGTCAATAGGGCTGGAGTCTGACAACTGTGGAAGAAACCACCAATCATCTAGAACAGGGCTTTTCAACCGGTGGTACGCGTACCACTGGTGGTACGCGACCACCTGGCTGGTGGTACGCGGCATTGCCTTCCTCCTCCCTCCTCCGCTCCTTCCTAGCTCACTTGTTTGTGGAAAACATGCTGCTTGGCGGCAGTCTGCACAAATCCTACTGAACATGCCCTGCAGGGGAGGCGTGAAGAGCGCAGGTGCAGAGCAAGGCCCCGCCCTCCCCAGGGACTCATTGTGCAGCAACCGGATTGACTTCTTCTGGCGCACGCAGGTCAGCGGGATCTGTATTGCCCTTCCCCTCCCTCTTCTTACTGACGCGCACTAGGCAAAGCCAACAGAGGGAGGGAGAAATGCGCCCACCTGACTCTCCCCCCCCACACACTGTTTCGCAGCATTTAACCCTTCCCCCATTTCCACCACGGCCGGCCTGCCCGCCCGCCCGCCAGGTTGAAAAGCCCTGGCTTAAAGTCTGAAACAGCCGGGCTCTTGGCTGACTGATTGCCTTTCTCCCCCCCCCCATCTTTTCTACAAACCGGGAATCGTGGCTTAGTGGGGGCCTGGAGTGGGTCTTGGGATGCCCGTGCGCCCCTTGGATCAGACAAGCGAGCGGGGCTGATCTCTTCCTGCTAGGGAAAGCTGGAGAAGCTAGGAGAAAGTCAATTATAAGAGGGGGGGGAGTCACTTCTTCATTTAAGGCAGTTTTGGAAAAGTAACTTTTGCTGGAAAGGAAAGCAGGGTTTTTTCCCCCCTTTTCTTGGATCGCCTTCTTTGCTTGGCCCTCTGTTGCCTGTATCGCAGGCTTAAAGTCTGAAACAGCCGGGCTCTTGGCTAACTTCGCCTTTCTTCCCCCCCCCCTCATCTTTTCGGGAGATGCGCCTTTGCAGCGGGTTTCCCCTTCCGTTAATTATCGGAGGTTTGAAAGGCAAGCTGCTCCCGGAGCGTAAAAGTAGAGGGCTCTCCGACTCTCTGCTTCAGGGGGAAAATGTAGGGGGAAAATGACTGGGAGAAGTAGCCGGTTCGTAACGTACGTGCCTGAAAACGGGAGGTGAACCGGCCACATCCCCGCCCTGCCTGTGCGCTCTCCTCTGCCTGTGCGCGCACAGGCAGGACCGTGATGTGTTGCTGCCTGCCAAAAACAGGCTGCGGTCTGGGCGGCGTAGCACAGGACGAAGGAACCAGGAAGGAAGGAAAGGATGGATGGAAGGAAGGAAGGGACAATGGGAGCTGCATCGCTGCAGCCTTCCAGTCCCGTGAGCGTCTTTCGGCTGTGCTCCAGGCCTCGCATTCATCAGCTGTTCAGCGGCCGAGAGACAGAGCCTTTCAGCTTCAGGCCGCTTCATCGGCCCTTGCCTCCCTGCCTCGGCCTCCCGCCCATCAGCTGTTCGGCGGCTAAGAGTAGGAGCCACTCAGCTGTTGGTCGGGACGCATCCACGCTGCCAGGTAGAACAGTGCTGGCCGCTGGTCTCCTTTGCCACCCCGCATGTCGTCCTGGACCCCTCCCCCGCCCGTTCATGTCGAGCCCGCGGGGGCTTGACAGGGAGAGAGGGAGGGAAGGAAGGAGGAAGGGACAAAGGGAGATGAAGGAAAGGAAGGAAGGAAGGGACAATGGGAGAGAGGGAGGGAAGGAAGGAAGGCACCCGCTCCAGTCTCATCCCCCTCCACCAGAGACCCACGGATTCCACCCCCCACAGGCACCCTGCAACCTGAGTGATCAGCTGGCCACGCCCCCCGCCATTAATCACATGACCCTGGGACACTGTGAACTTCGTAAGTATGAATCAGTTGCCAAGCATCCGAATGTAAATCACAAGACCCTGGGGATGCTGCAACAGTCATAAGTGTGAAAAATGGTCATAATTCGCTTGTAACTTCAAACAGTCACTAAGCGAATTGTTGTAAGTCGAGGACTACCTGTACTTTCTCATTTTTTCCTTTTTTTGGTCAAGTTTTTGATACCTTGCTGGGCGAGTGGTGGTACTTGGATATTGCCTTATCCGAAAAGTGGTACAATGGGTGAAAAGGTTGAAAAGCCCTGATCTAGAACAGGGGTCCCCAACCCCTGGTCCAAGGCCTGTTGGGAACTGGGCTGGGCAAGCAGTGGGCAAGTGCACAAAGCTTCATTTGCGCATGTACAGGATTTAGATTACATGCTCAACCCCCCCCCCCACTGCAGCCACTGTCCCCACAGCCGCTGGCAGTCCATGGAGCCAGAAAGATTGGGGACCACTGATCTAGAAGCTTCCTGGGAAGTGGAGAAAACTGTTCAATGAGACATCTTTGTCTGTGTAGGAGAAGAGCTGGGGAGGGGTGGAGTTAAATCATCTTCAGTTCAGAGTCCTTGCAGTCCCACTCCCAAGTCCAACCCCTCCTGAATTCCACTGACCCTTATCTGGCATGGAACTTTAGTGCTAAACTTTAGCTGACTAGGTTCTTGTGTATAGGCTTAAAGAAATCTTCTATGCTGCAACCTTATGAATGGTCCTGATTCTTTGCACCTGACAATCTGCAACCACTCAGCAGTTGATTAGGAGATTCCTAATGTCTATTTGGGGGAGAGGAGGCGGCAGTGGCACTTGCACTGGGCTGCACAAGCGGTCTCTTAAAACTATACGAAGTTACTATCACGTGGATGGTCAAAGGCTGTCATGGGCATTCACACAAATAGAAACAGTCCTGGTCAAGCACCATCATCGGATATCCATGGGGGGAAGAAAGCAGCACCAGAACCAGCAATATAGTTCTATGAATCAGAGTCCTAGCTGCAAAAAATACATAGGACACGCTGTTGCTGTGGACAGTCCCTACAAGATATGGAACAACCTTTTAGCCAATCTTATTTGTCCATAGACATACTGACTCTAGCCCAATAGATGGTCAGCTAAAGTTCCATAACCATGGCCCTCCTCCTCCTCCTCCTCCTCCTCCTCCTCCTCCACCCTACTCACACTGGTATATCTGCAGAAATGTATCTGTCAGCTTGCTGGTGAAGACAGGCTCTGGGAGATCACGGAAGTACTGCTTCAACAGGTCAGCCACATCATAGGCTGATTGCCCTTCATAATTCACATAATCAGGAGAGGCTTCACTCCTTTGTCTGAGGACCTGGATCCGGGACTTTACACCAGATTTGCGAAAAATGCCAACCTGTGCAGGAAAGAGATATCAGGTAGGTGTACAGTCTCCAAGGTCCCTTCCAACTCTGTTATTCTGTCCTGTTCTGCTGAAGTCTGGTCTGGTCTGGTCTAGCACTATAGCAGATCCTTTATATGACTGCATAGGTCTTCCAAGGCCAACTGAAGCTCCCAGCTGCCATTTTTATTCTAGTCTCATATGTTTCAGACACCTTATTCAGAACAAAGCAACTATGTTGGCCACTGGTAGGAAAAAAATGTGAAACTCTAGACAGAGAAAATATATTAGTTAGGTCAAGAGAAAGTGATAGCTTGAGCTATATGTGAAGGAGGAACACAGAGTTACCTGCAAAAGTTTAGGCATCTCTGGTCAACCTGAATGGGTCAGTCATCCCCACATGCAGAGAAGGGGACCAAACCTCTGTAGGGCACAAACTTAAATAGCTTTTTTACACAGAGAAATGCTTCACATTTTACAACCTGATGTCCCTCACCCCTTTTGGATTGCAGCAACCATTAGTCAATGTGGCTGCAGGCAGGAACTCTGGAATTCCTCCTTCAAAATACGTGCATGAGGCTGTGGCTGCTTTAGAGCAGTGACTCATGACTGGTCCTCACACCCACGACCACTGCGATCCCCCCTTGCAACCCTCTGACAGGCAAAGTCAAAGGGAAGCCAGGTTCGCTCAACAACCGCATCACCAACCCAACAACTGCAGCAACCCACCCAACAACGGTGACAAGAAAGGTCGCAAAACGGGGCAAAAGCCACCTAGCAACTGTCTCACTTTGCAACAAAAATCTTGGTCTCAGTTGTGATCACCGGCTAAAAAGAAAGACCTTACGAAAAAAGAAACGCCAAGGAAATTAGAAATGAGTCCCATCCGGGGGGGGGGGGGGAAATCACACGTATATCAACAACTACAAAGACCCGTATTTCTTCTGCCTTCTGCTGTCTTTCCATCTCCCCATTTAACAATGCTAGCAAAATTAGTTTTCAGATAGGATCACCCATAAATCTCAGATGATCCAGACCACGCATCAGCAGCAAGTCTCGGCTCTGTTCTCCCACCCGCCTCTTCTCCTCTACCGTGTGGGAGCCTGTGCCCCATTATCTCAGGATTAGGCCTTCCTCTGTTTCCTTATGTCTTCCTTCCCACCTGGGTTGTCTTAGGCTCAGTGAGAAATGAGTGTGTGAGTGTGTGTGTGTGTGTGTGTGTGTGTGTGTGTGTGTGTGAATTTTTCCTCACCTGGTCCAGGCACCGGCTTCGGATATAGCGCATGGCCTGCTGGATGCTCTGGGGCAGGGGCTGCCCCGTCCTTTGGACACTGACAATCAAGGGGACTCCAAAGACCATCTTTCCCCTGTAGTTTGGGGGCTTGCTCCTCTTCATGAACTTGGGAACAGTCCTGTCGGAGAAGAGAGTGTGACTGCATAGGCCTGGCTGGGGAATTCTGAGAGCTGAAGTCCAGTTCTTAAAATTGCCAAGGTTGGACACCCTTGCTCTAGTGCTTAAAACATTTTCAATGTTATTTATCTTTTTAAATTTATTGCCCACCCAACTATTGCCCCATTTCTGCATAAATATGACCCAAAATATGATTTTTCCACATGTTTTAAAATGAAAGATATAGAACCCAGTTAAATAAATTGGTCAAAAACAAAATATGTTCATTTCTTTATTGAAAATTATCCAAAGCTACATATTTGTATGTGGCAAAAGTATGTGAACCTTTGCTTTCGGTAACTAAACATTTCTGATAAATGTTAACCAGTCCTTCACATTGGCTTGGAAAATTTTTAACTGATTCCTCCTTTATTTATTTTTTCATCAAATTTCTACACCACCCATCTCACTTAAGGAAATGAGTCCTGGAGAAGTCCTGTTTTGACAGGGCCACACAAGGTTCTCCACATCCAGCTGATGAAATAGAAAAATGATTGTCTCTAACCAAAAGAGCGCAATTGGGTCTCAAACAATTCTGGGGCTGTGTGGGGTTAAAATGCCCCTTTCCTAGTCCTTCGTTGTTAGGGTTTCCATGCCCACGTGACACACCAGCCCCTCATGCACCATGCGAACAGAGTTCAGTAATTCTCTGGGTCAAGATCTGAAAGAGTCAAATGACTTCTGTGCAACAACTGGAATATTCTGTGCTCTGCTCTAAAAAGGACATTAACCAACTGGAACCAGTTCAGAGAAGGGCTGCCAAAGTGGAAACCGCATTCTACCAGGAGTTGTTAAAAAGATCTAGGTCTGTTTAGTCTACAAATAGATAACTGAGAGGAGAGTCTGTAGAATCTTTAGAATAAGGAGTGAATTTACTGTATTTGCCCAGAGAACCAATAGTTGACACTATAGAGAAGTAGATTTACATATTATGAAGAATATATTAACAATAAACATCATGAGGTTGTCTCATGAGGTTATCTCATGAGATGGAGGGCTTCAAATCAAAGCTAGATCTGTCTAAAATTGTTCAGCAAATCCTGTTTCAAGGAAGGAGTCAGATCACAAAACCTCTGAGGTGCCTTCTAACTTGGCAATTCTATGAGCCACCTTGAACCACACAGAGGCCAAAATATATGGAACAGAAGCTCCCCCAGAGGGAGGACATGTCAATGCCATTGAGGTCCTGCTTTTCTTCAAGCCCCTCAAGATCCTCGTGTCCTCACGGACTTACCAGGCCCAGGACTGCTTGTGGGGAACGGAGAACTTCTCCACGATGGCTGTGAGGCGGAAAAGGGAGCACTTCTGGAGAAGGCTGAGCTGAGCTGCTGACTGGCAGCTGATCTCTAAGGAGGCCGAACTTAAGCTGGGCCGGTGGGAGTTCTGGAAACTGTGCCAGCGGAGTTTCCTGAGGTGGGACAAGGAGGAGAAAAGCAGTTGTTTGTTTATCTAATGAGCTGTTATATTTGCTTAGCAGTAGCACTTATCCTTATATACCGCTTCACAGTGCTTTAACGCCCTCTCTAAGACATTACAGAGTCAGCATCTTGCCCCCAATAATCTAGCTCCTCATTTTATGGACCTTAGGAGGATGGAAGGCTGAGTCAACCTTGAGCCGGATGGAACTGCTGAACTGCTGGATATAAAAGAGGGGGAGAGAAGAGAGGATATAAAAGGAGGAGGGGTGAGAAATTTGTTAAATGAGTTTTGCCCCATTTTATGACTTTTCTTGCCACAGTTGTTAAGTGAATCACTGCAGTAGTTAAATTAGTAACATGGTTGTTAAGTGAATCTGGTTTCCCCACTGACTTTGCTTGTCAGAAGGTCACAAAAGGGGATTACATAACCCTGGGACTATGTGACCGCCATAAATATGAATCAGTTGCGGAGATTTCCGGTGGGACGGCGCGCCGATGGCAGCTCTTTTCGGAGCTGTCCTCTTGGGAAGGCGTCAGAGCCAGCATGAACAGCGGTCAGCAGCTGTTCAGCGGCTTGGAACCTTGTGCCCCGGGAGAAGGGGTCGAGGTGAGTATTCCTGGATAGGAGTAGAGTCCCAAAAGCTCTCCCCTTTATTTTGGGAGAGCGGAATTG
>NW_015386480.1:1719852-1744113 GCF_001527695.2 Protobothrops mucrosquamatus
GGGGAATGGGGCTGGGAGGGAGTATAGAAGTAGAGTTAATAGCATTGATTAAAGGGGGGAGTAGGATACATTAAAATAATAATAGATTATTTATATGTATAACTGAGTTAATTATATTGATATAATTTGAATTGTATAAGTACGATTTTGTTTTGATTAATTGATGGCCTTGCCACCATGTTAAATAAAAACCAATAAACATTTTGTTTTAAAAAAATAAATAAATATGAATCAGTTGCCAAGCATCCAAATGTAAATCACATGACCCTGGGGATGCTGCAACGGTCATAAGTGTGAAAAATGGTTATGTCACTTTTTTCAGTGCCGTTTTAACTTTGAACAGTCACTAAGCGAACTGTTGTAAGTCAAGGACTACCTGTACTTTATCACTTTTTTTCTTTTTTGGGGGTCGAGTTTTGACACCTTGCTAGGCGACTGGTGGTACTTGAATATTGCCATATCCTAAAACTGGTACAATGGGTGAAAAGGTTGAAAAGCCCTGGTATAAAACACTAGTACTCTCACTTCCTGTGATCTTGATGCAACCTAGGACTTTGTTGCCTTTTTCACAGCTGCAATACACTGCTGGCTCAAATGATGGTCTACTAGGACACCAAGATCCCTCCCAGTTACTGCTGTTGAGCCAGGTACCACCTATTCTGTACCTGTGCATTTGGCTTTTCCTACCTAAGTATCAAACCTCTCTTTTCTCACCACTGAACTGCATTTTTTTGGTTAGGATTCAATGCTCAAGTCTGTCAAGATCCTTCTGGATCTTGGGCTTACCTTCTAAAGTGTTAGCTATTCCCCACCAGCTTGATATTGTCTGCAGGTTTAATGAATATTCCTTCTACCTCCCATTTAAATCATTGATGAAGATGTTGAGGACTACTGGACCTAAGACAGAACCTTGAGGGAACCCACTGCATGCTTCCCTCCATGCAGATGCAGTTCCACATCTTTCAGGTCATGTTTTTCTGTGGGTAGCCAAAATGGACATAAGAGCAGAAGGGCTCCCAAGAGAACTCTGTGTTCTGTGCAATGTGTGGCTAGCCGTAAGGAAGTGCTTGCCCAATACCCTATGCTGGCCTATGCAAGGCTGGGTGGAGCTGGGAACTCATGTTGCCTGGCCCATGGGGTGAGCGACATCATGAGTAAATTAGGTAATTCACAGATCTGTGGGATGACTTGTCATTGCCAGCTGCAACGGAAGCAACTGATTCTGCCCTTAATGAAGCATCTCCTCCCCTGTAATGTCCTGGAGCAGAACCTGGGACAGAGAGACGGAAGGCACCTGTCCTGTCCTGCTCAGGAGAAGCAGCCTCTGATTCACTGGGATCTCTGATTCGAGAGCCTAGCTTTCTGTCCCAGGGAGGAAGCAGGACCTGATGTCTCTTCCCGAACATCTGATCCTGCCTGAGTGCAAATTTAAGACCAGACCTTTTTGTTTTAAAATCAAATACAATAAAAAAATAACCAGAGCGGAATGAAGGTGATGTGGCCAAGAATTCATATCAGAAAGCCTGTCACTCAAATCTGGCTTCCTTCTGGGCCAGGGATGCGGGGGGCAAGAACCCTTCTAGATGGGCAAAGACTTGAATAATATGCCACAAGGAAAACAAAATACTAGAACTAGGGGTAGCTGGAAGCACACGGTCTCATAACATGTACCTTTGCTATGAACTATTGATTATTAGGGGGTACCTTGCTCAATAGTAGTAACTGTGAGAGGGACCTCGGAGTCCTAGTGGACAATCCCTTAAATAGGAGCCAGCCGTGTGCTGCAGCAGCCAAAAAAGCCAACACAGTGCTGGGCTGCATTAACAGAGGGATAGAATCAAGATCACGTGAAATGTTAATGCCACTTTACAATGCCTTAGTAAGGCCACACTTGGAATACTGCATCCAGTTTTGGTCACCGTGATGTAAAAAAGATGCTGAGACTCTAGAAAGAGTGCAGAGAAGAGCAACAAAGAGGATTAGGGGACTGGAGGCTAAAGCATATAAGGAACGGTTGCTGGAATTGGGTATGTCTAGTTTAACGAAGAGAAGGACGAAGGGGGACATGATAGCAGCGTTCCAGTATCTCAGGGGCTGCCCCAAAGAAGAGGGAGTCAAGCTATTCTCCAAGGCGCCTGAAGGCAGGACGAGAAGCAACGGGTGGAAACTGATCAAGGAGAGAAGCAACTTAGAACTAAGGAGAAACTTCCTGACAGTTAGAACAATTAACCAGTGGAACAACCTGCCTCCAGAAGCAGTGAATGCTCCAACACTGGAAGTTTTTAAGAAGAGACTGGACAGCCATTTGTCTGAAATGGTGAAAGGGTTCCTGCCTGAGCAGGGGGTTGGACTCGATGACCTCCAAGGTCCCTTCCAACTTTATTATTATTATTATAATATTATTATTAAGCATTTGTTAAAATTACCAGATTTTTTTCAGCTTGGTTTAGAAAACAAATTGGAAAATATTATTTTTATAGATGGAAAACAGCTGTGAAATGTTTTAAATTTTGTTTTTTTAGTCTAACTCAAATGAAAGGTGAAGTATTCTGCCTCTAAGAGACTAGTAACAGCTGAGCTGTTCATTGTCCATAGCTCAACAGGTCTATTCCTGAAAAGAATTAGATGGAGAACTCCTGGTAGGGGATTATGGCTGGTTGACCCTCTCTGAAGGCATCGAGAGACACTGCAGCTGAGAATGTACAACCTCCCTTGATCAAAGGGAGATCATCAGATCAACCACCTGCACTCTGGATGGCAGGTCCTTATGCATAAACTGAAGAAATGGAGTGTCTTAACTGTAGGTGAAGAGGAGATAAATCATGATCTAGTGGAGAGTGCAAATCAGCCATGGTTTTGGATTCCCTTCTCCTTCAACAACTGTAATGTGACTTTTGCATTTGAAAAGAAGAAACTAGGGCCACTGCCTTGTTCTTTAGTTCTGAATGCTTGAGTGTCTCTTGCATCTGAAAAGGTTAGCAGAAATTGCAGCCCCAATACAATCTGATGTCTGGAGCCATAAGCTTCCCCTCCTCTAAGTGGCAAAGCCTCCACAGTCAGCCCAAAGTTGATTTTGAGCTGTATTTTTAAAGTGAAAAAAGAGTAGGTTTTTAAGTCAATATTTGAAGAATAATCATATCACTATTTTCATTTGGTTTTAATTGAATTAAAATGGGACTATACCCAGTTTAGTTATTGTCTTGGATCTTTTTGCCCTGGACCAGCCTGTGGCAGTCCATTCAAAGTCCACTCCCAGTCTTGGATCCAGAAATGCCTCACCTTTCCTAGTCTTAGGTCCCCACAAGCACCCAACTCCAGCCTGAAATGCTGCCAAGCCAGGCCTTGTGCAGTGGGTAAAGGTTGACCTTAGGCTGGGGAGTGCCTTTGGTGCCACGGCAGCTACCGCTCTCTCTTGGCATAGCCTACCTCACAGGGATGTTGCTGGGATAAAATTATAAAGGGACATTTATTCAATCTGCCTTCAGATTGGGACAAAACTCTAATCCATCAATAAATAATTGAGCATCATTGTAAATAATTTTGCAAAATGATTTAAATCCCACAAAATTCTTAAAGTCTATGTCTGATCTTTTATGACATTGAACTGTAGATAGTAGTTTTCTTTTTACATGCAATACTAAACATATTGCCAAATCTCAACTTCACCCTAAAGAAATTTGTGGAATTTCTTACAGTATCCAGGACTACAATTTCTGCAATACTCTCCTGTGAGTATTTGCAGAACAAACTGGAGAGAAGAATCCCCCCAAAAGACAGCACTGGGGCATCATCATCAATGGCCACTGAACGAGAGCGAGGGGCTCCAATCCCAATTCTGAACAGGGACCAGGTAGACCCGGTCAGTATTTCCATCTTTAGGTAAGGGGACTGGAAGAGCAAAAATCTGAAATTATTATTGCTCTTTATTAAATGCATAGGCTACACAACTCCATCACAACCCTGAGCAGCAATCAGATGGACTTTCCTAGGGAGAGAGAAGAGGATCACGAGATTCCTAAACACCCCCCCAAAATTTGCCTCTAAACTCTTCCCAGACTTACCTGCAAGGCCTTGTAAGTGATGCCCCCACGCCAGAGTCTCTGCGCTCCCTCATTTCGGGATCCTCAGTCTCATTCAGGGAGTTGGCCGTGCTCTCGAAGTCGCTGGTGGAAGTACCCATGTCAGAGATGGAGCGGTTCTCCAGATTGGTGGGCTCCTCGCCAGAGTCTGTGTCCTCCCTTTCCTCCACCCCAATAGTTTCATCTTCCGTGTCCAACTTAACTGCCTTTGACCAGAGCTCTATTTTCTGCTGGAGTCCCCAAACGTGCTGCAGGATGTCATCTAGGTTTTCATAGATCATTTCCTGGTCCAGATCAAAGAGATCGTCTCCACTGCCGAAGTCAGGAACATTATCATAGAGGCTGGTGCGGCTACCTGTGAAAGTGCTTGAAGGCCTCCTTGGCTGGTGTTCCAGGGCGTGAGGAGAGTTGCTCCCGCGGACACCACTGCTGACGCCAGTGCCGCAGGCCAAAGAACTCGAGGCTTTGGGGGTCGATTTCCAGTCTGCCAAACAGCTGCTCTCCAAAGGACACAAGCTTTCGAGGGAGAGGGATCTGGGGAAAGTGCCTGGCTTGTAATCCCCTGGGACGTGGAATAAATAATCTCTTTTAGATGCAATTTGGTGGTCCCACGTTCTGGCATCCCATTTCTTGTTCAGACTGGTTTCATAATCCTCTAAATAAATACTACCATACTTGGGCTCACGCGGCAGCCTGTCTTTAACAGATGCCGGAGCCTGGTTAGTCCAACCACCTGCTGAAGGGGTCTTAGTGCTGCAGAAAGAACGTGACTTTTCGTTTCCTCCCGCAACCTGCGTCCCAGAGGCAGGTGCCTTGGCGTCCTTTGGGGAGCTCCAACTAGGCGCGATGTGAGTTCCGTCCCTGTCTGGAGCTTTAGCAGAGTCCAATATCTCCTTGTCCTTCCTTCTCAGAGATTCGATTCTTTTGAGGAAACTCCGTGTCTGACAGTCCTTGGGTGTTTCCCTGCTGTTTCCATCTGAAGACTGGGCTGCTGGCGAATGGCTACTCAAGCCTCCACGAGGGTTGGGGGAGGTTGGAGAGTTCTGAGTGGAGGACGAATGGGGTGCCCCAGCCCCGAGAGCGGAGGCCCCACCGGTGCTGCTGGTGCTGTGGAGTGAAATCGCCTCCAAGTCAGCACTGAGGTCTGTGAGGACACTTTCCTGGCTGGAAAACCTCCTCATCGCGGAGCTGCTCTGCCAGCTGTCTCCATGGTGTTCCTGTGAGTCAGTTTGGGGCCACCTTTCGCTGTTGCTCTGAGAGGCCCATCGTCCACCAAGAGCGCAGAAGTCTTCATCATCCACGTCTTCATTCTAGATCAAGCACAGAAATCGGAGAGATTGGACAGCTGGGTGGGAAAAGACTGGCTCTAAAGGAACTGCGTCCTCTTTGCATCGTCAGAAGCATCATTTTATGACCTCCAATTGATCCAAAGAACTAATCCAGAAGAGTTTACACTGGATTGCCCAGCCCATCCCTTGCCATTCGTTCAAAGCCTAAGGGCAAGAGAACCTTCAGGGTCATTATGAAAAGTCCAGCTAAATTGGTGGTGCTTTTGAAAGGGCAAAAGACAGATATTTTAATTATTTATATCCATTTTAGTTCTCTTCTCATAAAAGTGATCTCAAAACTTCTGGATCATAATTTAGAACAAAGACAGATGTTGGATGTTCATGTACTTTTCTGGCAACATGGAGACTACAAAACTACAAATTAAAAATACAGAAATCTTGTGAGAATTTGGCAATCCTCAAATTGGGAGAGGTGTCTAGAAAGATGGTTGATCCCCGATTGTGCTTCAAACTAAAAAACTCACAAGGTCCCTTCCAATCCTGTTATTCTATGTTCTGTTCCCTTCTGTCTCTTGCTTTGATGGTTTTGTTCTCACTGGTTGCTCCTTTTTCTAGATGAATTTTATGTTAGCTCAAGCTTTCTGGCTTCTTTTGACTTGACAATTTCATTAACTGTTTGCCACACTTGCTGTATTTACATAACCCGCTTAACCTGGATAGTTAAAGACAAAGCTAAAATTCATTTGAATATTAAACTTGGTTAGCACTAACTTTAATTAGAGGGGATTTGAGTCATGGTCCCCACCATGTTTGTTTCAATGTGCTGTAGTATGCAATCTCGGGAAATTGGTTGATTCAGGCAAAATTAAGTAAAAAATGTGTACAGAGAACTATATTTGCTAGTGAAAAGGCATGATGTAAGTTATCTAAGTAACTACAGCTTTAGTTTCTGCATCTGAGGTCCAGCGCCCCCCACAGGGCCTGTCCATTCTCCACCCCGGGACCTCTTTCCCAGGGTCTCTAAGAACTGAGGCCCGGGACTGTCCACTGCGCTCCCCAGGGGATCCCCTAGGGAAGCCTTCGCGTCAGCTCAAAGGGCATCTGGACAGGACCCGGGGGGGGGGGGCAGCCAGGGGATGGTGGTGGCAAGGATCAGCCAGCCGGCTCTCCTCTGGACTAGACCTGGGTCCAACTTTTACCAGGATATGGAGGGCATTCTCAGCCCCAGCCCAGCCTTTGCACCCCATGCTGCATCTTACCTGTTTCTGCTGAAAGTGGACTTCCAGCTTCATCGAGTTCAGAGTCATGAGCCTCCTGCAAGGCAAAACAGAGATCCGTTTTGCTCGGCTGGTTCAGCCCCAGCGGCATTCGTGAGGTTGGTCATGCTATTTAAAAACAAGCAGCCCTTGTTTTAGGCCATTGTCACTTGACACGCAAACAGCTGGTGATCAAGGAAGCATGCAAGGCTCTACACACACAATCACACACACACTTGAGAGAAGCAGGCTCATCCCCACGGGGTGGGCTGGATTTATGCCCCTCCCCCCACAAGGAGATGCCAGCTCATGGGCCTCTCGCCCTCCAGAGCCAGAAGCTTCAAGGCACTCAAAGGCCTCACTGCCTGGTCTTTTCATCTTGGGCCAGCAAAGGCTTTCGAAGCCCCACGGGAGAGCAGGCGGCGGCGGTCCTTCCCAGCCAGCGGAAAGGAAAGCATCACTTCTGAGTGCATTTGGGCTGCAGGCCCCGATTCCACCTCTGTTTTCATGGGGAAAAGCCCCAGGACTTGATCAAACCCTTTGCCTCCAGGTCCACTCACCTTACCTTTATGATTTATATTTTAAATTATGGCCTCGCTTTTTGCTCTAATCAAATCCAATCAAAATCAATATTAACCTGGAATAAGAAAACAACGGGCGGAAAACAACAAATCAGGAAAAGCAACCACCATCATTCTAACTATCATCGTTTTCCTCGGGGGTCAAAATTAATCCAGACTTTCTAGAAAGCTTCCTGGTCAGCTTGCAAAAGGAAGGAGAGGCTCGACAGTGGAGGGAGCACTCAGGCTGGGCCAGAATCGAGAGGCTCTGCTGGAACCACCTCAGGATGACTGAGTGGACCACAAAGCCATTCTTTAAGTTAGCAGATTTTAGGTATGGCCAGTTCAAAATTTGCTGCGATAGAATGTACTGTTTGGGCTAACTTGAGAGTACAAACAAACAGATAAACACAGTGAGAGTTTTAGTAGCACATACATGCAAACATTTATTCTAAAAATCAATAGTGTTTCTGTGAACTTGCCACTAGAATGTCCACAGTACTGGAAAAATAGAGCAAAGACATTAGCGCTCTGGCCCCAAAATGCCTGGCGCACGGCCAGAGCTGGGAAACTGACCTCACCCTTCAGCTGCATTCTGGTCAAGGTTAAAGCCTTCTCAAATTTACAGTCTGAGTTTGTATCTTATACCACCCAGGGGAACTATAATTGTTTTATGCCAGAGTAATACGTTAACGAGAGGGAAGAATACTAAAGGGATATTATTAATATTCGGTTTCATTGTTGTTGTCTTCTTCTTAACCAGCTTATTGTACTGTTTATGGTTACTGTATTTTTGTTTAGAATTTTTTTAAAGGAATCATCAGCAAATCTGCTACGTGCTAACACTGAACCCCACCGTATGAATAATGAGCCCCAGCAGACACCAATCTTTATCACCAGAAATTTGCTAATGTATTTCAAAGGTAGTCCCATCCAGAGTGCCACCCAGAGATTGGAAAGGATGGGACCCAGGCATCTTTTCCCAGGAAAAAGGAGCAGGTGGATTGATCTTCACACGGAAGACACTTTTTCATCAGACTGACGCTAAGTGGCTGAGCAATCTTTCAGTCCTCAGCATATCCAGGAACATATTTCTGTGCTTCAGGGAAAGCCAGGAGAACCATGGGTGATTTCCCCGTTCCTTTTTCTTTGCAAATCTTTCAACAGGGCCTTCACCAAGCCAATTCTCTTCTCAGTGCACGAGTCCAAACTAAAGCACCCCAGATAGATGGATGTCCTGCCCCCCCCAGGGAATCCCACCGCTCTTTCCAAAGTCATTATGCTGCCTGCACTTTGGGTGATATACAGAACAAGACCTGGCCTTCATCTCCGGAGAGCTTCCTCAGGCACTGAAACAGGACTATCAGAGCCTCCAGGTACACATACCCAGTTTCCTCAGTCTTCCGTTGCAAGACTTAAATTGCTAGTTTGCTCATCCCCCCTGCAACCTTTTGTTGCATCTGTTCCAGTTTCTGAATTTTGTTTGTCTGGTGCCCCCAACAGGACTCAGCGTTTAAAAGGGGGTGTAGTTAAAGCAGAACAAAGTGGAGCAATTACATCCCGTATTTGGGGCAACCTTCAACTGCACTGGTCTTGTCTGCAGCCCCACTGCACTGTTGACATTCTACTTGTGATCAACTTCAAGTCCAAGATCCTTTCTGGAAATGTGATTGCCAGATAGGGAATCCAGGATTCTACACCTTTATATTTGACCGTTCACATTTGTCTTTGACAAATTTCATTGCTACTTTCACTCAAATGCACTACACTCTCAAAAGCACCTTGAAGTTTTTGATTCAATCTTTTTTATTTTTCATCTTATTCTTAAAACCACCCAACATCCTCCAGAAAAATAAGTCTGCATATGCACAAACCTTTTGGCAAATGATCACTGAAAGAAGGGTTTTTCTCGTCTCTCCCTAAACACATGCTAATAGAATATAACTATTGGCAAAGTAGAACATTGATTTGACTTTCAAAGCAACAGTCTAGAGAAAGCAAAAGCAACGTGCCAGAGCAGCAGGAACAGAAGAAGGAAACTCAAGAAGGGAGACATTAGTCCTGTCCTTAGAACAGGATCTAGATCAGAAGTAGTAAAATTCCATGATCAGATGGTGTGGTTCTTCGTGTTGAATTTTGCCCCTTGGCTGTGACTGTCTGGCTCAGAGCAAGGAGTGAAGCTCCTCCAACAGAAGCCAAGACCCCCTTCACCTTCTCTCTTGGCTGCAATGTGGGGCAGGGTGATAGAATTTCTTGAGGAAGCCAATAATCCAAAAGGAAGCAGGAGAAAAACAAGGACGGTCTTCCTGTGGATGCTACAGTGAAGCTAACGGAACACAGAACACAGAATACAGAACACAGAATAATAGGATTGGAAGGGACCTTGATACACAGGATCATAGAAAGAATAACAGAACAGAATAATAGAGTTGGAAGGAACCCCTGAGGTTCTCCAGTCCAACCTCCCACCCAAGTAGGAGATCCTATACCAGTGGTGGCGAACCTATGGCACGGGTGCCAGAGGCGGCACTCAGAGCCCTCTCTGTGGGCACGTGCGCTGTCGCCCCAGTCCTAGGCCTTCAGCTGGGTTTTATAAAACCTTTTAGCTTTAGGCCTCCGCCGCCATGTACAAAAAAAAAAAAAAGGTTCAGTCAATCAATCAATTTCAACTTCTCGCAGGGGAAAAAAAAAAGATCTTGCAAAGTTGGAATTGATTGAACTTTTTAGTCCCACCCAGTCTGCCATTACCACCGCAGCCACGTCCACCCAATGGGCCACACCCAGCCAATGGGCCACACCCACCCGGCACCCGACGATGCATAAGTGGGTTTTGGGTTGCAGTTTGGGCACTCGGTCTCTAAAAGGTTCACCATCATTGTCCTATACCATTGTAGACAAAAGGAGGTCAGTCTCTTTCACTGGTCTACTAGTTTAGTCACTTTGTCAAAGAATGAAATAAGCTTTTTTTGACATGATTTGATTTGACAAACCCATTTTGGTTTCTGGTTGCTTGTAAGTGTTTGCAGATCTGTTGCTTGATTACCTTTTTCAGTATCTTCCCAGATATTGATGTCAGGCTGACTGGTCTGTAGTTTCCCGGATCCATTTCCCCCCCTTTTTTTGAAGATAGGAACGACATCCGCTCTTTTTCAGTCCCCTGATAGTTTCCTGTTATTCCAGGATTTTTGAAAAATATTGTTCAGTGATTCTGAGTGCATGTCTGCCAATTCCTTCAGAACTCTGGGATGTAATCCATCTGGTCCTGGAGGTTTGAAATTGTCTAGAGTGGATAGTGTTGTCTTACTGTAAGGTCCTGCCTCAGCTATCTACTCAGGAAAGTGTGACTCTTGAAACAAGTGTTATTCCAAAAGTATCTTTTACTGAGAGAAAGTGATTGCAGAGAAGCCCGGCGTAATCTGAAGTTCCCGTGCGAAACATTAAGCTAATTTCCCATTGTTCCAACCCCACTCCAATGCCCCAGTGCGTCAGGAGCCAATCCGCTGGCCTGAAGGTATTTTGAAAACTCCGAGATGAGAAGGTAATAACAAGTCATTCTCTGGCGCTGTGACCTTGGTAACAGGTGGGAACTGACTGATGGCCCAGTCCCCCCTCCCTGATTCCCATGCAGATACATCAAAGTGAAAGCAATAACTGTTTTGATCCCCAAGTATCCATCCCTCCTCCCCTCTGAATGGCAGCGTTCTGATAAGGACCTGACACCTACCATTTTCTTGCCTATTTTAACTTGTATTCCTAGTCTGTCTTTAACAGTTCTGTTTTGGGTAGGTAGGGTAGGTAGATGCAAATAATGAATTAAGTAGCTCTGCTTTCTCCCTGCTGCCTGTCACTTCCCTGCCATCTTCTCCCATTAGTGGACCAATTGTTTCCTTGAGTTTTTTTGTTTTTTATATGTTGAAAGAAACTTTTATTAGTATTTTGACATTTGTTTTAAGTCTTAGTTCATTCTGAGCCTTAAGCTTTCCTGATTTCCTCTTTGCAGATTCAGCTACCTGCTAATATTCTGCCTTAGATATGCGTCCCTCTTTCCATTTTTTGTACTTGTCCTTTTCGTTTTTCAGTTTATCAGAGAGTTCTTTATGTAACCATGCTGGTTTCTTCTTGGATTTCTTATTTTTCTTTTTCAGCATTATTGTGGTAGACTGGAGTTGCATAATCACATTTTTCAAAATTTCCCAAGCTTCTTGAATTGTTTGCCCCTTTAAGACTATCATCCATGGAATCCTTTGCAAGCTCTCTCTAAGATTGTTGAAATCAGTTCTTTTAAAGTTTAAGACACTGGCTGGATTATGTTCTATTGCTTGTGTCTGCATTATATTGAATTTCAATATGACGTGGTCAGTCTCTCCAAAATTTGTGCAACTTCAACCCCCTCTATTTCTTCTCTGTTAGTAAGAATTAAGTCCTGTATAACTGACCTTCTAGTTCCCTCCTCTACCTTTTGGATGACAAAAATTGTCAGCTAGGCTTGTCAGGAACCTGTTTGATCTCCCACTTAATGCAGAGTCAGTCTCATAGTTGCTGTCAGGGTAGTTAAAGTCCCTCATTACTACTGTGGTGTGTTTCCTACATATACTAGTTAACTGATTAGCAAAAGGTTCATCTATTTCTTCTGCTTTGTTGGGTGGCCTATAGTATACACCTATGGCAATATCATTTTTTTTTAGAAGAATGGGAGGCAGTCCTGAAGTAGAATATGTATCCAGTGCAGGACTGCCTCCCATTCTTCTGGAGAGAAGCCAGACAAACTTATTTGGAAGTCTCTGGAAGATGAAGAGAAGATTCTCAAGGATCCAAGCATGGTTTCGGCACAATGCAATTGCATAGAGGAGAAATCATAATAAAGACCAATGCAATATAATTTTGGTGCTGGACAAGGAACAGGAAGATTCAGGCTGAAGTCCAACCTCAGTCATGGAAAGTCACTGTTAGTTTGGGTTCATTTATACTCAGCTCAACCTATATACAGGGATGCTGTAGAGAAAAACCAGAAGAGAAGTCCAATATACATGGCACAAGTTCATGAAGGAAAGAATATAAATGTAAAAAATGCTTCCTGTGATTCTGGGTGCTTCATCACTGGAAGTTTCCAAAAATAGACCAGACAACCATTTGATTGGGATGGTATAAAACTCTTGCCTTGAGCAGGGGGATGGACTACAGCAGGGGTAGGCAACCTTGGCTCTTTTATGACTCGTGGACTTCAACTCAGGAATTCTGGGAGTTGAAGTCCACGAGTCATAAAAGAGCCAAGGTTGCCTATCCCTGGACTAGACTAGACTCATGGGCTGAGATCCCTTCCAGCCTATGATTCTAAGATGAAATCATCATCAATAACAACAACAATGAAAGTGGAAGATATTAAAAAAATAGCCCAGCATTTCATTCCTTTGGAAAAGCGTCCTTGTGGTCAGTCAGGTGGTTACATTGGATTTGGTATTTTTGTCAACCTACTGAGCCTTTCCCAAGGACCTGGGATAGGCAAATGTTGTTTGATGGTGTTAAAAGGTATCACCCAGTATTATTAAAGGCAGGATGTAAAGCTGCATTTTGCAGGTGACTGATGGAATTTTGTCAATGTTGATGGTACTCAAGTGGTGCTTGAGATGTTTTGGGATTCCATCAAAGCACCTATTACTATTGGTACTACCTTTGCTTTATTTTGGCACATGTGTTCTATTTCTATTTATAGGTTTTTGTATTTTGTGATCTTATCCAGCGCTCTCTCTTCTCTTTTGCTGTTTCCAAGTACTGCAACTACACTTCTTCGTCTTTCTTATAGATAACTGTTAAATCTGGAGTGTAGGTCCACTAAAGAGAGAAGATGGCAAGGAAATAACAGGCAACAGGGAGAAAGCAGAGCTGCTTAACTCATACTTTGCATCAGTCTTCACACAAAAAGAAACTATAGCCCAACATACCCAAAAAAGACCACTGCAAAAGACAAACTAGAAACAAAAATTAAAATAAGCAAGAAAATGGTAAGAGAACACCTATCCGACCTTGGCGAATATAAATCATCAGGACCCAACAAATTACATCCCAGGGTTCTGAAGGAGCTGGCAGATGTTATCTCAGGACCATTGCACGACATCTTTCATAAATCCTGGAGCACCGGGGAAGTACCTGAGGATTGGAAAAGGGCTGATGTGGTTCCCATCTTCAAGAAAGGGAAAAATGGACCCAGGAAACTACAGACCAATCAGTTTAACATCAATACCTGGGAAGACCCTAGAAAAGATAATCAAAAAACAGATCTGCGAACAACTAGAAGCAAACAAAGTTATAACCAGCAGCTAGTACGGGTTTGTTAAAAACAGATCATGCCAAACCAATCTTATTTCATTCTTTGATAAAGTGATTGAACTAGTAGACCAGTGAAATGCTGTGGACATAGTATACTTAGATTTCAGTAAGGAATTTGATAAAGTAGACAAAAACCTACTCCTTGGTAAGCTAGACGAAGGTGGAATAGACAACATCACCACTAGATGGATCTGTAGCTGGCTGCAAACCATACTCAACAAGTAGTCCTCAATGACACAACATCCACATGGAGAGAAGTAAGCAATGGGGTACCACAAGGTTCCGTCCTAGGCCCAGTACTCTTCAATATCTTCATAAATGACTTAGATGAGGGAATTGAAGGGGAACTCATCAAATTTGCAGATGACAGCAAACTGGCAGAAGTAGCCAACACCCCAGAATACAAACTCAGGATCCAAAAAGATCTTGACAAATTTGAACAATGGGCCCTATCCAACAAAATGAGTTTGAATGTGGAGAAAAGCAAAGTTTTACATTTAGACAGGAAAAATCAAAGGTACAAGTATAGATTGGGCGAGACCTGGCTTAAAAACAGTAATTGTGAGAGTGATCTTGGAGTCCTAGTGCACGATCACTTGACTATGAGCCAGCAGTGTGCAGCAGCAGCCAAAAAAGCTAATACAATCCTGGATTGTATAAACAGAGGCATAGAATCAAGATCATGCAAAGTATTAGTACTGCTTTATAAAACCCTAGTAAGACCACACCTGGAATACTGCAGCCAATTTTAGTCACCATATCACAAAAAAGATGTTGAGAGTTTGGAAGCAAATTAGAGAAGAGCAACTAAGATGATCAAAGGCCCGGAGACTAAAACATACGAAGAACAGCCACAGGACTTGGGTTTGGCTAGTCTAAAGAAAAGAAGAAATAGGGGTGACATGATAGCAGTATTCCAGTATTTGAGGGGCTGCCACAAAGAAGAGGGGGTCACGTTATTCACCAAAGCACCAGAGGGCAGGACGAGAAACAATGGTTGGGAACTGACCAAAGAGAGAAGTAATCTGGAATTAAGGAGAAACTTCCTGACAGTGAGGACAATTAACCAGCGGAACAGCTTGCCTTCAGAAATCGTGGGTCCTCCATCACTGGAGGTTTTTAAGAAGAGACTGGACAGTCACTTGTCTGAGATGGTAAATGTCCTCCTGCTTGAGCAGGGGGCTGGACTAGAAGACCTCCAAGGTCCCTTCCAGCTCTATTCTGTTCTACTTATGTGGCAGGTACCTGTCTGTTTGAATTCCTGCTTGCTGGCAAATGTCATGCCATTGTTTGTAGTCAGTCTGTGCAGTCTTCTTGCAGCAGCTAGCCAGGTGGTCCACTGTTTCTTCAGCTTCTTTGCAGAGGCGGCACTTGCTTTCTGTTGCTTTCTTCTCAATTCTGGCTTTGTGTGCATTTGCTCTTAAGGATTGAGTTTGTGCAGCCAGAATTAGCCCTTCGGCCACTTTCTTCAGCTTTCCTGCTCTTAGCCATTGCCAAGTGCTGTTACTATCTTCTTTCCCTTTTGTTGTACTAATGCGAAGGAGCACCCACTATTTTTGGGGGAAAGCTGTTCCACTGGTTAATTGTCCTCACTGTCAGGAAGTTTCTCCTTAGTTCTAGGTTGCTTCTCTTTTGGTTACTTTCCATCCGTTGCTTCTTGTCCTGCCTTCAGGCGCTTTGGAGGATAGCTTGACTCCCTCTTCTTTGTGGCAGCCCCTGAAGGACATAATTTATTGCAATTATTTTTGGTCTTCCTATCCAGGACTTTTAATTCTGCTTAGATTCAGTTCATTATTCCAGCCATGTGAAATTGCCCAAGTGTTAATTGCCTTGATGGTATTTCCTCCACTGAGTTTGGACTTTAAGATCTTCTTCACTGTTATAATGTGTTCCCACATTCCCACCAGAGGGTTAGGAATTTGCTGAGTCCGTGCTCATGGTGAATGGATGGAATATCATTAGCAGAATAATCAGAAAATACCCAGCAGGAAATTATCCTTCTCCCAGTTCTGTGAAAGCACACGACAAAGAGTTTCTTGGCATATGCCGCACACAATCCAACCCGTGAGTGAAGTTAGACTATGAAGTAAATCTAACTGAGTTCAATATATCATCCAGAAGACTGCAGCTCCTGCTCTTTTTCTTCTTTCTCTGAAGGAGACGAGAGGGAGCAGAAGCTGAATTGGAACCAGCCTTGAAAACATCAGACAAGTCTCGGTCCCCGGCTTCTTCTTCTTTTTTTCTTTTGTTGTTGAAGTGCAGCCCATTCCTAAGGACAGCAGTGCCTGAGCCTGCTGATTTTGCACACACAAGTCACAGCCTACCAGAGCTGGACAACAGGGGCTTTCTCTACCCAAATCCAGCCAGCTACACTGCTTATTCCTGCGCCAGCCTGAAGCCCCCCTCAACTCTGAGAGACAGGATATGCCAGCGTTCCTTAAACATTCTGTAAAATCTCAGGCCAGAGGATTGCCTGAAGGGAAAAGTTCAGGAATGCAAAACAGCTGATAGCAAACCTTTTGTGGAGCAGGTTGATTTTTCTGCAGTTTAGCAAGTGTGCCTGAGTTATGTCCCTAAGAGGCAGAGCAAGAGAGGGAAGCAGGAACAGAGCAGACATGCCTTAGAATCATCCCAACACATTTCTTGAAATATATAATTTAGCAACAAAGCAGTGATGAGATAGATAAAAACCACTGAAGCAAAACTATCAATTAGAAACAATTATTAAATGCATTGGTATTTCCAAAACTTAAAGAATTGTTGCCAGACCTGAATGGAACTTAAGACTTTCCATTTCACATACATACAGCCTTTCCTTTTTCACTCCAGCCTCAAACTCCTACAATTAATAGAAGTTTTGGAAGTAAAAGGAGATGTGTTTTTATCAGGACTGCGTGGAGGAGAAAGAATGCTATGCTGGCTGAGGAATTCTGGGGGTTGAAGTCCACAAGTCTTAAAGTTGCCAAGTTTGGAGACCCCTGATCTAAGGGGCAAAGAAAGGTCATCTGGCTACTTCTGCAAAGTGACCGCAATGCCCACTGAGTGGCGAGCACTGACTCTCCCAGAGGCCCCAGAAGGGCTTCCTACCTTCACAGAGTTGTGCATCGTGAGGGGATCCAGCGGCTGCAGCCATGCAGGACCTTCCTTAGCCTCGGCGGCGTCTGAAAGAAAGCCAAGGGAGGGTGAGGGGGCGATGCAGCAAAAGCCCTGAAACGCTTCACAATTCTTTGCATTTGCCAAGGGAATCTCACAGAAAACAATGGAAGGAGAGCAGTGCAAAATAATGGCATTAGTTGCAGGTCAGCGAGGAAAGATGCAGGTGAATATCCTCTAGACTACTGGCAGTCCTCAGTTTATGACCATTCGAAGTTGCCACAGACAGCCCCCCCCCAAGCTACTTACAATCTGGTTTCAACGTGATGGCCACTGAGAGCCCCTGAGGTTGTTCACCCTTATGTCTGACTGCAGGGACCCCCCTTGCCATTTCCCCCATCCCCTCCACTGGGTGACCCCAGGTTTGATTTCCACCCCCAGGTCCCACCCACCCACCCACCCACCCTATTTATCTTTGGAAGAGCACTGAATTCCAGGAGCTGGGAACATGGCAGCCATTTCTGCAATTGCTCTGCGTGGCTGCAGAACAAAGAGATGCGGGAGCCCCCCCCCCCACGGAGCACTTCAGAAGGAAGTCAGGAGGAGAGAGTGGGGATGTGTATGTGCGTGTGTGTGTGTGTGACAATCAGGTCTAAGGCTTGCGGGGGGGGGCTGGGGGGGCAAAGCAAACCCAAGGGAGGGGCAGGAAGCGCACCACGAGGTGTCTCTGGGGGGAGGTTAGGGCAGGCAGTCCTGGGTCTGTGCTAGGCTTCCCTCACCCCTGAGGCACTCAGTGCTCCATTTAATGACCCACACATTTAACAGCCGCATCAGGGAGAGCAAGTTGTGGGGGCTGTTTAACAGCCATCATAACATGACTGTAATGGGCAGGCTCTGTTACAGTTGTATGTTGAGAACTACCTGTATAAAGCAGAATGTCTGCAAAGGGGCTTCGGATCAAATTAACCCTTCACCATATTTTCAGCAAGTGCAAGACTACACGCGTGATACCTTAAACTCAGGACTACTTAATATGAAAATAGTAGTTCTTCTTTTTCCTTAGAGTAAAACCCGCATAGTTTGGGTAGGAGCCTTATTCCTATGCCCAGAATCCACGATGCCCTTTGCTATGCCTGCTAATTAATAAAAAGCCAATTCCTTTCAAATGCAATTTACCCATTACAATACGATTCAGTGCTTATCTTGGTAAAAGTGATCCTCCCTGGGTTCAACGGGATTCAGTTTCAGTTGAGCGTGCACAAAGTATTGCAACATTAGCAGAATCAGCTTCGGGATCTAGACCACCCAGTTTCTCCCATTTCACTGTGCGGGAGGAATTTGGGTGACACGGCAGCCAGTTAGCTTTTGTGGCATTTTATAAGCCTAAGCCCACTTCACAGCCAGGGGTCACTGTGCGTAACGGAATACAAGGATTTAAAAGAAACCTGCTCAAGTTGTTCTGGGTTTCCAGAAAAAGAGGAGCTGCTTCAAAAGGCCACAAACAGGAACCCCTCTCCCCAGGACGGCACTTTCTCTTCCAAATCAATTGAGCCACGGCAGTCCACACTGTGTCCAGAATACCAGCATCATTGCAGTAGGAGCAGAACACCCATCTTTCTGCACACGAGTCCTCATCAGCCTTCTCAAGGCAAGACACCTCTATGATTCCCTCAAAAAGATTGTGCAAACAATCATCTGGATTGAAAGGACCAGGCCGGATGGATTAACTCAAGAGAGGCAATCAGTTCTGGCCACAGAATCTGCCTTCAAGCAAAGCCAGGAGGTGGGATGGGGGCAGCCTTGGCAGGAGCCTTTCTCAGCTCAGGGACATGGGGGGGGGGTGCAAGAGGCCATCTGCTGCCCTGCCTCCTTTGTGTGGCCTCCTAGGTGAAGTCCTCCCATTGGGCTCAAGAGCTGCCTACCATTTGTAACTCTGGGATGAATCACCAGAACAAGACCCGAAGGCAACATGGCTCTGCAGAACGCAACTCAAACCAAAGCAAACTAATTCACACCCTTGCCAGAGTTCAGTAAGAGGGAGCAAAAGAAGACCTTCCAACTCTGCCTATTTAAAGCGATTCTGGAAGACCAAGAGTGCCTCTGCCAACCTCGGCTCTCTTGTGAATCTCAGGCCAACTGGGCCGATTGCAGAGTCCGCAGAGGCTGACGGGTCAGAATCTGAACTCAGAGGAATAGCATCTCTGGGCAACTGCACGTGATAGCTGCATGGCAGCCCAGTTCTGTTTCTGGAGGGCCTATTTCACAACTATTCTTTTTTTTTTTTTGCACAGTTTGCTCGGAGACAGAAATATTAATTTAATGCTAAGTCCGCATTGATTTTTCAGAAGGAATACCTGAGCGTACTCTCTGGATCTGGGATGCAGAGTTTACCTGTACGACGGAGTCTGACCTCGGCCCTCTTCCCAGCTCCAGATGCAAAAGAGTCTCCCGGCTGAAAACAGAGCAGACGGCCTATCACTCTGTGGTCTTGGGGTAAAGAAAAACCACTGGAAAAAAGAAAAACCACATTCCAAAAAGCCGGGTCAAGAGAACGCCACTACTCTGAGATCCTCCAGCGCTCAGCAAGTAAAAGGCCCATTTCCCAGAGTAAAGAAATAAGCACCCAAATCACCAAAGGTGGCACGCGCTCCCTTGCAGAGCAGGGGGGAGACTCGGCCTCTCTCTCGCCCCTCGGGAGGCAGAAAGCTGCTGCTGCTGCTGCTGCCAGAAGCGCCTCGAGGCGGACCAGAAGCCCAGCAGGTCTCGGCTGCCCCATCCAGGCCTCTCAGAAGCACCAGCTCGACTGAAAAGCGCCCTTCCCTCCTGGAGGGAGCCTGCTTGCTGCTCCCAGGCACCCGCCGGGGGAAGCGGGCACATCAAAGCCTCGCTGCGGCCCCGGCCAGGCCGGCTCTCGGCAGAGCAGCAGAGGAGCTGGGCGGGTTAGCCGGGCCGGCCTGGGATCCTGCTGAACTCTCCCTCACATCGGCCCCGGGAATGCGAACTCCAGCGGGGCATTTCCTTCCTGCCTTCCTCTCTTCCAAGGGCCCTGGGGGGAGCGGGGGGGGGGAGAGTGCCGGAAAAGAGGAGGGAGCCGGCCTTTGCCCGAGACCATCGGAACAACATTTGTTTTCGTAACTAGTTCTTCAGCCTGCAGAAGCCAAAAACAAAGACATTTGGGGCAGGGCAAATGGGGGGAAATACGCTTTTTGGGACACCAGCATCAAAAGCTGTCCAAGCCTCTCCCTCGGGCCAAGGGATCCGAGCCCTGCCCACGCTGCACAGTCCATTGTGCGGGACTGACGCTACCCCTTTTCACTGTAAACAGTTTGTCTGTGTGCACATACAAATATACACACATCCCTGAACAAATACAGGAAGTTCTTGACTTATGACCACTCATTTAACAACCGTTCAGTTACGACAGCCTCGGAAAGGGTATTTTACAGCATGGAGAGCACAACTGTCATAAAATGTGGTGTTCCATACTCTGCAGTCACATGATGTTTTGGGTGCTTTTGGCAACCAGCTCACACCGTGCAATCACACAACTGCAATTTGAGACTTTTTTTGCTGTTGTTTTAATTATTTTTTACATTTGTTGCAAGTCTTAGTTCATTCTTAGCATGTACAAGTATATACAGTAAACATACAAGTACATTTCAAAACTGTTCCACTTTTCTATGTGTACTAGATTTACAAATGATTTTACTATTTCTCTGCTAATCCAATAATGAGGAATTGTTGGACCAGAACTCCATCTCTCCTAGTGATTGGCCCTAAGTCCCCCAGTCAGCTTTCATGTCTAAGGAGGGACCAGAGTTTAATAGGGTTTCCTGGTGATGGGCCCAAAGCCGTTCAGTCCATTTTCAAGCCTAGGGCACGACTAGAATTTACTGTCTCCTGGTCTTTGGCATGGGAACTTAACTACTGGAGCAAACTATCTCTCCTTAAGAAGCAAAGTATGTATTAACTAAAATCCATTGACTGTATGCTCCGTTTTAGACATTGGGCTTTACGCTGGCTTTGAAAAGGGTGGTGACTGCAGTGACTGTCCAGCATCCCAGATTAAGAAGCTTTCCTCTGCTTCGCTAACCTGCCAGCACTGCATGTTGGCATGTTCCAAGATACACATCCAGTTCACAGGCACCTCGTTTTCCTGGGTGGGAAACTTTGACAAGCGTCCTCTAAACAAAAGGACTTAGGTACACCTGCATCTGCACACACTGGACCAAGACAAAGATCTTCTCTTCTTCTTCCTTGAAGTCAAGCTTGCTAATTAGCTGTCACTTCTCTTTGTGAACATTAATTTATTCCGTATCAGGTCTGAACTGAATTGATTAAAATCTGACAAACTGTCCTTGTGGAAAAAAAGACGTGGTGGACAACCAACCACAATCATTGATTTTACACTAATTACTTTCATAACTAGGTCTTCTAGTTGTGAGGACCCAATAAAAGTAGCTGCAATCTTAAGCCCAACATCTCACTCAGAAGCTCAGGCACTTATAATGCATACCAGAAAGCAAAGAGTTTGCTCCCTCCACCCCAGGACAGGCTCACTATGTATTTGGAAGCACTCTTGATAGACCGGCACATCACATCTGGTCAAGTCAGCATCTCCTTCAAGTTGAACGAAACGCTTGGTGACTGCATGAACACAGCTAGGTCATTTTCTTGGCAATGATACCAAGTAATTGGGCACTGCTATTTCCTGGGGTGTTTTTTTAACTTTCCAGTCTAGCCTCCTGCCAGATCAAATGATAATCAAGAATTGCAGTATCAAGAATCCACTCAAGGCTTGGGAAACTTGTTTTGCTGTACCTGAACCTATTTCAGGTTAACTCAATGTTTTTATTTTGTTTATTTGATATTTTATTTGCATATCAGGTCATTTTGCATATATGAATGGGTTTCCTGAGCCAGGGGCCTCACATGCAGAATACAGAAAATCCCAGAACAGGGTTTTCAATACTGTGTTTCTGGCATATGCAGCCAGAAGGACACCAGGTCCATAGCTGAGGGGGCTACAGCCCACCACCCACCCAGGCATCAAGCCAGAAGCTTCCCAGCCTGCAAATATTTTGGCTAGCTTTCCATCAAGGCAAACCGGGTGCCTTCAGTGAAGCAAATCAGATCACTTTCATTGTTTGAATTGTTTAGAAGAAAAATGTATGTATTCTTTTTCAAAGTGGCCCAGGAAAGTTAATGGACTTAATTTAGGCAGCAAACCTTACTTTTTCCTACAACAAATGCATGCTAGATATGAACATGTATTTCATAGCTTGTAGAATCTGGCTTTAGTTTTGGGCTCAAATTAGTCAATTATATACCTATAAGCACTCTGTTTCTTCATTCCAAGTTCACTTTCTTCACCCCTCCCTCAAAACCCCGACTGTTTTATACTTCACCTACCCTCAAAGAAACAAAGAAAGGAATCAATGTAGCCAGCCTCGCTCTGTCTCCTCCTTTATAAGAGCATCAAAACCCCCAGGCCCTGAATTTTAACTGAAAGATCCTAAATTCCTCCTTTAAAATAGCTACACAGTCAAGTCATGTGTTGAAAAAAAGCCTATATCTGACATCATGGAAAACTGTGAAAGAGGAGAGTGGGCAGATGTGGGCAGACTTTTCTAAGGACCAGCTGTTGCTTTCACATGGCCTAAAATAAACGGCTTTCCCAAAGTTTAATGTGAGCTATTTTACAGTTCAGTAATATAAACGCTCTTCTGTTTGGTGCAAAGAATGCACGCATACTAGAAAAGGCTGACGTATCGCCCCTACTTAGGCACCGGGAAATCCTGTTCCAGAGGCCGACTGCAGGCAGGCGTGCCAGTCTCCTCACCATTTAAATGTGTCTTAAGGAAAATGCTGTCCGGTTGAACCAGGGAAGAGCTATTTCAGTGAATACAGCTCCCGGGAGGGCTAATTTGCTATCAGTTTTGTAGCAGGCAAAAAGTCTATTATTTCTTCAGTGATTTAATCACTTTCTACTTGCTCTAGGTCAGGGGCAGGCAACCTTGGCTCTTTTATGACTCGTGGACTTCAACTCCCAGAATTCCTGAGCCAGCCACGCTGAGGGAAAAGGGAGAGGTTTCCAAGCTGAGCCATGCTGGCTCAGGAATTCTGGGAGTTGAAGTCCATGAGTCATAAAAGAGCCAAGGTTGCCTACCCCTGTTCTAGGTTTTACTAAACTTAAGGTGACCAACTTTTTTACAATGAAAAGGAGGACACAAATAAATTGAAGAAAAAAATATCGTAAAAGCTGGCTCGGCCCATGGAAGGTTAACCGCCCGCCGCGCCCCCGCCCGCAGCCGCCCCGCCAGCACCGCTGCCCCGCCAGCACCGCTGCCCCGCCAGCACCGCTGCCCCGCGGCTCCCAAAGCACCAGCCACGCCGGCTCCGGGGGGCAGCCCACTGTCAACACACCCCACCGGCAGCCACCCCACCAGCACCACCGCCCACCCTGCACAGCCCCGTGTAGAGAGGGCCCCGCGGCTCCCATAGCACAGGGGGCAGCCAGCCGCTGCCACCCCTCACACGCCCGCCCGCAGCACCCCCACCGCCCCTGCCTCTTGTGCCCGCAGCCATTATTGCCCTAGCAGAGCCGAAGATCAAGAGAAACTTACCACTCCAGTCTCCTCCAGGTATCTTCGGAACTAACTAGGACAGGGGTCGGCAACCTAAAACGGTGAAAGAGCCACTTGGACCCGTTTCTCTCACAAAAAAAAACACCTGGGAGCCGCAAAATGTGCGCATGCACGCACACATAACAGGGCTTGATTCTGAATTGAGTGCACTGACTAAAAAGCGAGGTAAAAATATGGTAAATGAATGACACTTCTCTCCCCAACAATCACAGAGTGGTACTTCATCCCCTCTTGACAATCTTGACTAAGACGAGAGGGGTGGCACAAATGAGTTCGATGAAATCATTTTCACGGGTATTGCCAGTGCAGAACACGGATAAAGGGCCGCCCAGGGAAGACTTTACTGCAGGATGAGGCCAAGCGGGGTTTCGCCGCTTCACTTTGGCAACAGCACGAGATGAAAGCTCCGCTGTGATTTGTGTTTCCCCGTAACCGTGGAGATAATGCCCCGCCTCTTCTCTCCCATGGAATCGCCCCCGCTCGCTTCACCCAATCAACGGTCCCTGCGCGACCCCTCCCACAAAAGAGCCGGTTAACAGCCGAGCACGAGGGATCCTCCCACCCGTAGAATGCTTAGGGGCCTTCGTTAACGGTTTTAAATGTTTTAAATTTAACCGACTTTTAGGGCAAGTCTCATTCATTCATTCATTCAATTCATTCAAATTTAATTTATATACCGCCCTTCTCCCATAGGACTCAGGGCGGTTCACAGCATATTTAAAAAACAGATACTATACACAATATACAAAAAATACAAAAATACAACAATATAAACCCCAATAAAAACCGAATTAAAAACCAAATATTGACGGCAGTGTTTCCAATTAAAATTGCTTCTAAAATCATCCCTACCTAAAATCCTCCCTAGGTCAGGCCCGCTTGCTGGAAAAGCCATGTCTTGAGGGCGCGGCGGAAAGTAAGGAGATCCGGAATCATCCGGATCTCGGGGGGCAGTTCGTTCCAGAGGGTGGGGGCACCCACAGAGAAGGCCCTCCCCCTGGGGGTCGCCAGCC
>NW_015386480.1:1746214-1763338 GCF_001527695.2 Protobothrops mucrosquamatus
GCCAGGCCTGCGCGAAGGGGGAATCGCGCAAGGCCAGCAGGACCGTCCTAGGGTACATTTCCGAGACAATGTTCTTAAGTCCAGCAGCGGAGATTCAGTGCAGCAGAGGGGGTGATGGAAACAAGGCCCCAGATCTTCACCCGGCACAAGCCGGGCCGGGGCCAGGCCACGCCACAAGTCCCCCCGGTCAAACCCCAGTCCGGTCAGGCCGCCAGGTCCCAGATCTTCCCCCGGCCTAAACGCCAAGGCCGCCAAAAAGGCCCACCAAGGCCGCCAGAAAGGGCCGCTGGAAAGGGCCACCAAGATCGCCAGAGAAGGCCATCGAGGCCAGGTGGGCCGCCGAAAGGGCTGCCGAGGCCGCCGGGGTAACCCACGAAGAGGCCGCCGAAGCCACCGGAAAGGGCCACCGGAAAAAGGCATCGCGGCCGCCGGCGGAGGCCACTGGAGAGGGCCATCGAGGCCGCCGGAAAGGGCCGCTGATCCTGGGCGGCAGTTATGTGTGGGTTAAATGGGTGCAACTGACTTGAAGCCTCAGCATCGGCTTGTAATGTTGCCAACGATGGACTCCCTCATTTGCTCAGTGGCTTCAGTGAGGGTTGAGGGGCAACGTTATGCATACCACGCGGGGGAAGTCTCGCTGATTTCATGGAGTCTGATTTCTTGGTTTGAATATTTAAAACTCCTCAATGCCTGTGATTTGAATTCTGCCTCAACAGAGCCTGCCCTGGAGGACTTTTTAGGCCCCGGATACCCCCCACCGGATACCCCCACCCCCTCCCCCGTCAGCCCAGGAAGCCTCCGGACCTTCGGTTTTCTCGGCTTGCCAACTAGGCTTGCAAACTCAGCTCCTGCCAGGGAAGCAGCACCTTTTGGGACGGGCTCTGAGCAATTGCATGCTTCGGGGAAGGAGCTTCCCTGGCAGGAGCCGAGTTTGCAAGCCTCGTTGGCAAGCCGGGAAAACCGAAGGTCCGGAGGGTTCCCTCCTGATGCGGAGCTGCAGTGCCTGGCCCTGGGCTGAGGGGGGAAGGGGTGGGGGGGTATCTGGGGCCTAAAAAGTCCTCCAGGACAGGCTCTGGGCCAGCCCTCTTTCCCCGGCCGTAGGAGAAGGGAAGGCGCAGGCTCTCCACCCGGGTGGGCAGGCGAGCAAAACCCCGAAAGCAGGAGGGAATCCTCCGGACCTTCGGTTTTCCCGGCTTGCCAACGAGGCTTGCAAACTCGGCTCCTGCCAGGGAAGCTCCTTCCCCGAAGCATGCAACTGCTCAGAGCCCGTCCCAAAAGATGCTGCTTCCCTGGCAGGAGCCAAGTTTGCAAGCCTCGGCCATGCGCTATCGGCATCTTCTCTTTGCAAATGAACGCAAAAGGTTTCGGGTTTTCACTCGCCCGCCTGCCCGGGTGGAGACCAGAGTTGGCGGCTTGGCTGCAATCCTATCCATCTGTTTTGTCCAACCAATTGCAAGACGCTGGGCAGCACGAACTAAGCGGCGGCAGGAGGGACGCGGGGCCTTGGCTTGTTGCTTATCAAGACCGTGCTCAGTTCGTGCTGCCCAGCGTCTTGTTCCGCCGCCGCTCAGGCCCATTTTTCGCCGCTGGAAACATGCCGCATTAGCTGGCACCGCAGGGGGTGGTCCCATGGCAATGCTGACAGTCCGGGCCGTGCGCCACCGGTGTCTCCGGTCCCGAGCACGAGCCGCAGGAAATATCCGGGCCCAAGTTGTCCGCTGCAAGGACACCCCGCCCACGGCAGCGCCGCCAAACCGCTTTCTATGCCGCTGGCGTCCCCGGGCTGGAGCCGTGAAAGCCGGTCCAGCTGGTCATCGGGGTGCAGAACCGGGCCGCGGAGGCCAAGCCTTGCTCACCAGCAACGCTGGAGCTTCCCACGCCGACTGGTAGGTCTTCCGTGCCGCTCCGCTCGGACCGCCGGCTTCTTGCTACAGGGCTGTCTCCCTCCGGAGCTGTCTTTCCCCCCCCTCCCGTCTATGTCGAGCCCATGGCGAACAGCATCCCACAAACCAAAGAAGTTGAACCAATCAATTCAAACTTCTTTCGTGTGAAGTTTGAATTGATTGGTTCAACTTTTTTAGTCCTATTTTTTGGGGGGGCACTGCACGTGGCTGGGAGCCGCAGGAGACGGCTGAAAGAGCCGCATGTGGCTCCGGAGCTGCGGGTTGCCGACCCGTGAACTAGGAGATGGTGTAGTTGGGTAGCAGGGAGGGGTGCTAAGTTCCTGCCAATTCGCCTTCGCTGCAGACAACTTACATGTGCAAAGTTTGCCGGCCGTCTGTTTTGGCACGCTCAGCAGCAATTCCTATTGGCTTTCGAAAGCCAATAGGGGGAGTAGCACAGCTCATGCAAAAGTTGGGAAAAAAAACCATCAAAAAAAGGTGCCAGAATGCTGTTCTGAGCGTTCTAGGAGAAAAAAAAGCCCTGCAGATTAGTCTTCAAATATCAAAAAGGAGGACATGTAGTAGGAGGACACTTTTCGAGGGAGGACAGAACTTATAAAAGGAGGACTGTCCTCCCTAAAGGAGGATGGTTGGTCACCTTACTAAACTCCATATGAGGTCGTGAGGGTGGTGTTTAATATCCTGAAAATACAGAGATGGGCTGGTATATAAGGATTTAACATCATAATAACAACCTTTTTGGAAACTGGAAATATTCTGAAATATTTGCTGAATTGTCAAAGATCTACTAAAGCAAAATAATACAGATATTACTGCCAATAGTTTCTATGTAGTAATTTATGTTATATAGATAACCAAATTTTGCTGGATCTTTGAGAAATAAACAGTGGAAAAAAGCCTATGATGTCCAAAGCATTCACACAGACCAAAGCAGAGTCAAGGTTGACAAGAATTGGAAGACAAAAACTGGGTTAGGATTAGGGTGAAACTTGCAGTTGGAAAGCAAGTGCGGAAGCCATTCTTCCTCCCTTTTCCTTCCTCTGGATCTGCTTTTGAAAAATAAATATGGGGACGCTCCGAAGCCTTGAGAAACCTTCTGTCCTGACCAATGAAGTTCTCCTGCAGAATGAACAATCAGCAGGTTTATGTAGCCACAGGCTGCAGTGACTTCCTTCGGTTTGAAGGAAAGACAGTTCAAGGCTTAGGCAAACTGTGAACCTGGTTCCTTTCACAAACACATAGAAACCTCAATTACTGAGAATTCCAGCATTTCACAGGTAGCTGATACCAGACCAGATCAAGTCAGACACAAACAAACTCACAGCAGGAACACACCCACTAGATTCTGGTTCTTAGGAAGATTTTTACATAGTCCTATGCTCTAAATCTAGAAGAGAGCAGCATAGCCTGAGCTTTCGGCTCCATAAGTTCTTTTCATGGAGGGGGCAGCTTTTTTTCCAAGAGGAACCGCATCTGAGCTACCAAGCAGGAGAAAAGATAGCTCCAGGCACCTTCCATGGCTCCCCCCATGCCACGCTCTTTGTAGCCCCACTTTACTTACTGGAGGAGATGGACAAAGGCAAAGAAGGGGAAGAGGTGGCGAAAGGGACAACCGTTTCTCCTGGAGTAAAAGGAGTCACTGCAAGAGACGACCTAGCCAAGTCCAAGGGAGGGATCAAACGCATCAGCAGCTTGGAATCGCTGCACCCTCATAAGAGACCCAGGTCCAGCCCTCCCCCGCCTCCTTGAAGTCCATTGACTCTTATTGGGCACCAATTTAGTAAATTAGCTGCTTGTGTGTAGGTTGCATGGAATAAACCTGTAATACTTTTGAACTCTATTCTGGCTCCTGGCTTCTTGCGTCTCACACTGACTTCATTCAGCAACTGGGTGACATCCTAACTGCTGAAATAATCCATGCAGGATATGCAGTTTAGAAACAATAAGCAGTGGGAATTACTTTTAAGACAGCGGAAGTATCCAATGCATTCAGAGTTCAATTCTACCTCTTTTGAGCGTTTAGCTCAGGACAAAACCAAGTGTTTCTTTTTTTAAAAAAATATTGGAACGCCATCACGGCCAAAAAACCTTCCTTATGATAAGAACAGTGCAAGAGTGGCACAGAGTCATAACAGGGGTGGTGGACTCTTCAAGAGGAGGCTGTACATCCATCATTCAGGGATGCTTTCGTTTGGATTCCTGCATCAAAAAGAAACTAGAATTTGTTGGCTTCTATGGACCATCTAGGAGCTAAAACAACTTGAGAAAAGACTCTAAAATTGTCCTAAAGAAGATATTTTCTATTGAAAGAATTCCACATCATCTCCTCTATACTTTCAAAGGCATCTTCAACCTTTCGTGAATGTATATGACACATTATGTCTCCGTGCAAAGCACATGTACGTACTTCCACATCAATAGTTAGTTCCTCTAGCATATCTACCCCCCCCCCCCCGATTCCATAAACTATTCAAAGAACCAAGCTGTCCAGTTGCACCTAATCCTATTCCTGGGTCAATGACATCAGAGAGATCACCCTTCAGTAAAGCCACAGCTGTAGATCATTTGGCAAATAAAATACCTACATGGAGATCCAGTTTCAGGCCATTTCCCTTCTCCTGCCAATGTAGAGAATTGTCTCAAGCAATGAAAGTGGGAAGGCAAAAATGCCCAAGTGCCTCGTGGAGAAAATATGCAAACATGACTTGCTCATTTGAGATTACAGCACGTGAAGAGGGCTCCAGCCTCTGTTCGTGCGACCCCAACCCAATCCTCTCTCAGGGGCTGCCAGCCAGAGGACTGGTGAAGGTGAGTCCCCATCGCAACTACCCCACAGCTCTGGGAGCCTCTCCTTGGCTGACTTCAGGTCCTGCTGGAGAAACATCCCTTTCCTCCCACTCCATTGGAGGCTGGGCTACCAGGGAGGGATGGTGACCATGCTCAGAACTGGACTCACTATTTTCTAATATGTTGAATGACAAAGCAGCCCCGGTTCAACAACTTTTCATTTATGGACAACTTGTATAAGCAAGCCCAAACATGCAGATCAGAATATGATCAATTTCTTTTAAAAAAAAACCCATAGAAAATAGTCACCTTAGGCAATGAAGTATGAAGAGTGTCATCTTAGCTCAAGGAAAATCTAGGTATGAAATGTAGGCAGAAGAGACTAGAGAAATTTATCTGCCTATTATAATAAAAAGCAGATAAGCATTTTATCTGTTTACAAATTCAACTTGCTCGTGAAAAGTAACTGCAGCATTTTACCTAAATTTCCTTGGGGACTGTAGTGATTGAAATCCTACAAAGGGTAGGATGTGTAGGAATGAAAATGAAAAAAGGCAAGGTGATATCTCCACAATCACAATGAAGCCCCTTGGCTGGAATAGCCCCACCTTATTCTGAACTTGCAATGGATCAGCTCCTCCAGCAGCCCGACTGCCGGGTTCAAGATCCTCAACCATACGAGGAAATCCAAAAAAGATGCCCCCAAAATGATCTCACATTAACTAAAATACAAAGTCTTAGAACATAGAACAACAGGGATGGAAGGGACCTTGGCGGGCTTCTAGTCCAATGTCTTGACAAGTTTTGTAGATCTAAAGGCACTCTTCAAGGGCTGCCACAAAGAAGAGGGAGTCAAGCTATTCTTCAAAGCGCCTGAAGGTAGGACAAGAAGCAACGGATGGAAACTAATCAAAGAGAGAAGCAACCTAGAACTAAGGAGAAACTTCCTCACAGTGAGGACAATTAACCAGTGGAACAACCTGCCTCCAGAAGCGGTGAATGCTCCAACACTGGAAGTTTTTAAGAAGAGACTGGACGGCCATCTGTCTGAAATGGTGTAGGGTTTCCTGCCTGGCAGGGGGTTGGACTAGATGACCTCCAAGATCCTTTCCAACTTTATTATTATTGTTGTTGTTGTTATCTTCCTCTCTTTAGATTTTTTTTTATGACAAGTGGGACTTAATCAACGAGATGCAAAGGCTACACTTCTTGAATCAGGAGTTACGGGAAAGTGCTTTTGTGGCTCAACCTGAGAAGAGAATCTTTAAACAAGCCTAGAAATATAATACTGCTTTATGCCACGCTAGTGAGGCCACATAGGGAACACTACGTCCAATTTTGATCACCACAATAAACAAAAGATGTTGAGACCCTAGAAAAGAGTACAGAGAAGAGCTACAAAGATAAGGAGTCTGGAGGCTAAACCATATGATGAAGGGTTAAGGGAACTACATATGCCTAGGCCAGGGGTCTGCAACCTTGACAACTTTAAGACTTGTGGACTTCAGCTCCCAGAATTCCTCAGCCAGCATAGTCCACAAGTCTTAAAGTTGTCAAGATTGCAGACCCCTGGCCTAAACCAATGAAGAGAAGGTGTGATAGCCATCTTCCCATACTTGAAAGGATGTCACAGGGAAAACAGGGTCAACTTACTCTCCAAAGCACCAGAGGCCAGGACAAAAAGTAACGGGTAGAAGCTTGAGATGTGTTTAAATATTAGTAGCTTGGGTTGGTAGTTGGGCTGTTGGCTTAATTTCCGAGCTTGGTGATTTGGCTGCAAACATTTCATCTCCATTCAGGAAGACATCTTCAGTGTGCTTTGAATTGTGTATAGAAGCTTGTTAAAGAGAAATCCAGCCCAGAACTAAGGAGAAATTTCCTGACAGTGAGAGCAGTTAATCAATGGAAGAGCTTGCTTCCTGAAGCCATGGGTGCTCCATCATTGGAGGTCTTCAAGAAAAGACTGGACGTTCATTTGTCCAGAATGGTATAAGGGCGCCTCATAGCAGACGTCCAACTCCAGCCAGCCCGATGATTCCTATGTTCTATGATTTCTACCATCAGCTTTTCTTCTAGGACTCCAGGGTTAGACTCCAAACTTAAGAGGAACACATGTAACGAAGCCCATGTTTGCAAACGAATGAGTGTAAACAGTTTTTACAGAATCAAGACAGGCAGATTTTATGCTTCAGAATGAGATCTTCTTCTCATGGCGCACAGAATGGGAACACAATCTGCCTGGCTTCCCCAAAACGTGAAGCCCCCCAGTTGGTTTCTTTTTCTTAACCAGGGAGTTACGCTGCCAAGAGGGCCCCTTCAGACTAGAAGGGGCAATCGTGGAAGGTTTGGAGGAGGGCATCTCTTTGAGCTCCTTCCATAACCCCAAACTAGAGGCCTCCTCCCTCTGTGGCCTTTTTGCTTTTAAAACTTAGCACAGGAGGGTGTCAAAAGACAAGGCCGCTTTAGCAAGAATGCAAGGAGTCTTGTCAAACAGGATGCAAGGGGCACCCGATGGCCAAACTGACATCCCGAAAGCAGGCTTAGGCATCCGGGCTTACTGGCATCAGTCTATCCCTGGCTCACAAAATGTACAGGGAAGGGCGACGGGAGCTGGGCTGAGGAACCCACTACGCCTGCTCCAGATGTGAGATTGCTCCTGTACACGACCAAGAACCCACTGGGTGAAGGTGGCACAGGAGCCAACCTCCTTATTTATCTGACCTCTTTATATGCCACTCTGCTCTGCACAAGCCAGCCCACCACAGCATGCCAAGGCCCAACACCTCACAGGAAGGAGAAGGGCCCGGTCCCTGCAGGATCAGCCAGGATGGACTTTCCGGGGAGGAGTCTGGCTCTTCCTGGGACGAGCTCTTTTCAGTTCTGGGGGGGTTTTTTTAGTTTTATTTGGCTGCCTTGTGTTGCCTTTTAGGAAACCGCTGAAGCCTTTAAAGAAGAGGTCTCTGGAGGACAGATTCCTCCACTGACTTTAAATCCATCGGCTGCCTCTCCTTCTGTCTGAACAAAGCTGTGTTTAAAACTTTAAAAATCATGCATGTGATATTTTTAGCAATTATTTCCTGTTTATAAGCAGCTTTTTTTAAAAAAAAAAACCCTTTAAAACACTTCCAAGGTAAGTCCAGGAGAGCTTTTTTTTAATCACTTCCTGTTTTAATGTCATGGAAGGCCGAGGGGGCAGAGGGCATCTTCCACCCCAGAAGCTGCAATAAATATCTTGAGGTGCGCATTCCTGTGATGCCCTTAGGCGCCTGGCGCATGTCTTAAATGTGAGCTGAGTGTGGAACGGCAAAGTTGCAACAAGGAAAGAAGCTGGGCAGGAGTCCAGGTGGCATTCCTGAGCACGCTGTAGCTAATGGGCTCCAGACTGAGCTGAGGCATTGCTGAAAAAACTGGGTCTCCTCAGGTAACAGGCTGCAGGGCAGCAGAGAGGAAGAAGCTTCAAACTTGAAGCTGCAGCCAGAAGACAGATACTTTTTAAATACAAGAAAAATCCCAAGGATCTAGCTTGTAGAACCACCTTTAACAACAAAGAGGAACAGGTTAAAAAAAAAACAATGATAGCCTGGGCAAAGAACTTTGGACATAATATAAAATTAGAAAACTGGCAAAGTTTATGGGAAAGAAATGCTAAATTAACGAAAGCAGTGGCATATAAAGAAAACTTACATAAAATGTTTTACAGGTGTCACTTAACACCAGTGAGATTAGCAAAAATGTTTAAAAATACTTCAAACAAGTGTTGGAAATGCAAACAAAAGCTAGGTACCTATTAACATATCTGGTGGACATGCCCTAAAGCTAAAAGATTTTGGTCAAAATTACACTTATGGTTGGACAAAATGACTAACAAACAAATAGATTTTAAGCCAGAATTAAATAGGATAGGATAGGATATGAGCAAATTATGAGAAAGACTGCATATATTTAATTTTACATGTACTAACTGCAGCAAGCATTGTATTTGCCCAATATTGGAAAAATGAAAACTTATCAATTGAAGAACTAATGAAGAAAATTTTAGAGTGTGCAGAAATGGATAGATTGACTTTAAAGATAAAAGAGAAAGAAGATTCAGTGTATTTTAGAACATGGGATAATTTTTATCAATGGCTAGAAAAACGAGTTAGAAAGGAATGTGATATGTAACACTGAATATATATTAGTAAGAAGAAGACTATTGAGCAATTAATTAACATATTGTTTATGATAATTATTATTCATTTTTTTAAATACATGAACCCAGACAACATGCTGTTTGCTAAATATTAAGAATATTTTAAATATGTATGTATGTATGTATGAATGTACAGTATACATGTATGTATGTATATATATAAAAATCCCAAAGATCCTGGGAAGACCTTTGGTTTCCTGGAGCAAAGCTTGTCTCGGGTGAGAAGGGAATTGGGTGCAGTATGGACTCCAGAAGATGGTAGAGGACAGGAAGACCTGGAGGAATGTTGTCCATGGGATTGCGATAGGTCGGACATGACTTCGCAATTAACAACAACTCCAAGTGGGGTCTCACAGAGCAGTACTCTCCCTTCACATGATCTTGATGCTGTTCTGTTAATGCAGCCCAGGATCACATTGGCTTTTTTGGCAGCTGCAGCATTCTGCTGGCTCATAAGTATGGCTCATAAGTATAAATATGGTGGGCCACTAGGAAACCTAGAGCCCTCTCACAGTTGCTACTATTGATCCAGGTACCACCTATTCTATATCTGTACATTTGACTTTTCTTGTCTTAGTGTAAGATCTTACTTTTCTCACCACTGAATTGCATTTTGTTAGATAAGGCCCAGTGTTCAAGTCTGTCAAATCCTTCTGTCTTGAGCCTATCTTCTGGGGTGTTAGCTATTCCTCTCAACTTGGTGTCATCTGCAAACTGGATGAGTTCCCCTTCTACCGCCTCATCTAAATCATTTATGAAGATGATGGAGAGTGCTGGGCCCAAGCATGCAGTATCCCACTGCATGCTTCCCTCCATGCAGATGTAGCTCCATTGAGGATTGCACGTTGAATGTGGTTGGTCAGCCAATTGAGAATCCATCTGGTGGTGGTACTGTCTATCCTACATTGCCCTATCTTATCAAGAAGAAGGCTGTGGTCTACTTTGTCAAATGCCTTACTAAAGACCATGTATATTATTCCCTGTGCAATAATCATGTTCAACTCTAGGGAGAGATGCTCATCTCCGCTGCTTGGCTGAGGGAGCCAGTGTTTCCGTGGAACTCCACATTTAACACACAATTACATGCTCTGCCCAAACCAATAAACATGCAAGACTTCAAGACACAAGACACTAAGAGAATGGTTGGGTTCCCACAACCCGCTTAGTCCAGTTTAGCACAGCCTGGCACATTATGCCACCAGCCATCCAATGCACAAGAAGTAGACACTGTCTTGCCAACTGTGCACATGCCAGCAGAAATTCTCTAATTCTTTGCATCTGCTTGGTATGCCAAACCTAATGCCCACTTGGCAAAAGAAAAACTGGCTATACAGTTGCCAGACAGGTCAAAGTGAATCACAAGAGGCCTGCATGTTTTGGGAAAAATTCTGCCCTGTGCAAAACAGCAGCCACATAAATCTTCAAAACCCAAGCATGTATCTACGTCAGTCCCTCCATTCCAGCTGCCCAAGGTTTTGCTGCGGCTTCATCTGCCATCCTGCTGTGCCCTTCTCCTAAATTTGCAAAGCAAATATCTCTTGGCAAATCAGATTGTTTTCACTAGAAACTACTGTGCAAAATGTCTCTTTTATCTAGAGGAAACTGTTTCCATCATCCAAGTTATTATTTCAGAGGTTTTTTTAATTAATTCACTTGAGCTAATGCATGCTAAACTGAGTCAGTCCACTATGAATTCTATGGTTTTCCATTTAGCAATAGCACTTAGACTTGACAGCCCTCTCTAAGCGGTTTACAGTCAGCATATTACCCCCAACCATCTGGGTCCTCATTTTACCGACCTCAGAAGGATGGAAGGCTGAGTCAGCCTTGAGATGGTCAGAATCGAACTGCCAAACTGCAGGCAGCCGGCAGGCAGCGTAAGTAGCCTGCAGTACTGCGTTCTAACCACTGCACCACCAAGTCTAGTCTATTATGTTTCAATTATGTTTGCAGATTTATCCAACTGGATGAATTAGTGAAATTAGTGAAAGCATATATTAATATGCTTTGGGACCAATTTTACTTTGTAATCTGGGGGCCAGCATATTTAGGTAAAACAAATCCAGAAAGCCTATTTTTAACTGCTCTGGATTTCTGCAGAAACAAAAAAGCAACACAGAAATAAAATAAAAGTTTTGGCTTTTATCCCTGGAGGGAAAGGCCACCTAAGACCACTTGTGCTGATCAACCAGGTCATTTTTATTCCACAAAACAGTCATACTGCTGACTAAAAACCCCAGAGGCCCTTCAGGAATCCACTTGGAATCAACTGCCCACATCCTTGCACAGAGCCAGACTCGAACTGCTGAAGTGCAGACCATTTCTGGCTGGCAGTTCCAAAATCATTAAACCACTATGCCATTGTGTCACCTTATCTATCAGGTCACCAAATACACTGTACCATGAGTAGGTCAATTACTAACTTAGTAAAGAACCCATGGCTGTCATGATCAGATCCCGAAACACACTCAATAAACCAGTAAATCTATCGATAGTGAGGTGAACCGTTCAACCAGGAACTAAGCCCTCCCAGAGACAGGTGAGACAACTCCACCTGTCCATCCACCCATCCACCCACCCACCCATCCATCCATCCATCCATCCATCCAAGAATGGGCACTGTACTCATTACAGCAGGTTACTCTCCCCAATTGCACAGAGCTCAGAGCAAAGGCCCCAAGGCCAGCATGGGGTTGGATCGAAGAACCTTTCAAGGGCTAGTCTCAGACTAGATTCGGCTAAAAAATGGAGGAAAGTTCATCTGTAGACACAGGGACAGAAGTACTAGGACACACTGATTTGCCTTACTGTGTTTATATCCCACCTTTCCTGAAGGTGCTCATGGTCAGATAATCCACACTCTCTGGTTGCACATGTGGAGGGCAACTCTACAATGTCTATCTGGGAAGCAAAAAGAACGGAGCTTTTGCCTGGCCCCGAGCCATGCCCTTCGTCGGGTGGTTTCTGCAAGAAAGCCAAACCCTCCACATTGTCATGGGAAGAAATCTAAATGACAACTGCCAAATGCTCACCTTCAACACAACCTCAATTCTTGTATCTCCTTCTGGATGTGTGTGGCCCTTTGTTTCCTCCCACTCTCAGTGGCACTTACTGTATGTGTCTTAAAACAGGGTAGATCTGAGAAATCCTAAACTCCGTCCGGATTGGAAGGAGAAGAAGCCACCCATTTTTGCCACACGCCCTTCTAGAAAAGCCAGAGAAGGAAACAGACTTGCTCCCAGCAGCTGAGATTCGCTGGATTCGCCCCGAGAACAAGCAACCTGTTCAGTCACATCCCTGCTGACCGTTTTCCACAAAGGGGCCATTTGTTGCTAGAGTGCAGCTGGCCCCCGCAGGACAGGAAAGCAGCACAATCAGCTTAAAGCCTTCTGCTAATCAGGGCCTGTGCAATCGTCCCAGCAGCAGAGCAGGCCCAGTTCCAGCTCTTGAGCTAATGAACTGAGTGGCTGGCACTGCCGGCAGCCAATCTGCTCAAAGTCAACGGCAGGGCATAACGTGCCCTTCTGGGACGAAGGAGGCAGCCAACAACAGCAACTGGGTGAGGGGAGAAGAGCAGGAGCTCTAGGAAGCCCACTCAGGACGGGATGCACCACCAGCCTCTTTCCTCTGCAACAGGATTTGCTTCGGTTGTTCCAGGCAACACGGGAGAAAGAATGCCTTTGCACTTCCACAGGAAGGGAGATGAATGAGGAACCTCAGAAGAAAATTAATGGTGGCTCAGTAATAAATCAATAGTTTATCTTTAGTCAGGAAGTGAAAGGAACTTATGCAATCTCCTTCCTCAGAGTTTTGCATGTTTCTCTTTCTTACTCAGCATATTTCCTTCAAGGATACTCTGGGGATATAAAATCAATGATTCTCTTCTAGAATTCTGGCCCAAGCAAAGACACTTCTGAGCAGCCCCACATTACTAAAAATGGAACTTCCGTGTTCCAATGTACCCCAAGAAGGTTGGCTGGGGGTCAGAACTAGCTTCGAATGAGGTGGCCTTTCACCAGCTTGGAAGGAGTATGTAGGATTGGAAACACATCAAAATTCTTAATTATATAGACATCTAAATGATCAGAAGTTATTTCCTAGCATGATTTTCATTTTTCCTTCTGAGATAATGAAAACTAAGATTGTAACAAGAACTTTTGAGGGGTTTTATCAGGTTCTGAAAAGTTGTCTCTGGTCAGGCTGTAGTCACTACCAACTGCCACTGTTATAATCTATTAGAGTCAACTTTGCTAAACTGCTTTCTAAGAAGACCAGAGTTAACTCTGCACCAGTCATTTAACGGAGGAGACCTTGCTTCATCCAGGAAACCAGCAAAATGGCTGGAAATGTTGTGAGAGCCCAGCTGGACAAAGCCCAAACTAGGAGGAGCTCCAGCCTCTCTCTGCCCCATCTTCCCTTTCAGAACAAATGGACGGAAATAACGGCCAAGTTTACCTTTCTTGCTGAGAAAGTGCCTTTGAAGAATGGCTGCTGGAATTGGGTATGGCTAGTCTACTGAAAAGAAGGACTAGGGGTGACATGATAGCAGAGTTCCAGTATTTGAGGGGCTGCCAAAATGATGAGGGGGGTCAACCTATTCTCCAAAGTACCAAAAGGCAAACAAGAAACAATGGATGGAAAATAATCAAGGAGAGAAGTAATCTAGAACTAAGGATAAATTTCCTGGCAGTTAGAACAATTAGCCAGTGAAACAGCTTCTCTCCAGAAATTGTGGATGCTCCGTCACTGGAGGTTTTTAAGAAGAGACTAGACAGTCATTTGTCTGGAATGGCATAGGGCTTGCTGCTTGAACAAGGGGTTGGACTAGAAGGCCTCCAAGATCCCTTCCAACTCTGTTATTCTGTTACAGTGGGAAATCTCTTCTTTCTGTCTGTGTACAGTAGGAATACAGTAAAAAGAGTTGCACAACCATAAATAGTGTTATGCAAACACTGGCAAAATGTTACTGGTATGCACAAAATTCCTTACTGGCTCCAGACCTGTCTGTGCATTTCACAATCCTAATTCCAGATCTCAGGTCACCTTTTCCTCCACCATGCAGATTATTGAGACGCATAATATTAACTAATATCAAATTTATGAACACCAGCCAAATCAGAATAATCAGCAGTACACTCTCTACCTTGCCATTCTTTTATTCTAATGATCCCTGCCAAAGTAACAGGTACGAGAACCACTTCAATGGCTAGCTGAAAAGACAGAGATTCCCAGAAAAGGTTTTTAAAGGATTTCATTTGGTAAAATCTTAATAAAATAAAGTCTGTTTAGCAGCCTCTATGGATGCGGTTAATGGAGCTTCTCCAGAAAATGTATCAGCTGCCTTTAAAGAATTAAGTGGCCCCTTTTCTGAAAGAGTCTAGTAGAGTCACAACTTAAGATGGGGACCCGCACCTTTACAATTAAAATTCACGTCACTTTTTTTACTTTTATGCTCTCACCAAATGGATTAAAGAGGATTTGAAGACTTATGCTAAATCTGAGGAATATCACCTTTGGGAAAAATTGCTCTGAATAGATCTTCCTGTTTTCAGAAACCCCAGGTGTCTGGGCATGTCCAGCCTCCCAAATCCAGGCGATGAGAAGCAGAAGCCCATGAAATGTTCAAACAGAAACTGCATTAAAAAGACTCCTAGATGTAATCAAGGGATTTCTCTTTTTAAAGACGTGGTTAACCCAAAGATGAGCAGAGGCTTTTGATCAAAAGCAGGGGTCTCCAAATTTGGCAACTTTAAGACTTGTGGACTTCAACTCCCAGAATTCCATGCTGGTTGGGGAATTCTGGGAGTTGATGTCTTCTTAAGTTTGGAGACTCCTGATTGAAAGTCTCAGTTGCTGTGGCTGATCAGTCTCCTCTCTGTGGTTGAGGAATTTGGTCTTGTTCACACCCAACCTGCTAGTGGATGCCCATCCCTGGAAATATATCGGGTACAGGAAAAGAGTGTGTGTGGGGGGGGGGGGGAGAAGTTGACATTTCCTATGTGCTTTTCAATAATGAATGAATGATTTTATTTTAGTTAATGAAATGGAACTCAAAAGAGCAAGAAATGTCTTTCCTCTACTGGACTCTTCCAAAATTATACACAAATCCCGTCCTTTGCTTTCCTTATGACTAGGTAGGATCATCTTTCAGATTATCTCCACTATTTCTTAAAATCTCTTTTCAAAAAGTCTTGTTTCCAAGGAAATTCCAATATGCACACACACTTCCTGCATCAAAATGATTCAAAATGAGATGGTGAAGATGCAGGAACAGAATCAAGATAAGCTAAAAAATTAAAAGAGTAGCAAATAAATTAAATTTTACAAAAATGCTCCAACTAACGTACAGATTAACCTACATGTTAATAAATTGGGCACAATGTACTGCAAGGCGCTGCTAAAGCTCTTCCTGCAGAATGGATTTCTTTTTTAAGCCCAGGTCTCTCCCAGAGTTCAAGGGCCCAAAGAAGAAGGGCAGAAACAGCGCTGAAACTTGGGAGACAAAAGGCTGGGAGAAGCCACAGAGAAGAAGCCACCAGAAGCAGCCAAGGAGAAGCCCCCAAGCCCTAGGCAGAAGGGCAGCCAAGTCACCTGAGAAAATGCAGTCCGGCCTCAGAGAGTCCTTTGGATTCCGGCTGCACAGAAGCCGAGCCGAAATGATGGGCTTCTGGTGAGGTGCACGAATCACCAACCGCTCCCAGAGTTGAGCCTGGCCCCAAGCGGGGAACGGATGGGCAGAAGAGAAGGACAGCGCTGCTTCTTCCCAGGCCTGGAGGCGAAGGCGCCTCAAGCAGGCTGTGGGTGTCCCAGGGCCATCTTTGCAGCAGCCATCATCAACAACAAAGCGAAAGCAGAACAAGTTTTCTCTCTGCTGCTCCTTCGTGTCAGCTCCCCACACAGACTCCACTCCCTCCAAGCCCAGGAAAGCACTGGGGGGGGGCAGTCATCCACGCTCGGCTCAGGGGGAAGAAGACGACCGTGTGGTTTTCCTCTCTGTGGAAATTCCTCTTCTCTAAAAACTCTGCAGCTACAGTTGATTCACATTCACACTTCCTAAAAACAGAAGCCCACAGACCAGCGTGATCCACTGAGGACAGAGCCATGCAAACCACACATGGAGCCAGGCCTCTTGTAGTCGGTCAACCCGTTGTTTGTTGGAAAGAGGGAGGTGATCAAGGAGATACACATGCATGCGCGCGTGCACACACACACACACACAAACACATTCTCCCTGCAAAAGGCACAAAGGACCAGAGATGCACATTTTCCCCACCCTGTCATGATTCCACAACTCTTTGAAAACTCAGTTTTACTCCCAGGTCTCAGGTTAGGCTGTTTATGAAGCCCCAGGCAGTGCCTTGCGATGCAGTGGGCTCTTTGGATGAAAACTGCATCCAGTTTTGGTCACCATATTATAAAAAAGATGTAGAGACTCTGGAAAGAGTGCAGAAAAGAGCAACAAAAACGATTAGGGGCCTGGAGACTAAAACACATGAAGAACGGTTGCAGGAACTAGGGATGCCTTGTTTAATGAAAAAAAGGACTAGGAGTGACATGATATCAATATTCCAAGGGCTGCCCCAAAGAAGAGGGAGTCAAGCTATTGTCCAAGGCACCTGAGGGCAGGACAAGAAGCAACGGATGGAAACTAATCAAGGAGAGAAGCAACCTAGAACTAAGGAGAAATTTCCTGACAGTGAGAACAATTAATCAGTGGAACAACTCTAGAAGTTGTGGGTGCTGAAGGTGTTTAAGAAGAGATTGGACAACCATTTGTCTGGAACAGTATAGGGCAGAGTTTCCCAAAGTTTCCGGCTTTGTGGACCAGTGGGGGGGGGAGAGGGGATGGTTCCACACGAGCTGCCGGCTGTTTCCGCGGCTCAGCTGCAATCCCTTTATGGCCCACTTGAGGGCCACAGCCCACAGGTTGGGGACCCCTGGTATAGAACCTCCTGCTTGTGCAGGGGGTTGGACTAGAAGACCTCCAAGGTCCCTTCCAAATCTGTTATTCTATCATTCTGCTTACACATTTATTATTATTATTATTATTAATTTAATTTATACCCCGCCCTTCTCCTCATGGGACTCAGGGCGGCTAACAGCCTCATAAAAACTACAATACAAATACAATAATTAAAAGCCGAATTAAAAAGAAATATTTAAACAGGCCGATCATTAAAATTGTCCTTAAAAATCCCCTAAAAAGCCCCGCTAAAATTCCCTAGGCCAGACCCGCTTGTT